>NC_064920.1:796449305-796760267 GCF_023897955.1 Schistocerca gregaria
TACCACATTCCGTAAATGCTTTAAATTTTGGAGTAAAAGGTGACCCAAAAACGTAAGTGAATATCACTTTTCACAGCAAATTTCATATTCATATTTTTAGTTTCAGGACCCTACTTACACGTCTATATGTCATTAGAAGCTATATTGTGAATAAAAATCAACACCAAATAACAAAATTTGCAGTTTAAAAAAAAATGATGGTTGTAAAATAACCATCTTCTCGGTGCACACAACACGGGCAAAAATAATAAATTTTCAGATTCCGAAATCTACTAATACATCAAGAAAGCATACTGTTATCGAAGGTTAACGACAATTAACAAATTTTTAATTATTTTTTTTGTGGGCATAAATTACACCAACTTCGTAGTACACACTAAGGAAAAAACGTTGGTATTGCTGGGGTTAATTTGAACTACTGTCGCCCTTCGTATAATTTCTTAGTCTTGCAAACAGACTATCAATTTCCTGACATATTCTGCATGTCATACGGAATAATTTACTAGGGTAATTCATCACTTAGAAAGAAAGTATTCATTGCGAACAGTCGGAATAATATGTGGTTTCACCTTCTGACGTCACGTAAATGTTCCTGCAAGGAGCAAGACGTTTTAACTTCACCGTCACAATACATATATTCGCTAATGAAATCCGTCATAAATAGTCCACCACAATTTTAGAGCAACAGCGATGTTCATACCTTCACTCTAGAGGAAAAAATGACATTTGTTACCCACTGCTAAAGCTGTCGGTAGCTCGGAAAGGAGTTCAGTATGCATCAAATAAATTTATTTATCATTTGCCCAAAAATATAAAATGTTGACAGATAGCGAATAATAGTGTGTTCTGTAAACTGACTCGTTCCTCACCATTTCGGTACAACAACCTTCAAATGATCTAGGGAACATGTAACTAACTATCCGCTCCATCATCTCGCTCGTTTCGTTATACAGGACCATGACTGTCAAACAATAGTAACGGGAAGAATAATGACCGTTCGCAGAACACGATCAACATTCACTGTTAAGCTAAAATGTTATGACCCTGTGCTTATAAGCGTCTCAGTTCTCCCTCTAAAAGCCATAGAGCAGCGATTCTGCGTGGCTTGGATTCGACAAATTCGTGGTAGGTTGGTTGTAATATTTGTAGCCACAGGCCACGTAATTTCCATAAGTTACGAATTGGTAGTTTATGGACGCACAGCTCGCGACCAACAGGGTCCCAGAAGATTTATTCCATCAGTTTTTTTTGTTTTTTTTTTTTTTTTTGTCATCAGTCTACTGACTGGTTTGATGCGGCCCGCCACGAATTCCTTTCCTGTGCTAACTTCTTCATCTCAGAGTAGCACTTGCAACCTACGTCCTCAATTATTTGCTTGACGTATTCCAATCTCTGTCTACCTCTACAGTTTTTGCCCTCTATAGGTCCCTCTAGTACCATGGAAGTCATTCCCTCATGTCTTAGCAGATGTCCTATCATCCTGTCCCTTCTCCTTATCACTGTTTTCCACATATTACTTTCCTCTCCGATTCTGCGTAGAACTTCCTCATTCCTTATCTTATCAGTCCACCTAATTTTCAACATTCGTCTATAGCACCACATCTCAAATGCCTCGATTCTCTTCTGTTCCGGTTTTCCCACAGTCCATGTTTCACTACCATACAATGCTGTACTCCAGACGTACATCCTCAGAAATTTCTTCCTCAAATTAAGGCCGGTATTTGATATTAGTAGACTTCTCTTGGCCAGAAATGCCTTTTTTGCCATAGCGAGTCTGCTTTTGATGTCCTCCTTGCTCCGTCCGTCATTGGTTATTTTACTGCCTAGGTAGCAGAATTCCTTAACTTCACTGACTTCGTGACCATCAATCCTGATGTTAAGTTTCTCGCTGTTCTCATTTCTACTACTTCTCATTACCTTCGTCTTTCTCCGATTTACTCTCAAACCATACTGTGTACTCATTAGACTGTTCATTCCGTTCAGCATATCATTTAATTCTTCTTCACTTTCACTCATGATAGCAATGTCATCAGCGAATCGTATCATTGATATCCTTTCACCTTTTATTTTAATTCCACTCCTGAACTTTTCTTTTATTTCCATAATTGCTTCCTAGATGTACAGATTGAAGAGTAGGGCGACAGGCTACACCCTTATTAATACGAGCACTTCGTTCTTGATCGTCCACTCTTATTATTCCCTCTTGGTTGTTGTAAATATTGTATATGACCCGTCTCTCGCTATACCTTACCCCTACTTTTTTCAGCATCTCGAACAGCTTGCACCAATTTATATCGTCGAACGCTTTTTCCAGGTTGACAAACACTATGAACGTGTCTTGATTTTTCTTGAGCCTTGCTTCCATTATTAGCCGTAACGCCAGAATTGCGTCTCTCGTCCATTTACTTTTCCTAAAGCCAAACTGATCGTCACATAGCGCATTCTCAATTTTCTAATCCACTCTTCTGTATATTATTCTTGTAAGCAGCTTCGATGCATGAGCTATTAAGCTGATTGTGCGATAATTTTCGCACTTGTCAGCTCTTGCCCTCTTCGGAATTGTGTGGATGATGCTTTTCCGAAAGTCAGATGGTATGTCGCCAGACTTATATATTCTACACACCAACGTGAATAGTCGTTTTGTTGCTACTTCCCCCAATGATTTTAGAAATTCTGATGGAATGTTATCTATCCCTTCTGCCTTATTTGACCGTAAGTCCTCCAAAGCTCTTTTAAATTCCGATTCTAATACTGGATCCCCTATCTCTTCTAAATAAACTCCTGTTTCTTCTTCTATCACATCAGACAAATCTTCACCCTCATAGAGGCTTTCAATGTATTCCTTCCACCTATCTGTTCTCTCCTCTGCATTTAACAGTGGAATCCCCGTTGCACTCTTAATGTTACCACCGTTGCTTTTAATGACACCAAAGGTTGTTTTGACTTTCCTGTATGCTGAGTCTTAGGGGCAGTTTCCCACCCCTAGGACAAGAGAGTGCCCTGAACCTCTAATCGCTCCTCCGCCTTCTTTGACAAGGCCGTTGGCAGAATGAGACTTCGCCCGCCAATGCTGATTATTTATCAAAATTTAGGCAGTGGCAGGGATCGAACCCGGGACCGACGACTTTTTCATTATGAATCAAAGTCGCTACCCCTAGACCACATTTTTTTTTTTGCGCTGACATGAAACTTCCTGGCAGATTAAAACTGTGTCCCCGACCGAGACTCGAACTCGGGACCTTTGCCTTTCGCGGGCAAGTGCTCTACCAACTTTTTTTTTTATTTGCCTTTCACGGGCAAGTGCTCTACCAACTTTTTTTTTTTTGGGAAGGGAAAAAATAAACATGTGCTCCGATTTGTAATGAAATATAATGAACATAGTATTTATGAGTTCTAGGCTGCCGTTGCACAACATAAGAAAAGAAAGGAAATGTCTTCTTGAGGTGCACAAAGGGCTATCACATCATTGTCGAAAGGAAAGTTGCTCCGCTGCTCTGGAGAGAAGGAAAATGTTGATAGGAAAATGGGAAGGAGAAAAATGCCTTCTGCATTGGTGAGCATCTGAATAGTATCTTAAAATTCCGGCAAGAAATAAAGTCCCAGGAAGCAAATAGGATTCATACATACAGGCAACTGGCAACCTCTACTATACAAATATTGTATTTGAAGCATTTAACCGTTAATTATGATTTTCAGCATATTTCCAAATATCCTCTTGTAGTCACAATGTTGGCTTATTTTAAAGTGTTCAATTTCTATGTAAGAATAATAGTCTAGAAAAGTAGCATGCCTATTCCTCATAATAAACGATGCTGTGTGGCCAATGATCCACGTTGTAGCGTTGTTTTTTGCTCGTGGATACCTCAGTTTTTGTGGCTGAGTGATCTCTAAAAGGTCTACACCACTGGGCGTCGTACGGCCTATCACTGAAAATCGTTGACGAAGAAATGTTGTAATTTCTTCTGCATGTCTTCACGTGAACCTATGAAGGAGCGTATCGACTCTTCCGCATGCGTCACAGTTGGGCGTTGGATGAAGGCCTATTTTATGTAGCTTTTCATTCGTTGCTACTTTATCGTTGACTGTGAGATACCAGTCTGCTATGACACGTGATGGTAACATGTCGTTGTGCACATTCCGCCATATTATACTCCAATGTGTATGTGGATATTTTTCTTCGAGACGATTCCTGTGGTTTGTTGTCATGAGAAGGTCATAAAGCTTCCTGTTCGTCAGGCTTCCGGTATCGACGATGTTGTGTCGAATGTAGCTCATTTCCATGTAGTATAGTCGCACATGTCGGTAAGAAAGTGGAATGCAGTCGATATTAACGGGTGGGTCCAAGCTATGAGGTTTCCACCGCTGAATGAGGTTTCTGATGACACTGGTCCTCGGGGTACGAAACTCCTTCCTGATGCGATTTAGGAGCAGGGTGACACATTTTTTGTGTACTTTAATGAGGTTAAGGCCACCTTTGGACGAAGGTAAGGTTAAGGTATCGAACTGAACTTTGAAAATATGTCCCCTAAAAATAAACCAACATAACGCTTGTTGTATACTCTTGGCTAGGTGGTCGGAGATTGGAAGAATTTGCGCCAAATAATTCATCTTGCTCGTAATGGCGATCTCGATGGTCTTAACTTTCTGTAGTATGTTCAAGTCACGGTCGGAGTGAAGCATCAAAGCAGCACGTAATTTATGAAGCATGTGTGACCAGTTCGTCGTCAGGAATTTGCCTGGTTTGGCTTCAAAAGTAACACCGAGGGTTGTGTGAGAATCCTTTACCTTGCACCAGGTAACATGGGATATGTCTCCGATACCGCCACCGATTTGCAAAACTGTGGTTTTAGTTCTATTGAGTATTGCTCCTGAAAGAAACGTGAATGTTTGTAGAAGAGTTGCTGCTGACAGAAGTTGTTGCGATGATGACACAGTTACGCATATATCGTCAGCATACGCAATGCATGGGATAGTGACAGACTCGACGCTAAGCCCGATCCCGCTATGCACTAAGTTGTTCAGGAGCGGCTCTACTGCAATGGCGTACAAAATCATTGAGAGAGGACATCCTTGGCGGATGGACTGCTCGATGGAAACTTCTTTTGTAAAATGGCCATTAATGAGAATCCGTGAAGAGGCGTTTTTAGTAAGTTTGCGAATTAATTCTATGAGATGAGGTCCAAATCCTAGTTTCTTCATGCTGTGAAAGAGGAAATCATGACGTACACGGACATAAGCCTTCTCAAAATCTAGAAAGATCAGAGCGCCCTGTCCTTTAGTTTCAGCATATGAACAGATGATGTCCCTCAAATCGCAGGCAGCTGAGATTGCACTTCGACCTTGCACTGCACTGTACTGGTAACTGCCTAAAACCTTGTACATAACGGTTTGCATCCTTAGCTTAATCGATCTGGTGATGATTTTGAAGTCGGCATTCAGGAGTGTGATGGGTCGCATGTTTTCGACCTTCCTGCTGTTCCCTTTTTTCGGTAAGGGCAGGATGATACCTTCCGTAAATGCCTTGGGTATGACTTCCAGGTGCCAGAGTTCATTCGCTATCTCGAGGAGTGTCGGACCGAGGACGTTCCAGTATCGCTGGTAAAACTCAGCACTGAGACCATCAGGTCCTGGTGATTTCCCTTTCTTTGCACTGTGAACCGCCAGTCGGATTTCGTCCTGTGTGAAAACAGATTCCAACTTTGCATTATCCTCTTGTGACAAGCGACAGCTCAAGGTCCTAAGAAAATCCTCGCACGAGTGTTCATCAACGAGTTGCTTCTTGTAAAGTTGACTATAATAGTCGTAGACGTGCGAGATGATGTCACGTTGCTTCGTGATGGCATTCTCAGCGTCATCAACGACGGCTTCAATCAACATGGCTTTACACCGTTTCGTCGTTCTCAGGATGTGATACAGAGATGCCCGTTCTTCGGCGGCAACGTCCTTAGGGTGGGCTCGCACGATGATGTCATGCATTCGTTGGCGTTGTATCGCCGTGATTTTCGCTTTATATCGTTTGATCTTTACGTCGATGTCTCGAGAATGATTGTTAGTGCGACTGTACAGTTCTCTCAAACAGCGATAATAAAATTCAGTAGTGTGTTTCTGCCAAAAGCTTTTTTGTCGGGCGTAGCTCATGACGGTCAGGCGTAATTTAGGCTTAGCACACTGAATCCACCACTGTAGAACGCTAGCGTAACGACGTCGGTGCCGCTGGAGCTGTTGCCACGTTAAGTTCACCTCCTCTTCAAGTTGGGCATCCTGCAGAAGGCTGACATTCAATTTCCAGTAGCCCTTCCCGCGGTAAATTGGCTGGCGGTGTAGGCTGAGGTAACACTGATATGCACAATGGTCGGAGATATTGACAGGAGCTATGTCACAGTTCACAGTGTGTCGCTGGAGGGCATCGGACACATAGATCCTATCCAGCCGACTGGCAGAATGACTGGTTACGAAGGTGTACGCTACCCGTTCACCGTGCAGTTGTTCCCACGTATCGTGAAGACACATGCCATGAATTAAATGTTCAAGTTCGATACATCTGTTCGTGTTAGGAGTTTGGTCTCTGTCGTTGAGCACACAATTGAAGTCATCCCCCAAGGATGAGATGTTCACGATAAGCGCTAAGAAGAATGGGAACCTCGGTTTTATAAAATTTTGAACGATCTCTCTTATGAGTGCTACCTGAGGGGGCGTACACGTTAACAATCTGCACACCATTCACTCGAAGAGAAATGCCACGACCACTGGGCAGCCGCTGCACATCCGTAAAGGGTATACCGTCGCGCAGAAGGATGGCAGTGCCTACAGAATCCTGAAGATTGATGTTATCAATAAGAACGTAACCGGGCACTTCTAAGGCTGTGACTACCTCCTGTAGGAGGGCAATGTCAACGCTGGTACCATACAAGAAATCATTTAGCGAACGGAGTTTCACCGCACTTTGAATTCTATTGACGTTAAGTGTGGTAATGTTGTAGGTTTGGCTGTCACCCATGATGGTTCAGAGGACAATGAGCTGTGAGTTTCGCATCGTCCTTCTCTCCGACTTTGAACCAAACTCGTTGGTAACGTTTGGAGTACGAAACGAAATGTCAAAACCAATAACGGGTCAGGAAGGGGAAGGTCGCAGCATGATGGTTATGCGTGAGAGCAGCTACTGCTGCATCTCCTCGTTCTGCTGTCACCACGGCTCATTGCTGTCGGGGTGCTGCGCGGTGCGCCCGCCGCCCTGCCCGCCACCGCCGGTTGAATCTGTCAACGTGGTCGCATCCGCCTGGCCACCACGCGGGGCTGCGACTGACGTCAGCGAGTTCCTGCGAGATCGCTGCTGCAGCTGCTCGCTGCTCTGCTCGCTCTTCCTCTTGGCCGTTACGGTGCTCTGATCCCTTTCAGCGCTTAGTAGTGCCTTCAGGTGTTTGGTTTGTTCACGAATGCGTTCTTGCCTCGCGGTGTCCTCGCAGCGCACGGAGCAAGAAGATTGAGGTTCAGTCTCGCTGCCACTTTCTGACATGTGCACGGGTCTCAAATCATTCGACGTTTCCTCTTTGCTACTATTCCCTTTGCTTCTCCTTCGGCGGCCTTTCTTCGTGTCTGCTACAGTCTCTACCGATAGGGGTGGTTCAGGCAAACTGATCTGCACCCGCTCCTGTATCTCACACGGCTTAGTTTCAGAGGTGGCTGGCGCATCGTTGGTATCCAGCGGTAACTGCCCCGGTGAGGATGACGGTGCCGAATCGACGTCCGTCCTACCGCGAATGTCTTTGGCACTGCATTCCACCTGAACTGGCACCTCCGCCTCGCTGACATGTTCCGGCTGCCGGGGTGGTGGTACAGTCCCCGCGACCACCTCACTCAATAGTGGTACTAGCTTTTCACTACCGTCTGCAGGACGTTCCCGTGGAAGTTGAAATGGACGTCTACGTGTACAGTTCATCCGCAGATGTTCAGTTGAATGGCAGATCGAACAGGTAGGGGGTTGACCAATGTAAGTTACCTGTGCACGACAGCCGCCAATGGCAACATACGAAGGTATATGCTTTTTCAAGTCTACACGTACACTGCGCACCCCGCTGTTAACTTGGTAGCGATAGGCACTCGACCATTTTTCATTTGTAACTGACAAAACAGCGGCGTACAGTGACAGAGAACGTGCAATCAGATCATTAGGGCACTCAGGTGGCACATTAAATACCCTGACGGTTCTTACTCCGTATCCCGAAGGCACGATTTGGACATTACTAATACTGCCATCATTTTGACGGAATGGTCTCACACCAACATGCTCCTCAGCGAATTTCTCGTAAGTGTCACTCGAAATAAATTTGATAAATAACGAGTACTGCACAAAGTCCAACTGGAATGTGTCGACTATATCTTCAGGCAATTTCAAATCCTCAAAGATCCACTCATGAATTTCAAACGCCGTCGGTCGCAAGGCAGCGCGATCGAAAACACACTGAACGCTGTTCGCTCTGTTAATTGTCGACATCTTACTTACAACAGTTATACATAAACAAACGTTAACAGCGCTCGCACACGCTGCTCAGCTCTCCACCTCAGCACTGCTCGCGACGTAAACACTGGCCCGCGCTACCGCCCGTCACAGCGCGATGTGCACTGGCCGAGTGCCGGAACACGACTGTGCCACGGGTACAGGTTTAGATAACATAAATTTAGCAGCCAATGCATCAACGTACATCTCAGAGTACTGTAGCCCGATTCTGCCCCTGTTACACGCGCACAATAAAACACATTCCTGCCTTTGGCACCTATGCCCAGCTAGGAACATCATTCTGATATTGATCCAAGCTAGACATACGTGTCAAAGGTTGGAACGTGTTTTACTTTATTTTTTGACTTGAGCATATCTGGTCTTAACTCTGGCCATTCCTCCTCGTACTGTAAATTTACGGTTTTTAAAAATTTAATTCTGTTGAAGGCAGCCTTCGAGGTGTCGAAGCAGTTATTTACAACCTGCTGGCTGTGTAATTCCTATGTCGAAAATTGTACACGTTTGCTGAGAAACAGGCATACACAAAAACTATGGGATACCCCCGTGACCCAAAATAATCACGTAGTCCACAGCCGCCTTGGTGCCTTCGATTACTACCACTACGTCTGTGGTGAGGTGGTCGTTCTGAGAGCCGTTCGCCTGGTGGATGAGACAGTTTCCTGACGTGGCCACCTACCGGGCGTGATGCGATTCATTGGCCACACTGCTCGTTTTCATTGTCTAATCTTTATCAAACTGTGCCAGTGGCATTCACAATTCGCAATAGGTTCAGTCTAAGCGGGACCGCGTTTAAGACATACGAGACAGAGCCCCGTCTTTAACAATTCACACTGAAGGGCGTTCTCCCAAATATCAGCGTCGTAGGCTATCGTGTCTGTCTCAGATTTCATCTGTCCTGTTCTACAGAGCGGGCAAGGCGCCTACCACGACGTTCTGTAATGAAGAGTCGGTGTCGGCACATTGTCACCTGCTCGTGGTTCTACCGTCCAACAGTAGCCCATCAACAGCCAGCCAGCTTCATCATTTCCGAAACGTCCGTTGCGAAGTGCATGGCCATAATACTTTGTCCATTAGAATGACTTTCCTTTATTCCCGCCAGTAGTCATGGAACTTTTGGTCCTTACACTATCTTCAGCAAAACATGGGAAATGAAATACAACTTAGGACAATAAAATGTGTCTGTTTTCTAACATTTTATGATAATAGGCATTGTGGTATCGGCTTAGCACAGTCGCACGTATTTAAAATATCGTGTAAACTGGGCCGCAGTTCTGTCAGAATCATACTGTCTCTATTGCTATGTTCTGAACAAGCTGCACTACAGTAGCCACTACACATGTTTTTGTCGTAAGTTCGTTAGATGTAGCTATCGTAAATCTACACATATTCGTCAAGAGTAAAATTGTACAGGTATTCCCCTTCATATTTTAAGCGCATGTTTTCGTATCCATAGAAGTCATAATGTTTCGATATTGCATTTTACTGTTCCAAGACGCAATCCATTCACTAATTGTATTTCATTTACCATGTTTTGCTTTAGATCTGAAGATGGTCATTGCTGAACGAAACTAGTAGTCAAAGGACAAAATGTTTTGTGATCATTGCGAAAATAAAAGAAATTCATTCAACACTTCCTGGATCACTGTTTTACTCCACAACCGTGTCACAACTTGTGACACTGCCCTTTCTCAAGCTGTTTACGTAAGCGAACTGCCATATCTACACCTCACGACACTGCTGCAATAATTCCCAACCATGTTACATTATAGCAATACGAAAAGCGAATTCGCAGTAATGAAAATGAATATTACGCACTTCCAATGAAATTACGTTGTACATCCTGCAAAAATGATAAAGAAAATCCAAGTACGGGAGAAAAATTGTGTTGTTGAGACGAGTTCATTGCAACTTCACACATGACGCAAGAATCATTAAGAAATGTTCGATTACTTTCATTGTGATAAATTATAAAAGTCACTCACAGCTAAACAGCTGATGAGATCTGACGGTATGAAGCGTGGAATGAAAGTTGAGACGTCAGTAAACACCAAAACTTTTCGAATTACGCATTTGCATAAAGAATTACAAACGATTTTATTAAAAGCTGATATGCAAATGTTCCAAATACCGTGGTTCGAAAGAAATTAGGGTGGAATGGGGTTTAGGGAAAATGGGTATTGATGTAAATGGGAGGTTTCGTAGATTTCTTATCAAGTTAAAACGGTGTTAACTATTAAATGTGACGATTTTAATTTGTGTCCAAAGGAGCACTCTCTCCTCACATTGATTATTCCTTCGCTAACTGTCCTCTGTGTTACCAAGAACTACATTTCTCTCCATTGATGCTGGAAATGCTGGATATGCGAGGGACCCACTTGTGTTACGCATAGAAATTCTGTTACAGTTCACTAGCCTGATGTCTTGTATAGGTGTAGTTGTACTAGCGAAGTTGTAGTGATGCGGTCGCAAGTTCGTTGTTCTTGGAGAGACACTGTAGTATCACTGGTGAGGTGACTAAGGTTCTCGAATATACTAAATGATTCTATTAGTTCCAAATTAGCCACATAAACAGCTTTCATTTTTTATTTACAACACACGAACCAGATAAAGCTAAAAATGCTAGTTAGATGTTTGTATATGCTTAATCATAAAGTCAAACATTTCACAGCACAAATTACAAGCAGTCACAGTCCTGTGACTGCTTGCTCACAAGAAGTATATACATTTACTTCTCTCCTTTGTGCGCAGATTCACGTTGTCTGAACACAGTATTATGCGGCACACATCCGAAATCTTAATTGAGCGATCAGTACTACTAACCATACCGTTCAACCCCCTGTTCCAGACTAACCTGACAGACTGAATCACTTCGCTTTAGAATGTACGTTAGGGGAAAGCAGAAGATGAACGAGGTGCTTCATCGGAATATCCTTATTCTAATGTTTATGAATACTGCTACGAAAATGAGATCTGAAATAAGTGGATTAAAAATTGCCATTCAGAGTTTATTTTGTATGGTAGACAGTAAAATCTTAATTATCCTTTATCAAATGTTAATAAATGAAAGTAACAAATTTGGGCGATGGCTCCTGTGATGGCAACCTATCATATAATACTCCTACTAAAGTGATGCAATTTTTCACATGATTGATACTCACTGTGCCATGTGTGGTCTTCCTCTCACCCCATCTCTTACGTCATGCCTCATCTCCTTTAATCTTCGGCAAACTATGGAGTGAATCTTGGGAAGGAATCATATGGCTCCAAAGCCAGAAATATCACAACATCCTACACAATTACACCTACTGTAAAGGAAGCATTAGTGTCCCAGATGCTCAATAAATATTCCTCATGTATGAGTAACATAACTGTTTGGTACATGTATGTAATATTCATAAAAGTCTGTCAGTTACATTACCGGATTCACGCCTACCTTATGAACTTAATACCGTGTTGAAATTTTAATCTGAGGTCAGGAAATAACTGCAATAATTTTCTCTGTTGTCTAGTATCGTACATGAATGAGTAGGCACCTTTAAATGAGAATGCTGCCCATTATCAAAGTGTCTAACTTGGATTGAGTACTGTGTCTAACCACAGAACGTATTTAGGGCGCAATAGATCTTATTTCTCCGGTATTTCGATGGTCGGCCGTCTTTTGTGCCTTCTAATCTTTGGTCGGTGTTGTGAGTCTGCCTTTGTCGAGGAGACTGTGTCACCAGGTAGCCGCATGATATAGGTGCTTTAACATTTCAGAGGGAACACCGTTGTGAGCGCGAGTTCCTGAGTGGAACTTTTCACTAGGTTTATGTTATTTGACTTGCTTTCCTGTGACTGATTTTGAGTGACACTCTGAACTTCAGTTTTGCTTACGAGATTTGAAGTGACTTTTGATTGGGGCACATTCACGCAAGGGTAACATGACAGCAGCCTTATGTCCACCTACATTTCGCAGGATCTGTGCTGACCCAACAAAAAGTGTTGAGAAAAAGACTAACAGCTTCCTGAAGGAAAGCTAGTTGTCTCAAGGGACTATGAAGAGCCTTAATTCTCATTGTGCTACTCCCTCTTGGATATATAGCCTTCCGAGGGTTAAGGGTTAACAAGGTAGGGGTTTCTCGTAGACCGATTGTGAGAAACATTGGTTCTCCGACATATCGTGTAGCAGAACAGCTTTCTACTATGTTGAGCCCACTAGTACGTCGGTATGAGCATCACATTAAGAATTCGGCGGATTTCTTATGTAGATTAGAGGGAATGTCTTTGGATGACTCTAATATTTAAGTACTTTTTGATGTGGTCTCTCGCGTTTCTCCGTCTGATTCGTTACTGTTGCCTAAGTTTACGTTTGGTGTTGTATTAACGAACCTGTGAGCCTATTTCGACGTATTTTGACCTCCATCTACATTTTATTGAATTACCAGTACTACAAGCAGAAAGGTGGAATTGAGATGGTAAGCCTTTTGTCACTTATTATTGCCAATTTCTTTATGGAAGACTTCGAGGGACGTGCCTTAAGGTCGGCAGGTTTGAAACTTGCGTTAGACGATACATTTAATGTTAGTCTTAATGGCAGTGTGTGTGTGTGTGTGTGTGTGTGTGTGTGTGTGTGTGTGTGTGTACCATTAGGGATTTTTTTACTAAAAACCAAGGACGTTTTTCTAGCCTAAGAGGTATGAGAAGTTTAATATTCCAGAATCCGTACTAACACTTGTCATACACCTGCACCAGCCCTCGAAGTATTACTGAAAAACTAAGTTTCTGACTATTTTATTGTAAGGAGCATTGGAAGCGCGCTGGAAGTGAGACCCTACTAGTCACAGAACCTGTTATAAATATTTCCAATATATCCTATGTAAAATTTGCAAAGATTTGGGGAGTATCGTATGGAATACCAAAAGATAAGTTTCATTTATTCTGTTGTGTGCTGATTTCGACTCGACAAGATATTAATGAATTTTTCTTTCCAGGACACGAAATAATTTAAAACAAAAATTCATTTTACTGATCTAGGACTTACAAGTTCACCTCTACTAAAATAGTGCTACTTATGCCTTTGTGGAAACTAAACTTTGAGAATGTACGGAGCAGTATGAGCGTACCCAGTGCATATGCTCATAGGGCGAAACTTCCAGAGAAAGTTTACATTGTATCTCATGGAGATAGTAATTAATACATTCTTCCTGTCTGTAAACGTGTATGAGTGGCTTAATCAACCTGTCCTTACACTTGAATTTATGCATTATTAATTATCTCGTTGATTCTCTTATTTTTAGCAGCTTCTGTCAGTGATCACAGTTTCTAGAAATTCCACTATCCACTTCAAACATTTCTTTTAAGTGAAGTAGTCAAAGTGTTACAACTATTTACTAATTGTTGTAAATTTTTACAAGCCCCAGAGCGTCGAAATTTGGGCTTAGGTAAGAAATTAATGTTTAATTTAATTACAACTGACGAAAGTGACGCAACACTATCGTTTTGCACTAACGTTTACACAAGTTTATGCCTTTCTCTCATGGTACACCTGCTGCTAGCACATACAGTCGCTCCTCAGACAGTGACAGAAAAAGTTATCCTCCTTGTTTCAAACAAAAAATGAAACAGAATCTGTAGAGGTTACCATGAACAGATGCTAATTATTTGCGACAGTGGACGCAAAATCAAAAATGTGTAATGTAAGGCTCGTGAACATTTTGTCAGAAACATGTCATCGGGGGAAATCGGTAATTAGGCACACAGATAAAAAAGTGAAACGAAAGAGAAAACATTGACTACATTCGTATATTTTTATTATAATTGGAGGCCGTTTGATTAAAGTTAAATCACAGATGACGAAAAATTAATTGGCATGCACGTGATGTTCTGATTACAGACACGTAGATGAAAATAAAATTTACGTTTTTTCTGAATAATAACCCGACGTTTCACCAGTAGTCATATAGGCGAAGACATGATTAATTATGTAATGTGAAATGATAATTTAATAATTGATAGAGCTCATCATATACAAGCACTAGGGTAACATGACACTTCCCGCCAGTTTAGAATTCTGTGCCAGACCGAGAATCGAACCCAGGACCCATGACTTTCCTGGGAAAATGCTCTGCTAACTGAGCTATCCGAGCATGACTCAGACCGCTCCTCACCGCTGTACTTCCGGTAATACCTTATCTCCTGCTTCAGAACTTCACAGAAGTTTTCCTGAACAACTAACGGGACTAGTACTCCTGAAAGAACGGACACTGTGGAAACATGGCTTAGTTACAGCCTGGGGGATTGTGAAGTTCCATTCTGGAAACATACCCTAGGCAGTGGCTAAGCCACGCTTCCATAGTATCCTTTGTTCCAGGAGTGCTACTCCTGCAAGCTGTGGAGGAGAACTTCTGGAAGGTTTGGAAGGTAGTAGATGAAGTAGTCGTGGAAGTAAGGAAAAGTCGTGAGTCGTGCTCGGTTGGCTCCGACAGTACCGCACTAACTTGCCCACGAAGTGGCAAGGTACTGGGTTCGCGTCCCGGATCCAGTCTTGTCAGGAAGTTTCATACCAGTTCTAACTTACCCACGAAACGCAAAGTTCCTGGGCTCGCATCCCGGTTCCAGTCTTGTCAGAAGGTTTCATATCTGTGCAGACTCCACTGCAAACTGAAAATTCATTCTCGAAGCAATCCATCAGGTTGTGGCTAACCCGTGGCTCCATTGTATCAGCTTCATATCTGTGCAGACTCCACTGCAAACAGAAAATTCATTCTCGAAGCAATCCATCAGGTTGTGGCTAACCCATGGCTCCATTGTATCCGTTCATCACTAGAGCTGGAAGTATCGCAGGAGAACTTTTGTGAAGCCAGGAACATAGAAGATTAAAAAATCATTTCCGATAAGGATAACATGGAAGGGTTTGAGCAGGAAACGCTACCTACGTTGCTGACACGAAATGCCAATACTCTTACTTTATGTACTGATACCGTTGTGTAAGTCTGTAAATAGTTCTGTCAATGATAAATGTAGAAAACATTTACCGCAAAATTTTAGTTATAATATAGGATAGTCAACAAAAAAAATGAAAATATAGTTGCAAATATAAAATATGCGCACGAAAAAGACAAACTTAACAACGTTTAGCCTGAATATGCGAATTTCTTAAGGAGTGAAGCATACTTGTTACGTACACAATGATTTTATTGCATATACGTGTTGCCGTTTCCTGATGTTTTATCCTTTCAAGACAACAGTCATTTAAATGACATCGCTAAACGGTATTTATAGTTTTGCCGAGGTTTATGCTGCTGAAAGGCTATCAGATCTAATTTATTGAAAGCTTATTGAGGATCTAAATTGCTACAAAATATTCAGGTTCTGTTTTTTTTAACTTCAGTTATTGAAATTAAATCGCTAATCTTTCTCTGTCGATGTTTTTCATATTTTTTAGAAAATTAAGCAGTTTAATGGATTCTCGTTCTGATTGTTGGGATTTTTCATTATGCTGTGTGTATAATTTACTAAAAAGAAAATGTAGTTTTTCTATGTGTCGATGGGTGTAAGGTTAATAAATAATCTGAAAACTTTTAAAGGAATCACGTTTTTTGTCTGTGTATTTTTCTGACTACCATGCCTTAGAATTTTTAATAATTTTATGAGTCAAACGATTTTATTTTCTACCAACATTCAGTTGTTCTCTGATAAATTCCAATTAAAAACTGATTTTCCAGTCAACATCTTAGATTTCAAATGTAATACAAAAACTGCTCGTATACATTATTTTGGGAACTGAAAATTGTAATTTTCAACCTATTCTCCTCCATCTGGTATTTCGTATTTAATTTAAAACATAGCAGATAGAATATAGTTTTAACTTCCCTTTTTATAATTCTTAAGATTGTTTTTTGGATTTCTTATTTTGGGTTTAACTGCTTATTGTTACCAATTGTTACTATTTAGAAAAAGACAGTGCTCTGAACTACATATTTCTTGCAGATATTAGTGGCTAAATGGCTCTTGAAAATGATTTTTGACCAATTTCAGCTGATTTCTAAAGTAAATCAGTACAACTATGCTCTCTTTCATCATTTCTGTGTTGTTAATCATTTAGTCAAAAACGGAAAAAAATTGAATTGAATTTCTTTGAATTCCTGTTTCTATGGTAATTTCATACAAAGTATTACATTCCTGATTTCTTCTACTTCTCCTTTCTACAACTAACAATTACCGTATTTTACATCAGTGTTTTACTTTCTGGTTTAATTTTGTTTGTAAATTGTAGGTAAAAACCTATACCTCACTATAAGGATAATCGAAGGCTTTCCCTATGGACATTTTAGAGCTTACTGTTCATTCCACACCGAATTTAATAAAATGAAATTCACTTACACCACTTACATTTGTTAATTCCGAAGGCTATATACTATCTGTGAAATGCCTGGACATATTCCACATTCGGATACTGAGGCGATAAAATCTTGTAGCAGTAATAATGCACATTTCTGGTGTGGATGGGAAGGAGGT
Source organism: Schistocerca gregaria (assembly GCF_023897955.1). Taxonomy (NCBI): domain Eukaryota; kingdom Metazoa; phylum Arthropoda; class Insecta; order Orthoptera; family Acrididae; genus Schistocerca; species Schistocerca gregaria. The sequence continues at coordinate 796,466,317 of NC_064920.1, forward strand.
GGCAGACAGAATGTTCTTTGTTTCCTGTACAGTCAGTGCACTGCAACTACATTGGCAACAGAAATGTCATAGCTACCGACAGTCTGCTTATTCTCACATCAAGATTCTGCACTGGCACAAGTGTCAATAGTTTCATTTTTTAATATCTGATCTATTAAATCTTCCGCCTTTATGTTCAAACTTTTACTGTAAATTGATTTATTTCTGATGAATTACTAGTATTGGGTTACAATGGAGAAAGAGCAAACTTTCTTAATGATTGATAATGTGCGTGGCACTTTTATATTTGTAGGACAATGAATCAGAATGGCAACAGTGTCTCCAGTTGAGAAATGGGAGACAGTACCTTCCTAGATTTTTTATCAATTTCAGTAGGAGTGTCAGACGCATTTGGTAGCTTAAATTAACGTAAAGTTAGCTCTCTCTGTTCTCAGAAAACCCGGAAGAGCCTTAGGCGCAGTTAGAAATTAACACCGAGATGGTAACATGAGTGTTTTCCCTTATTAACAGAAATAAAACTTATAGGTTGTATGCGACATTTAGGTGAAAGAATGAGTCTGTTAATATCTTTTGTGCTGACGGGATATTTATACGTTCTGTTCATGTAAAACTAACCGGAATGCGTAAATCTTTGCTTCGGCGTTAAACATCGTGCTGTAAAGATTTTATGTAACGCGTTCGTAAACGCTACAGAGGGTTCCACATGACATCTTCCGGTGCACCTAGTCAGCTCGGAGAATCGAGTACGTTTCCATACATAAATTCTTATGAAACTCACAAGAAAGGAAAAAAAAGGAAAAAACGTCGAATCTGAAGAAGAAAGGCAAAATTATACGCGGAAATCTTTAAGTGCCGAAATGTAAAAATTTCGTGTCATACCTTACATAGGACGGGTAACCTGCTAATAAATGGGTAAATCAAATTTGAAATGCATCTCCAATGATGTCGGCTCCTTTGGGACACAATACAGTTTTCAATTTTGTTGATTTTGGGACTGATGGTTCAATATAGAAATTAATTTAAAATAACAAATTAACTACTTTCCCTTATATAACTTATTCTGTTGCGCAGATGTTTTTCTCTTCCTCCAACTAGTACTCATATGGCTATGAATGTCTGAATATGTCTGCTATAGCTAATTGAGTATTACTTAAATAACGGCGATTTTCTGCACCCGATACGAGGATGTTCGACACCTTGTGTTGTATGCAGTGGCGGTATCACTTTGATATGCGACGTAATAAAAGTGACGCAATACGAGATATGAATATCGCGGCATCTCTACATCTACATTTTATTCCGCAAGCCATCTGATGGTGTGTAGCCGGGGATAGTTTTGGTGCTACTAACTGACCCTCCTTCCCTGTTCTACTCGCGAATGGCGCGCGGGTAGAATAATTGTCGGAGAGCCTGTGTGTTAGGTCCTGTTTTTCGACATTTCTCGATTGAGCCGTTTCGTGAGATGTATGTGGGAGGAACTGATGCATTGTCAGACTCGTCCCGGGAGGTGCTCTCTCGTAATATCAATAGTAGATCAGTAGTGGAGAGGTCCTTGATGCACAGTGCCTCTCTTGCAGTGTCTGCCATTGGCGTTTGTTAAGTGTCTCTAAAACGCTTTCGCGCCGTCTAAACGGTCCCACAAGGAAACGCATTACTCTTCTTTATATCTACTCTATTTATCTTCTATCAGTGCTACCCGGTAAGGATTCCAGATAGTTGGACTCAAAAATGGGTCGAAAAAGTGGCTATCATGCCAGTTATATTTCCTTAAGGATCTTCCTATGAATCTCAGTCTGGCGTCTGGTTTTCTTACTCTTTGTTTTACGTGATCATTACATTTAAGGTCGCTCTGGAGAGTTACTCCTAAATATATTACGGTAGATACTGCTTTTAGCAATTTGTCATCAGTGAAATTATGAAGTAGCGATTTTCTTTCGTGTGTTACATTTATTCGCGTTATGGTTCAATTGGCAGAGCCTGTACCATTCATAAACACACTGCAGGTCATTTTGTAGGTAGATGGTGTCTTCTGGCGTTGCAACTTTCTTAGAGACATCATCTGTGAAGAGACTGAATCAGGAACCATGCGGGAGACCAGTGCAGCCGTACTAGATAAGGTCCTAATGGAGGTGGTTTGACGTTGCCTTCGTCCGACCGTAATGACGATGAATGATGATGATGAAGACGGCACATCGACGCCCAGTCATCGCGGGGCCCCGTGCTCGGGAAGCGAGAATGCTACTGCGAGACCACGAGTTGCGGTCACGCTTTCTTACAGATCATCTATAATGTGGAGTGTATACTAATTATGTGTTATTTATGGTTGTTCAAAGCAGAGATCCGTCATAAAAACAGGTAAAGGATTATTGTAGAATAAATCAACATTTTAGGGACTAACAAACACATTAAGCAACGGCGGCCGGCGTGCTCGAGCGGTTCTAGGGTCTCCCAGTCTTGAACCGCGCAACTGCGACGGTCCCAGGCTCGAATCCTGCGTCGGGCATGGATATGTGTGATGTCCTTAGGTTAGTTACTTCTAAGTCCAGGGGACTAATGACCTCAGATGTTAAGTCCCATAGTGCTCAGAGCCATTTGAACCATTTGAACCAAAAAGATACCTCCAACGGGCATGGAGGAGGTCCTTCGAAGAGAGAAAGAAGTCAGGAAGAAACGTTGCCTAGACGGACGGACCGATGGTTAGTCAGTGGACGTCATACTTCGCTACAGTGACTTAGCTGATAAGCTGCTCGACGGGAGATGGCGGTACCGCGCCAATAGTTCGACGCAGAAGATGCCATACCAGGTGTTACCAGAAAGAAGATCATGTGGTACGTACCAGGTGGCTGGTGAGGACGAAGGGACTACGGCCTCACCAAAAGTGTCACCTATGAAATGTGTAAAATCCTAAGGGATCAAACTGCGGAGGTCATCAGTCCCTAGACATACACACTACTTAAACTAACTTAATCTATCTTATGTTAAGAACAACACTCCTCACACCCATGGCCGAAGGATGACTCGAACCTCCGGCGGGTGGCGTCGCACTGTCAGTGACATGGCGCCGCTAACCGCGTGGCTCACCTTTGAACATAGAGGTTGATGAACTTCTCAAGGAGATGTAGAAGCTGAAGGTCGCTGATTCGATTCCGGGTTGTTGCATTCCGTGTCACACCGCAGCCGCCTGTTAATAAAGCAACGAACGAATGCAGAAGGAGAAGACCCATTGATGTAACAGCCAATACCCCGAGCAGCCTATTAAGTCACCATAAATTGTTTGTAATCCTACTTTTTTCTTATACATGTTAGCATATTTTTCAGCAACTTAAGTAAACTGAGACTCGCAAATGTGAGCAGTTTCCCTCATTATTTGGATTTCGCAAAGACATCGTAATGGAGGAGCTTGTGCCCTGCGTTTCATTCTATGCCAAAAACATGTTTACGCTGTGATTGCCCTGACGACGTCTCCTCGACGAGCCTTCCTCCAGCGCTCCTGGAGCGGAAGCTTCCAGAGCCTTTAGGCTGACGGCATAATTGCCCCCCCCCCCCCCCGTCCCCCATCAGCTGCCGTGCTGCCGGGCTGCACCGCTCTTTCACGGCTCTTCTCTGTTCACACTCGGTTGGAAGTGTGCGGCTCAGCAGGCAGGCGTGCTCTCGCTGCTTTGCGCAGATGACGTAGCACAGTTCTTAGTTGGAGCAGGGAGCGTCAGACACTTTGTAGAAACACCATGTACACACTAACAACACAAACACACAGGACACCGAAGTGCTGATACAAAAAATGAAAGACATCAATGTACCCGGAACAGCCCACTCACATCGTTTGACATTACGTCCATGTACATGAATATCTCCACCACAGAAACCATCTACATCATGAAACAGCAATTAGAACAACATAAAAACATTCGCAAACCGTACTTTAAGAAGATAACAAGCATTCTAAAACTAATCACAGAAGAAAATCTTCATTTGACAACCATACAGCGCAAAAAAATTAAATATCCCTGCGACAACACATAGTGGTATTCGCCTATCTTCAGGTGATAGAGAGGCCGCGAAACTGACTTGGTGTCGAAGATCCGGACACATCCATTCAAAGTTCTCAAGAAAAGACGCTGGAGTGGAATCGAGTGTGTCTCCGAAATAGGTCGTCTTAGAGAGACACTTCGTCACTTTATTCACGCATGAGCCAGTGCCGAACCCTCCCGTGATCACGGAGGGCGCGAGAAAGGAGGAATGAAAAAGCATAAAACAAGGTTCTGCCTCGGATCATGTTCCAATTTTTTCGAATAGTTTTGAACGGTCCTTATGGATTTCACTCCGTATGGCTCAGCAATAAATTGCTGTCACGTCTACACTCCGAAAGGGCAGGACGACGTTCAGTAATGTTGCAGCCCTGCAAAGTCCATAGAGTAGGGCTGAAACGATCAGGGGGTGGTAGTAGGACCAGATTTGTCACGTCCTGTTGGCCATTGTACTGCGAACTCTCGTTTCGAACCATGAAATGTGTCGGACTCAATTTCCCAGGCGAAAGAGTGGTTTCATTGACGCTTTCATACTACCCATATATATTTCTTTTAGTCTCGATTCTGAGCGGTGCAGTGTCTGAAATGTTTCCCTCGGCCACCCAAAAGAAAACCAAGTAATTTCTACTGCTAGGTTTTTCGATTCTGATATACGTCACATAAGCGTGAAAGGGAGGGCAGAAATGTGGGTAAAAGCGGGTGTGACGACCTACCCAACATGTGACACGTCCGCGGTGACGCTGAGCAGAATTGTGATGAATTTTTTAACGCACATTACAGCTCACATGAACTTCTGAGCTAGAGATGTTGCAGTTTGAAGCACTGCAGAGCCCGAGGGTGAAGTCGCACGACGCCATCTTTTCAAAATTTCAGAAGAACGCTGTGGGCACATTTGAACCAAATGTCAAACCTACGCGTCTTAGTGTGAGGCAATTGAAAAGTTTCGAAAAAGTGATCCTCTAATTTTGTTGTGCACTGTAGTTATAATCACAACAATAGGGTTTACATGGGTTACCAGTCAGTGGACCCCTATGCAACATCTTCCTCAGTAGCAAAGAGGTCAAAACATTTCAGACGATGTTAAGAACAAATAATTCAGTGTACTACACTAGTATCGCTAAGTAGGTGAAATCAAATGCCTTCTTCGAGGATCGTTCAATAAGTAATGCCTCATATTTTTTTCTCAGAACATATTCATTGTTAAGAGTCTGAATATTGTTGGCAATATACATCAACATATCTTGTCCATGTCCTATTTTTCTACGTGGTCTGCATCATTTTCTATGGCCGTACGCCAGCGTTGTGAAGGAGCATGTATTCCCTGCTAATAAAAGCTCTTGTCCTGTCGGCGTTCCTGTGTTTTCATTGAATGACTGATACTTTCGTCGTCTTCCATGTGCTCCTCGTAGAGATTTTTTAAGCGGCCCAAAGAGATGGAAGCCGGAGGGCGTCAGGTCTTGAATGTAGGGTGGTTGATGTAATGATGCCCAACCCCATTTGGCGATGTGTCTCGATCATTGAAGACGCGCTTCCAAAGATGACCGACATCTGTAGAGCAAATTGTCGAGTTGTGATGCACCGGTCGACACGAATAACGGCATCCGCACGATTGAGCATGTCTGGAGCAGTGGCCGTCATAGGAAGTCCCGAGTGTGGCTCATCATGGAGCTCCGTTTCTGTATTTAGTCAGATTGTAACTTTCTTTACCCGTCGTCCAACTGTACTCCAATCAACTGCAGCATCGCCAAACACTGCACACACACAAACTTTTATAGATATTCACCACGTTTTCTTTTTCTGCACGTAAGAATTCAATAACAGCAAGCTGATTGTAATGTGAGTAGTATGTAGACGCCATTTTGACGCTGTACTACGGCTCTCCCATCCGCTAGAACGGTTCGAAACTACAACGGCGCACAGAACAAACATCAAATGTGAATCACCAACAAGGACGTTTGTCTATATGTATTAATGACGTTTTCAAAAATATATGGGACCTTACTTATTGAACGACCTTCGTAGGTGAAACACCCAGTCGCATCCAACAACTCCGCAATGACCTAAACCCTTTTCACCCAGAAGCAAGTTTCAACACAGAAACAGAAAATGACAGAATGTTAAATTTGCTTGATCTCATAATGCATAGGCACAACAACCGACACCAGTTCTCAATATTCAGGAAATCATTCACCTCCAGCACAACCACAGAAGAATTCCAATCACTCATCTGTGCACAAACTGGGCGAATGGTAACACATGCCGCACAGATAGAACAAAACTCCACTCATTCAAAACAACTAAAAAAGTGAATTAAACACAATGGAACAAATATAACTAGAAAATGGCTTTGACGCAAGCGTTTTTGTCAAACTGAACACAAAATTAAAACAAAAATAAAGTGAGCCTCTAGCACACAGAAATAAACAGTTCGTCAACAATATACAAACACAGATCCACATAACACAAACTCTCAAGCACAGGAAGAGCGTGCCCCCATAATTAGAGAGAAAAATAAAATACAAGAAGCCATAGTCGACAGAAAACAGATAATAAACGAATGCAGAAGTCTCTGCAACTGAACTCTAGTATGCACCCTTATGGAAATATCAGATAAGTCTATCACATGAAAACACACACTAATAAATAAATAAAAGCACACACACCTTCAACTACTGACACACACAAACAGACACAAACAGACACCCCCCCCCCCCCCCCCCACCCGCACACACACACACACACACCCACCCACACACACACACACACGAACACACACACGAACACACCATCTTCCTACAACAATTAGTTAATGTTAGACCCGACCAGAATATTACTAGCCATAAAGATTCGAGATAATTAACCTTTTCACATTACGTTTGAGCCGTGCTGCGGCTCGCATTGATGCTGTTTGTGGGTTTCCGTCCTGTGTTGGAGACCTGACAGTATCGTTTAGTTGACATGGTTGCGGTTATTTGTCTTCTTCTCATGTTGACTGGCGCCACTTGGTTTCGCAAGCTTTGCCTGTCCGCTAGTGGCAGCAGCGGCAGTTATCGATATGTAGTAACTGTGGCCCTATCTCTGGGGCGACGTCGTGGTTCTTCCTGGTCGGGAGTGTGCAGTTCCGTTGGGGACTCAGGAGGAGCCAGGTCCGTGCACTGAGAAAACACACTGGGACTGCTGGCGGTGCGCATGGACTGTTGGATCGAAGGCCTCTGGTCAAGAGGATCCACGACCTCGTCGTAAGCACGTTCCTGCAAGATTTTTAAGTTAAGTGCACTTGGATTCAAGTAGAGAAACCTCCACCATTGTGAGATCTTGCGATTCTCCAGTGACTTGAGTTCGTGTAGCTGCTCGTAGTGCTGCCGAGGAGAAGAGCAGCGAGTGGAGTGCTTGGGGAAGGCGGATCTGATTTGCTTTCCTGGATTTCTAATTACTTTTTACTGCGTTCAGTTTGTTACTATTTGTTAAGTTCGGCGGTATTTTTCTCGCCTCGCTGCCGCTAACGCTTCAGTTACCTGCCCTGGGGGTTAGTGTATTTGATGGTAGTGTACGTTTCCTCGCCTTACCGCTGCCGTCCGGTGAAGCGTGTAGTTTTGAAAACCTTCTTGATTGTAGGTTGGTTGGCGATTCCTCTACTCTGGTGGTAGTGATTCCTTTCTCGTTCCGGGAGCGTTAAGCACAGTATTCTGTCGGCGGAGTCCAGACGACGGTTCCGGCTTTGGCGTATCTTTACATCTTTGCATTTGGTTTATTTGACGTCAGGTAGCCTCAGCAAGATTATCATTAGTCATTCGTTAGACTGCCACTAGTCTGAATTAACATCTTGTGAAGTGAATGCAACTCTTGCCTGCCTATCTCATCGGTCACGAAAGTGTTGTTTGCCAGACCTACTCAGAGGTCGATTCCTGGTGCACCGTGTCTGACTGGCCCTTGTGTTTTATTATTGTATTTGCTGTTTATTGTATGTTTCTAACTTTTTTATGTAATTCACACTCCTGGCGTTACAGCGTTACCAGGTTTACCATCATTTTGTCTCATCTGTTTGGTGATCAGTTTCTTGTCACTTTAAATTAACCTAGGCTGTTTTATTTGCTTTTTTACTGCATCTTTTTTGAATTTTTTTATATAATAGCCATTCTTGGCCTTACAGTAGGTTTAAATGGCTGTGCTACTAAGGTTGCCATCATTTTGTCTGACCCACTTAGTGATCAGTTGCCTGACTTTTTAAATTAACCTTCCTATTGGATTGTTGTTTTACAGTATGTTTGTTAATTTTTTTCATAACTGCCGTTCTTGGCGTTAAAGGCCTTCAGTCGTGACTGTCATTACTTGCCTTAAAATTGTAATTGGGATCACATTGGCTTTTATTTAAACATTATTTATTGTGTCTGTTTTTTATGATCATTTGGTAAATTATAACGCACTGAAAACACTCTTAATAACACAGTTGTTTATTCCTTCATTAATAACGTATGATATCTCTGTTTATTACTGAGTCTGGATTACTGTTTTAAAATTTCGATATGATACCAGATGACTGATTGTGAAAGAGAAATAACTATAGTGCAAAACATAAAATACCCGTAAAACCACGTACCAAGAAAAATATACAAAACTTTTTCTGTTTTTCAAATTTGTAAATACGTGTCAAAAACTCGGATTTATATTTTTAAAGTAGTAAAGCACATTTTCCTGTTGCTTAATAGAATGAAAATAGAAGCCCACTCGTGATGCTGAATCTTCATCAAAACATGACTCGATAGCACAAGAAAATAATTGTGTTTTGCTTGAGGCGGGCCTCTTCCAGAAACAAAATTACTTTGTAGTGGCTGCTCGGGGTAGCCGCGCGGCTCCCCCCGTCGGAGGTTCGCATAGTTGTGTATGTTGTCCTTAGCATAAATTAGTTTAAGTTAAATTAAGTAGTGTGTAAGCCTAGAGACCGATGGCCTAATCAGTTTGGTCCCATAGGAACCTACTACCACCACTACATTGTAGTGTTTTACCCACCAATATTAAAACAAGTGCCTCAGGAAGCAAAAGGTACATGTCTACTGTTACCGAGATTTTCGAAGATTTTTCTAGGTCGGTTACGAAAGATTCATTGGTCAGCTAGCGTTCATACTATATCGGCATTAAGCTGGTATGAGCATTGCCAGTGGAAGAAGGAATCTGGGTTCAACTATGGGAATGAGACGCCGTTTTAATGGGTTTGTTGTTTCAAAACAGCCCTCAGTCCACTTGAGAGTGAAAGATTAGTTTGGCAACCCCTAGGTAATTTCTCTGCCATTTCTCTGCTATGTCATTTTTCCCACGTTCGAGATGTGTAAATATAACTCATTCGGTATGGAAATTGGAAAGGGATTGACGTCGACTCTCGGGCTGACACATGGATTTAATTTGTCAGGAAGTTCCATCTCCGAAGAAAATTGATAGCGATATTGTTCTCTGGTATAGAAATTCTAAGATGTTCATTGTTCTTCAGGTTTAGTCGGTTTGGAACAAAATCTCAGACAGAGGACAAATTGATTTATTTCATCTAATGCATGCAATCACATCACTTTGCAGTATGTCGTACCAGAGAACGTAATGTTTCGAGTGCATTTGCAAACACTAACTAACCTGTCAATCCTGACGAGCAAGAAGTGCGTGTACTAACGAGCATTCTCTTCAGAAGCAATGTAAAGCACTGATAGCCTCAGAGTTGGCCACAACGTTCTTCATCGTCATAAAATCTTCACTGTACGATGTAACGGTCGTAATTTAGTCCTTCAGTCTTGGTTACTTATTGTACGTGTACATTATCGACCTTTAGTATGCCGTCACCATTTGTGTACCATTTGTCAAATACTCAAACAGCATATGCTCAGCGATGGTGGCGAAATTTGTAGAGGTTTATCTTTATGTTCATACGAGACGAGAGAGGGGATGAAACCTGGTACCTTCATGCAGTCGACCCCACTTGAGTAACACCAAATAAACTTTCGACCTATAAATATTCAACCCAGTGACAGAGAGTTATTACGCAGTGTCGGATTTACATTACGGACATACTTGATAAGTTACCGCGGACACTACTTCATGGCCTGGTTACTGAGAACTGAATGGATGCCCATCGTGTCCTCTCACAACCAATGATGATAATTTCTTCTTACAACAGGTGAAAATGCTACTTCGACTGTGAACACCATCACTGAATCGTATTTTAGCGATTTCGGCAAGAGAGACGGAAGAAGTTTGTGGAATTCCACACACTACTTCTCACAACGACTTCCAGGTGAGAAAACTCGCTAAGCATTTCAATGCCTACAAGATGTGATAATTTTCGTCTTTAGATTTGAAATCTGCATCAGAATTACGAGCACATGAACATGGCGGTGTGGTATAGTGGTAAGGCCTTGACCTGCACTCGGAAGGACGGCCGTTTAAATCCACGACACATCATCCGTATCTACATCTACATGTATACTCCGCTAGCCACCAATCGGTATGTGGCGGAGGGCACAATTCGCGCCAATGTCATATCCCCCCCTATTTCACTCACGGATCGCGTGAGGGAAAGTGACTGTCTGAACGCCTCCGTAAGAGCTATAATTTCCCTTATCTTTTATTGGTGATAATTGCGCAAGTTGAAAGTTGGTGTTAATAATATATACTCTACATCCTTGGTGAAGATCGGATTTTGGAATTCAATGAGCACACCCTTCCGTTTAGCGCGTCGTCTATCTGCAAGTGTGTCCCACTTCAAACTTTCTACGAGATTTGTATCGCTCTTGCGATTACTAAATGTACAAGTCACGAATATTGTCGCTCTTCTTTGGACCTTCTCAATCTATTGAATCAGACCCAACTGGTAAGGGTGCCATGCAGACGAACAGTACCCTACGACTGGACGAACTAACGCATTGTAAGCTATTTCCTTTGTTGAAGGACTGCATCGCTTCAGCATTCTACCAATAAACCGCAATCTAGAGTTCGCCTTGACCGTTGCTTCTGTAATCTGATCATTCCATTTGAGATCATCTCGAATAGTCACATCCAGACACTTGACGGATGCCACCGCTTCCAAAGACTGAGCATTTATTTTGTACTCGTACATTAATGAGAGTTTTCGCCTTGTACTTACTGATATTGAGAGAAAACTGCCAGTCATCACATCACGCATTTATTTTCTGCTCATCCTCATTGATTCGTTCACAACTTTCGTGTGATACTACTTTCCTGTAGCATATTTGTAGCATAATCGGTAAAAAGTCTAACGCCGCTGTCAATACCATCAACCAGATCGTTTATGTAAATCGTAAAAAGCAGGGGACCTATTACGCTGCCCTGGGGCACACCTGCAGTTACGCTTATTTCTGTTGAAGTCACCCAGTTCAGGACGACATACTGTTCCCTGTCTGTTAGAAAAGTTTCTATCCAACTGTGACTGATGACCTCCGATGTTAGTCCCATAGTGCTCAGGGCCATCTGAACCATATCCAACCGCATAAGTCATCGTATAGTCCGTAAGTGCGCACTTTTTGGAGCAAGCGACAGTGCGGAACTAAGTCGATCGCCTTTCGAAAGCCGAGAAATATGGCATCAACCTACGAGCCGGTATCTAGAGCCTGTTGTATATCATGCACAAAGGGGGCCAGCTGTGTCTCGCATGACCGCTCTTTCTTAAAACCGTGCTGGTTTCTGCAGATGAGCTTCTCAGAGACTGGAAAGGTCATTATGTCTGAACACAAAATTTGTTCCAGGATCTACATCAAATCGATGTCAGTGAAATTGGCTGGAAATTACGTGCATCCGATTTTCTACCCTTTTCATCGATTGCTATGATCTGGACCTTCTTCCAGTCCCGTGGATCTTTCCACTCTTCCAATAATCTCTGATAGATGATGGATAGGAATGCTACTATATTTGCAGCGTAGTCAACATACAATCTTACGGGGATACCGTCTGGACCAGATGCCTTCCTGACATCGAAGGATATTAACCGTTTTACAGTCCCAGATACACTAAAAACTATTACAGCCATTCTTGTCTTTGTTCGATGATTGAAAGAGGGAATGATGCTGCAGTCCTCTACCGTAAACGAGTTTTCGAAAGTAGGTTTAGAATTTCAACCCTCTGTTTTTCATCATCAGTGACATTACTCGTACTGTCAGCAAGAGAAGGTGTTGAATTATTTGTAGCGTTCATAGATTTTACGTACGACCAAAATTTTTTGGGGTTATTTTTAGAATCGGCAGATAAAATATTGTTTTCCCTCTGACAGCTACTTTCATTTCGCATAATTTCTGTTTGTCAGCGGGGCAGTGAGCACATTTAAAACGACTGTGTTGAATTCTCTGCTTTCTCAGCAACTTCCAAATATGTTTGTTGTACCAAGGTGAATCCTTTCCCTCTCCTAGTTTTTTGCTAAGCGCATAGTTGTCTAGCACTTGGCGGACACTAACATTAAATTCCGATCAAAGATGCTCAGTATCTTTGTGTCCCGCGGTAAATGCTTGGAGCTGACTATGAAGATATTCATTAATGATACTTTTATTTCCTTCCCAGACAAGAAAACTCTACGCTGTTTCTTTGATTTTTTTGCAACTTCCACTGACAGAGAAGCCACAACGACATTACGGTCGCTAATACTTTCTTCTAGATTAACTTCCTCAAAAAGATCAGGTCTATTTGTCGCCAAGATATCTAATATGTTCCCATCTCGATTTGGTTTCCTAACCAATTGCACAAGGTAGTGTGATGACAGCGCTCCTAGTATAACTTCACACGAATCTTTGCTTCTGCCCCTGGTGATAAACGTGTAATTTTCCCAGTCAATGGATAATTTGGATATTTACGTGGAGGAGATGGAAAATAAGTTTCCCTGTTGACTGTGATCAGAGTTGTGTGTGAAAGGAAAAAGAAGAGATTGAGATATTAAACATGACTTATCTTTATTTTTCTACATGATTTTCAAGAACATCTAGACATTTGTCATACCACTTTATAAGCTTCAAAAAGGCTTCCACGAAAAAATCAGGGCGTTGTACACTCCTGGAAATTGAAATAAGAAGACCGTGAATTCATTGTCCCAGGAAGAGGAAACTTTATTGACACATTCCTGGGGTCAGATACATCACATGATCACACTGACAGAACCACAGGCACATAGACACAGGCAACAGAGCATGCACAATGTCGGCACTAGTACAGTGTATATCCATCTTTCGCAGCAATGCAGGCTGCTATTCTCCCATAGAGACGATCGTAGAGATGCTGGATGTAGTCCTGCGGAACGCCTTGCCATGCCATTTCCATCGGGCGCCTCAGTTGGACCAGCGTTCGTGCTGGACGTGCAGACCGCGTGAGACGACGCTTCATCCAGTCCCAAACATGTTCAATGGGGGACAGATCCGGAGATCTTGCTGGCCAGGGTAGTTGACTTACACCTTCTAGAGCACGTTGGGTGGCACGGGATACATGCGGACGTGCATTGTCCTGTTGGAACAGCAAGTTCCCTTGCCGGTCTAGGAATGGTAGAACGATGGGTTCGATGAGGGTTTGGATGTACCGTGCACTATTCAGTGTCCCCTCGACGATCACCAGAGGTGTATGGCCAGTGCAGGAGATCGCTCCCCACACCATGATTCCGGGTGTTGGCCCTGTGTGCCTCGGTCGTATGTAGTCCTGATTGTGGCGCTCACCTGCACGGTGCCAAACACGCATACGACCATCATTGGCACCAAGGCAGAAGCGACTCTCATCGCTGAAGACGACACGTCTCCATTCCTCCCTCCATTCACTCCTGTCGCGACACCACTGGAGGCGGGCTGCACGATGTTGGGGCGTGCGCGGAAGACGGCCTAACGGTGTGCGGGACTGTAGCTAAGCTTCATGGAGACGGTTGCGAATGGTCCTCGCCGATACCCCAGGAGCAACAGTGTCCCTAATTTGCTGGGAAGTGGCGGTGCTGTCCCCTACGGCACTGCGTAGGATCCTATGGTCTTGGCGTGCACCCGTGCGTCGCTGCGGTCCGGTCCCAGGTCGACGGGCACGTGCACCTTCCGCCGACCACTGGCGACAACATCGATGTACTGTGGAGATCTCACGCCCCACGTGTTGAGCAATTCGGCGGTACGTCCACCCGGCCTCCCGCATGCCCACTATACGCCCTCCCACAACTGCACATACGGTTCACGTACACGCTGTCGCGGCATGCTACCAGTGTTAAAGACTGCGATGGAGCTCCGTATGCCACGGCAAACTGGCTGACACTGACGGCGGCGGTGCACAAATGCTGCGCAGCTAGCGCCATTCGACGGCCAACACCGCGGTTCGTGGTGTGTCCGCTGTGCCGTGCGTGTGATCATTGCTTGTACAGCCCTCTCGCAGTGTCCGGAGCAAGTATGATGCGTCTGACACACCGGTGTCAATGTGTTCTTTTTTCCATTTCCAGGAGTGTATATGGAAGAAGCATTGAACGGCTTGTTTGACGTCAGCATTGCTGCCAAAGCACCTTCCACCGAGAGTCTTCTTCAACGCAGGAAACAGATAAAAGTCACTTGCTGCGAGATCCGGACTGTAAGGTGGATGGTGTAGGCGCTCCCAACCAAGAGCTGCAATATGGCTTTGCGTTGTCGTCGCCGTGTGTGGTCTCGCGTTGTCATCCACCAACAGAACGCCAGATCTGAGAAGGCCAGGCCGGTTTTTCCGAATCACCTCTTTTAATTTCGACGGAGTAGCACAGTACTGGGCAGCATTGATGGTTCCACCCTCCAGAAAGTCCACAAGCAAAACTCCTTTGGCGTCCCAGAAAACGGTGAGTAGCACTTTACCTGCAGACGGAATGGTTTTGAACTTCTTTCGGACAGGTGATGGCAGATGTTTCACTCCATGGATGTGGCCTTCGATTCGGGTGTGTAATGGTGAACGCACATTTCATCCCCCGTCACAACACGAAACACAAGGTCATTACCAGATTCATGTTAACGTACGAGCTGTTTCAGGCTGAATGCCATGGGTTGTTCCATGTGTGTCGGGGTCAGTTGGCGTGGCACCCATCGTGATGACACCTTCCTGTACCGAAGAATGTCGTGAATGATCTTGCGAGCTCGCTCATGTCCGATTCCAAGTTCTGCGCTACTCCATCGATGGTGATATGCCGATTCGCTTCAATCATGCCATCCACCTTTCTGACATTTGCATCTGTAGTGGCCGCCAGGCGCGTCCGTCCATGTCTCGGTATGTCCAGCACTTGCTGACGTCCATCACTGAATTTCTGGCACCATCTCCGCACCATTTGCCTCGACATGACATCTGACCCTTACACTTCAACAAGGCGGTTATGAATTTCTGTGCCTGATGCTGCACGTACCCATTCATAGCGGATTACAGCTCTCACTTCCGTCTTTGAACACGACTCCAAAACGCACCTTCTCTCCATAGCTCCGGGAAAAGACTGGTGTATCGGTGTCTTGCATGTGCGCATTCACCTTCCATGTCATCTTTCGCCCATATCACACAACTTTGCAAACAGTCGACAGGGGAAACTTATTTTCCAACTGCCACTCATACTTCCTATGTAATCAAGACTTTCCCTGAAACGTTCTGCGACGTTTGTTGCGGATGCTGATGGTCTATAGAAACATCATAATACTGGTCAATTGTCTGATTGACAGCTTTATCCATACTATTTCACAATCCGACCCAGTATCGATCTTAACTGCGTTTATACAGCATTTAACTGCAATGAACACACCACCTGCCCCACACCACCTGCCCCACACCACCATTAGTCCTATCCTTCCCAAACATTGTCCAAACCGAGTTGAAAATTTCGCAGCTTTTTATGTCTGGTTTCAACCAGCTTTGGGTACCTAATACAGTATTGGCAATGCTACTGTTTACTTCAGAGAGTAAGTCGGGGATCTAGCTACAGACACTTCAATATTTCACTAACATGATATTAAGCATATTTAAATCTTTTGCGATTACCTGTTTAGGCGAACTAACAATTTTTACAGTTGGCACATCCACATAAGTGACATGCAATGGTAATTTTTTGGGCCAACGGTTTGTTTCTCGTGGGGAGGAACCTAATCCAAAAAAACTCTGTGTGCACGCCACAAGTACTGTGCTACCCATGTAGCTGCTTGCTGTGTGTAGTGCACCCCCGATCTATCGAGGGGCGTCATAAGACCTTCCACCCCATAGCGAAGGTCGAGGAATCTACAACCATTTTCGTCACAGAGTCGACATAGCCTCTGGTTTAGATTCTCCACTCGACTCCAAAGCAGAGGTCCCCGGTCCACTCTACATTCGATGCTGCAGATCGTCAGCTTGGCTTCCACTCCTCGAAAGATGGAGGTTGCCTTCTCCAATTTAGCCAGCCGTCGAAAGGACCCAAGGATTTCCTCGGAACCTCGACGACAGGCATCGTTGGTGCCGACATGTGCAACAGCCAGCACCATGCACGCTCGGTAGCCGCCGGAAGAGCCTCTTCCAGATCCCGGGCATGACCTCCCGGCAAGCACACCAAACTGCTTCCCCACCCTAGCCGCTATGTTCCGGAGGTGCTCCATAACCTGTCTAACATTGGAGCTCACAATAACTAACAAATCCTTACCCCCACGTGCTTGTCCCCTTGGTGTAGGAGGGGCCACTATCCTGGCAGAAGGTGCATTCTGGTCTGGCTCAACCTCCTCCTCCCCCCCCCCCCCCCCAGCATCAGACATCAGATAGCACACTGAATCGCCTTGAGGCTCGAGACCTCGACACAGTCTGCCACCCATACTGAGGTGGGAGTGGGCGGGCCGGCTCAGTCGCACTTGAGGTCGGCTCGGTGACAGAGAGCTTTGACATCCCCCCCCCCCCCCTGCACATCTAGTACAGCAGAGGCTGCCCCCGGCACCCCAACCCCACTTCACCTCGACGTGGCACTCTGGAGTTTGTTGACTGTGGCCAACGACGCTTCCAGCTGCGTTTGGACTGTAGGCAACTCCTCCTACATCCGTCCACAACAGAACAGTCCCTATCCGTCTAACTAATAACTGATTTACCATAACAAATTTAAGCAAACCTACTACCACACAAGGTTAACAGCTACAGAAAGGACACTCAATAATGAAAATTAAAATTTTGTGGTAGAAGCTAGATCTGGTGCTTATTTTCCTGCTAGGGGTTATTTAGTGTATACTAAAGAATAAGACAATGACCTACAGTAAACTGCTAGGGGCTATCTAGTGAATATTATTAACGAATTAAACAGTGACCTATGGTAAGCTGCACCTACTGATTATCCCTCGTATTTATAATGTAAACAAGCGTTTACGTACTCGCGAAAATGACCTAATAAAACTATAAAAACTGCTACCTTAAATGCACCGTGTCTAAATGACACTAATAAACGTGTATACTGAGTATTGTACACTAACTTTAACTGATTAACCCTCGTATTTATGATGTAAACAAACGTTTACGTACACGCGGCCGGCCGATGTGGCCGTGCGGTTCTAGGCGCTTCGGTCTGGAAAAGCGTGACCGCTACGGTCGCAGGTTCGAATCCTACCTCGGGCATGGATGTGTATGATGTCCTTAGGTTAGTTAGGTTTAAGTAGTTTTATGTTGTAGGGCACTGATGACCACAGATGTTAAGTCCCATAGTGCTCAGAGCCATTTGAAGCAAGCCACGCACAAGAGAAAAATAACCTAATAAAAGGTATAAAAACTGTTACCTTCAATGTATCGAGTCTAAATGACACTAATAATCGCAAATACTGAGTATTGTGCACTGAATTAATCGATAATCCCGCGTATTTAACGTCAGTTAAGAATGTAAACAAACGTTTGCGCACGCGCCGAACTGTCCTAAAGAGAAACTTCGCTTATCTTATTCAGACGCAAAAAAGCTGAAACCTTCAATTTATGACGTCTGTCTGAAGCTAATGCACGTAAATACTATAGAGTAGATAGAAAAAACGATTAATTACTAGCTAAACTACTTATCCTGTAACACAACAAGCGAAAAGCGCTCGTAACCGGAATCCGTATTTATGTTTTCTCTGTTAATCTATAATGCATGAGGCAAGCGCACTAACACACTAATTAACACATTGTTTAGTTTCAACGAAATATTTCTGCACGGAAAAAGTAGTACATTCTCTTGAAATATTCAAAAGACTGTAATTAATATTATACTTTGCTAGCGAGACGACCTATGAAGCGGTAACAAAGGAGTGTGGAGAGATGACGAGAGACTGATTATATTCGTGTGTAAGTGAAGGAATGACCTGTTAATAGCAGTAGCTTTATACACTGTTTTTTGTCAATAGGGCCGGCTGTGAACCCAATGTTCGGATGTGTCAGAGTGATTCGTCCTCTAAACTATTGTCATAAAAAATTACAAAGCCAAAGCTATGGCATGAGATCAAATTCGGACAAAACTATAGACAACATTCTTTCGAAATTTCTGAGACCACTGGGGAAAATAGTAACCAAACGACTATTGAGATTTATGTTTACAATCTATGAGGCAGGTGACATACCATCACACTTTCGGATAATTGTCATCGAGAGAGCTCCGAAGGCAGCAAGAACAGGTAATTGCGGAAAATATCGTACAATCATCTCAACAGCGTATACATTCAGTTTGCTGACAATAATAATGTACAGAAAATATGAGAAGAGGTGCGAGAGTCTCTTAGATGACACGAAGGCCCTACGAAAGATGAAGGCGCCAGAGCGGAAGTCCTGACGTGGAGCTTGATGATAGAAGGAAGACTGAGGTAAATGCAACACGCACTCATAGGAATTGTCATCCTGAATTGCCTTCGACTATGTAAAATTGTTCAAGTTATTCGAAATTCTGAGAAAAATCGGAGTAAGCTATAGGAAAAGACGGTAATGTACAGCGTCTACCGGAACGAAGATTGAAAGGCCAAAAACGAATGCTCGGATTAAAATTGATGTAAGATAGGGACTTAGTCTCTTGCCCCTACTATTCACTTTATACGTAGAGGAAGCAATGACAGAAATAAAGGAAAGCTCGTGGGATTAAAGTTCAGGGTGAAGGGACATCAATGACAAGATTCGCTAGCGAAATTGCTGTCCTAAGTGAAGGTGAAGAACAATAAAGAACCTCGTGAATGATCAGCTTAATAACTAGCGAAGGAAGGAGGACATAAAAAGGAAAAGTACAGACAATTAAGGCATTCCAGGCCAAGAGAAACTAACTCGTATCAAACATAGGCCTTAATGAGAGGAAGGAATTTATGAAAATGTGCAATTGGAGCACAGCATTCTGTGGTAGTAAAGCATGGACGCTGTGAAAATCGACACGGAAGGGAACTGAGGCGTTTGAGATGTGATATTATAGAAGAATTATGAAAATTATGTGGACTGATAAGGTAAGGAATGAGGAGTTTCTCCGCAGAAGCGGTGAAGAAAGGAATGTAATGGAAAACATTGACAAATGAGGGAATAAGTTCCATGGTACTAGGGGAAGCTGAGGAGTGTAAAATCTGTGGAGGAAGACAGAAATTAGAATACGTCTAACGTTGGGTGCACGAGTTACTCTGAGAGTAAAAAATAAAATAAAATAAATAAAACTGTGAGACACGTTTCGAGCTCTGGCGCAGATAAAACTTCATACGTCTAAGAGCAAATCAAAACAAGCGCGAGTAAACTAATCACCAGCATTATCGAAATATGTGATTGATTATTAAAATTGCTGGCATGTGTTGGAATACCGAACAAAGGAGACTCAAAACAATAGTAGCTCCTAGAGTGGAGTCGTGCAATGTGTAGGTTTGATGATGAGGTGGAAACTCTGGGCCCAGTTGAGCAAACTGTCTGCTAACTTTATTTCCACAACATCCATGACCACTGAATCACAATAGCATGAGGCTGCGGCCAGTATTCTGGCATTCCCGTAATTCGTGGAATGACCAGCAAAAATACAAAGCAGGATTTCTGGGCTGTAGAAGGCGGGTGTGTTGCTAGTGTTCAATGCACCGTTCTTGTACAGTGTGTGCAACCATTTACTACGTGAAAAAGAATGTCATACACAACCGCTGCACGTAAGAGCGATTCATCTTTCACAGATTCCAGAAGAGCTGCCATCTTGGTCTTTGAGAGGAGGTTCACAATTATTCATGCTTCTTCACGATTCTGCCAATAGTTGAAGAAACTTTTCCCGCATACCATAAAAATGCCATAGACTTTACAACGCTTACTTCTTGATTTTCCATTGATTGATGGGGATTTTTCGCCTATAGAGCTTTCTTGATCTGACGTACTGTATTTCCAGTTTTACTAACTACGTCTTCTATGTGTACCAGTTCACACTACAGGCTGTCTGTGTTTTACTCTTAAACACTAAGTTTTATCTGTGACTTTTGATCTTGTTGACGAGAGTGTTATCTATGACGCACGCTCGTTTGCTCCACAGTATTGTGTCAGGTAGTTTTAATTTCGCCAGCGACTCACCTTGAAGATGGCTGTATGATAATTTGCTGAAATATCGGAATAACAAATAATACCACGAAGGCTGCACATCCAAAACATGATGAATAACGTGTTTGGGGTGTTTCTGCATGTTGTTAAATTTTTTGAATGTTTACACAAATTGCAAGTGGAATTATGTGTTTTTTTTTTATGCAATCTGCTAGTAAAATACGCGCGTCGTCTAGTGTTGTTAAGCCAGTCGGCTACAACCAGTCATGGAAGGGTATGTAGTTTTTCACTGATGAAGCATTTAGACCGAGTGAGTGCTTTATATCTGACAGATGTCGGTTGTCTAAGTGTTTACATCTCAGAACAGTTCATACTGTAGAATTTCGCTGAGAGAGTTTGCTTACCTGTTATTGCGAATATCATCAATGGTTTCGGTCCAGCTGAGTATAATTATTCAGTGAATTCTTGGAACAGCCGACATTTTACGAGCCAAGTTAATCCAAGAATACATATAGTACCGCATGCTTGTTTCATTGTAAGGGTATCGGGTGCCCTATACTTATATAATATATATCTCAAATTCTGCTTTAATTTGAAATATCAGTTATTTTATTATTAAATATCTTGTATGAAAACGGACATTTACGGTAGAATAATAATAGAGAAGTGCCTGTTCGTTCATAATGCAGAGTGATTATTTCGAAAGACGTATTCGAATTGTAATAATAAAATGGTTCAAATGGCTCTGAGCACTATGGGACTTAACATCTGTGGTCATCAGTCCCTAGAAGTTAGAACTACTTAAACCTAACTAACCTAAGGACATCACACACATCCATGCCGGAGGCAGGATTCGAACCTGCGACCGTAGCAGTCTCGCGGTTCCGGACTGCGCGCCTAGAACCACTAGACCACCGCGGCCGGCAACTGTAATAATACACTCCTGGAAATTGAAATAAGAACACCGTGAATTCATTGTCCCATGAAGGGGAAACTTTATTGACACATTCCTGGGGTCAGATACGTCACATGATCACACTGACAGAACCACAGGCACATAGACACAGGCAACAGAGCATGCACAATGTCGGCACTAGTACAGTGTATATCCACCTTTCGCAGCAATGCAGGCCGCTATTCTCCTATGGAGACGATCATAGAGAAGCTGGATGTAGTCCTGTGGAACGGCTTGCCATGCCATTTCCACCTGGCGCCTCAGTAGGACCAGCGTTCATGCTGGACGTGCAGACCGCGTGAGACGACGCTTCATCCAGTCCTAAACATGCTCAATGGGGGACAGATCCGGAGATCTTGCTGGCCAGGGTAGTTGACTTACACCTTCTAGAGCACGTTGGGTGGCACGGGATACATGCGGACGTGCATTGTCTTGTTGGAACAGCAAGTTCCCTTGCCGGTCTAGGAATGGTAGAACGATGGGTTCGATGACGGTTTGGATGTACCGTGCACTATTCAGTGTCCCCTCGACGATCACCAGAGGTGTACGGCCAGTGTAGGAGATCGCTCCCCACACCATGATGCCGGGTGTTGGCCCTGTGTGCCTCGATCTATGCAGTCCTGATTGTGGCGCTCACCTGCACGGCGCCAAACACGCATACGACCATCATTGGCACCAAGGCAGAAGCGACTCTCATCGCTGAAGACGACACGCCTCCATTTGTCCTTCCTTTCACGCCTGCCGCGACACCACTGGAGGCGGGCTGCACGATGTTGGGGCGTGAGCGGAAGACGGCCTAACGGTGTGCGGGACCGTAGCCCAGCTTCATGGAGACGGTTGCGAATGGTCCTCGCCGATACCCCAGGAGCAACAGTGTCCCTAATTTGCTGGGAAGTGGCGGTGCGGTCCCCTACGGCACTGCGTAGGATCCTACGGTCTTGGCGTGCATCCGTGCGTCGCTGCGGTCCGGTCCCAGGTCGACGGGCACGTGCACCTTCCGCCGACCACTGGCGGCAACATCGATGTACTGTGGAGACCTCACGCCCCACGTGTTGAGCAATTCGGCGGTACGTCCACCCGGCCTCCTGCATGCCCACTATACGCCCTCGCTCAAAGTCCGTCAACTGCACATACGGTTCACGTCCACACTGTCACGGCATGCTACCAGTGTTAAAGACTGCGATGGAGCTCCGTATGCCACGGCAAACTGGCTGACACTGACGGCGGCAGTGCACAAATGCTGCGCAGTTAGCGCCATTCGATGGCCAACACCGCAGTTCCTGGTGTGTCCGCTGTGCCGTGCGTGTGATCATTGCTTGTACAGCCCTCTCGCAGTGTCCGGAGCAAGTATGATGGGTCTGACACACCGGTGTCAATGTGTTCTTTTTTCCATTTCCAGGAGTGTAGATTGTTGATTTCGGGCTATCACGCAACAAGATTTCTTTTGATCATTCTAAACTGTATCAAGGTGCCCTTACTGCGTTGTAAAGCTGGAGCACTGTTTGCCGTGTACGCAGCTCGTGGTCTAGTGGCTAGCGTTGCTACCTCTTGATCACGGCGTCTCAGGTTCGCATCTCGGCGGAGTTGAAGATATTCTATGCCTAGGGAATGGGTGGTTGTGTTGTCCTCATCATTTCATCATCATCATCATTTGTGACAGTGGCTCAAATGGACTGTGTAAAGAATTAAATTGTGTAATAATTGGGACTTTGTACGGATGGTGATGGCCGCGAAGTTGAGCACCCCACAAACAAAATATTATCATCACTGTTTTCAGTGTCTTAATAAGTTCCTCAACATTACTTTATAAATGTTTTTCGTGTAGAAGCGCAAGAGCGATTTAAGGTAGCAAAGGCTTACTCTAAGTTCCTGTCAATATTCGGCACTGCACTGTTTTGTCCAGGAAGCTATGTCCCAGTTTTCAAGTGACGCGTCGATATTTTCCAAGCTGATTAGTTACTACGTAGTAATTATTTTACCTCTGTATACCTTCATGGTTATGGTCTCCATTTCATTTGCTATAAATCACCGTCCAGATTTCTTCCTCTTTCGGTCATTTTATATGGTCATCTTTGTACATATATTTTGAATGTTTTAACGAGTTTCTTTCAATGTGCTTTTCTTCGCCATATCAGTATGCTGCAACCAGCAATATGGCAGGATATTTCTTTGGTTTCTTAAAATTTCCATATGTGGATACAAATGTATAGAAATATCCTTAGTTCAGAAATAACGTGGTACATACATATCTTCTGTCATTCTCTATTTTATGCGGCGCTTATTTTAATTCTCAGTTTTCCACTTATCTTCATTTAAGAGAATATTCGTAACAAAATGTCATTAACGTTGATTGCACTATCATTTCAACACATACTATTCTTTGAATTGCCCAAACTGCTAGAGTGATCAAATCCGGAAAGTAAATTTGATTACGGAGAGCAAATGTCTATGTTTGCTGCTGTCGCTCTTTAATCAACAAAAGTTCATTCTCCCGTCCTCTCTGCTGTTAGTCTCCCATTTAAAAGCACCTGCATTAAAGGCATCTCACACAAATACAATGGCTTTGTCCGAGTGAGACGCTTCGTCTGGGTGAGGTTATTCGCCCACGTGTTCTAGTGGAGTATAGAGCAGGACATCAACTAGAAATTGTTCATATAACTGTACAACATGAAGCGGATGAATTTATGTAGTCGATATATGTGTGAAAAATTTTCGTGAGTTAACAAATAATTTCTCTTTCTCTGACACCATCCTTAGAGTGTACGATACATTGTATTTGAATTATTGGAACCGTATTACTGATACGTCTATAATAGTTATTTCGTTTTGCTTTACTCGTGGTGGATGTATGGAATTCATACTTTTATCTTCAGCATATTCTATTTGCCCCAGCAACCTACTATAAGTATAACTAATATTTGAGAGCATGGAATAAAGTTGTACAGTGTGAATTGTGAAGCATGGTAGTTACTTTTAGCAGCTGTAATAGCTTAAACTTTTATTGCAAGGTGCATGCGGTTTACATAAATAAAAAGCTAAAAATTCAGTCCCTGCTATGAGAACGTTTTGTCAAAGTTCTCAGCTTAGGATCAATACATGTATAATGTTGGCCCTAATGTTTGATTTATTGAATCCATTTGTTTGCCTGATACTTTCATCGATCGACCAAATCCTCGCAGCATTGAGCAAGTGTATTGAACAACTCAGCTGAACATCTGAAAGCACACCATTAATCACGCACACAGACAAAACCTGACGGATCACGTCTTCATATTTGCAGCCCATACCATTCAGTGGGGCGAAAGGTGAACCGAAGGGTATGTGCCTCAGTCCCTGGTGTTCGTCCAATGCCGAATTGTCGAGTTTATTTTGCTCTTATTTTACCTTGGAGTCCAGTAGGCGACTCTTTTTCATTGACTTACTTCGCTTCCTGGAGGTCTCACACTTCATCAGTGGCGATAATACTTCTTAGTTATGCATATTGATTTATGATACCTTTATGTTGTCTGCATTATCGAGGTATTTTTGGTACATAGTGCAGTCTGTTACAGTAGCAAGATTTGATGTGTTTACAAATGGATGGTCATCTTTCACAGGGGCTGATATGTATCTCATATACGGCAATAAAAGTGTTCGTAAAAGCCTGCTGCAGTCTACCCTAGCAACGAGGGAGAACCCCGTCTACTTCGAAACATATAAACATAATTAGATATGGTTAAATGTTAAGGTAATCCGCTTTGGTAAAATATTCCGGATGTAAAATATTTCCCCATCCGGAGATCCAGGCGGATAGTGCTTAGACGTATGTCGTCACCAGGAAAATCAAAATTGAAATCGTATGGGTCGCAGCTTGGAATGGTATCTCTGAATGGAGTAGGTAGGTTCGAGAATTTAAAAAGAGGAGTGGATAGATTAATATTATATATAGTAGGAATTAGATAAATGTGATGTTAATAACGACAGAGCTTCTCGTTACGTGATTATAAATATAAAAGCGAAAAGGGGTAATGTTGCTGTGTGTCTAAAAATAAATAAGAAAATTAGGAAGCGGTTAAACTAGTACAAACACTAGTAGAAGTTTATATTCCAGTTACCTCAAAAATTTATTAAGGCAGTGGAAGACTGTATGATGAAATAAAAGAAACTTTTCTACATCTACATCTACATGACTACTCTGCAATTCACATTTAAGTGCTTGGGGTTCATCAAACCACAATCACACTATCTCTCTACCATTCCACTCCCGAAAAGCGCGCGGGAAAAACGAACACCTAAACCTTTCTGTTCGAACTCTGATCTCTCTTATTTCATTTTCATGATCATTCCTACCTATGTAGGTTGGGCTATACAAAACATTTTCGCATTCAAAAGAGAAAGTTGGTGACTGAAATTTCGTAAATAGATCTTTTCGCGACGAAAAACTTCTTTGCTTTAATGGCTTCCATCCTAACTCGCGTATCATATCTGCCACACTCTCTCCCCTATCAAGTGATAATACAAAACGAGCTGTCCTTTTTTGCACGCTTTCGATGTCCTCAATCAATCCCACCTGGTAAGGATCCCACACCGCGCAGCAATATTCTAACACAGGACGAACGAGTGTAGTGTAAGCTGTCTCTTTAGTGGACTTGTTGCATCTTCTAAGTGTCCTGCCAATGAAACCCACCCTTTGGCTCGCCTTCCCCACAGTATTATCTATGTGGTCTTTCCAACTGAAGTTGCTCGTAATTTTAACACCCAGGTACTTAGTTGAATTAACAGCCTTGAGAATTGTAATATTTATTGAGTAATCTAATTGCAACGGATTTCTTTTGGAACTCATGTGGATCACCTCTCGCTTTTCGTCATTTAGCGTCAACTGCCACCTGCCACACCATACAGCAATCTTTTCTAAATCGCTTTGCAACTGATACTGGTCTTCGGATGACCTTACTAGACGGTAAATTACAGCATCATCTGCAAACAACCTAAGAGAACTGCTCAGATTGTCGCCCAGGTCATTTATATAGATCACGAACAGCAGAGGTCCCAGGACGTTTCCATGGGGAACACTTGATATCACTTCAGTTTTACTCGATGATTTGCCGTCTATTACTATGAACTGCGACCTTCCTGTCAGGAAATCACGAATCCAATCCCGCAACTGAGACAATACCCCATAGGCCCGCAGCTTGATTAGAAGTCGCGTGTGAGGAACGGTGTCAAAAGCTTTCCGGAAATCCAGGAATACGGAATCAACCTGAGGTCCCCTGTCGATAGCGGCCATTACTTCGTGCGAATAAAGAGCTAGCTGCGTTGCACAAGAACGATGTTTTCTGAAAGCATGCTGATTACGTATCAATAGATCATTCCCTTCGAGGTGATTCATAATGTTTGAATACAGTATATGCTCCAAAACCCTACTGCAAACCGACGTCAAAGATATAGTTCTGTAGTTCGATGGGTTACTCCTACTACCCTTCTTAAACACTGCTGCGACCTGCGCAATTTTCCAATCTGCAGGTACAGATCTATCGGTGAGCGAGTGGTTGTATATAATTAAGATAATTAAGGGAAGTGAAAATGTAACTGTGGTGTGGGACTGTAATTCGGTACTAGGAAATGGAAGAGAAGCAGAAATAGGAGGATAACATTCACAGAGCATAATTTAATCATTACAAACACTTGGATGAAGAATCATTTAAGAAGGCTGTGTACATGGAAGAAATCTGGAGACACTGGAGGTTGCACACTGTTTATATAATTGTAAGAGAGGGATTTCAAAATCAGTTTTAAAATATAACATGTTTCAATGACTAAATGGACCGTGAACACAATTTGTTCGATTTGAACTACCAGTTAAATCCCAAGAAACTGCAAAAAAGGACACGAATAAATTGAGAGAACCAGAGGTTCTTGAGAACTGCAGAGGGAGGTTCAGGGAACTATTGACTGAAAAAGGGGAAAGAAATACTACAGAAGACAGGTTGGTAGCCTTCAGAGATAAACTGGTGAAGGCATCAGAGGATCAAATAGGTAAATGACAACTCAGAGTAGAGATTTTTAGATAACACAGGTGATATTTAATAATTATGGAAATGAGACAATATAAACATTTTGTAAATGAAGCAAGTGAAAGGGTGTAAAAATATCTAAAAATGAGATTGGGAGGAAGCGTAAAGCGAAGAATTAGGAATGGCTAGAAGGCGCATTGAAGGTTTTCGAAGTATGCATAAATACAAGAAAGATGTATGCTGCATATGGGGTAAATAAAATAACCTTTGGAGATATGAGAGGCAGATGTATGAATATTAATTTTCCACATGGCAAGCCAGCGAACAAACAAACATCGTTAACCTGAAATATGAAAGCACATATAGAAGGGGTATACAAGGGAAATTATCGAAAGGGAAGAGGAAGTAGATAAGAATAAGGTGGGAGACGTGATACTGAGAGCAGAATTTGCACATCACTGTAACACTACGTCGAAAGAAAGTTCCTGTATTTAGAATTCCATACCTAGATCAATAACTTATAATATTTTTTCCGTATTTGGTTATATCTTCAATTCTCGTTATGAAGGGTGATTCAGTTATCCCTACCACTGGGTTTTATGCAACCCAACAACGCATTCAAACAGCACACGCAAGATTTTAATATTCTGTCGCTTTCCATACAGAAACTATTCGTTCTACAGAAAAAATTTACAGGAACTTTTGTAGGAAATTTAATGCAATTAACTTTGGTAATGGAATAAGTTTTAGAATTAACGACATTCACTCAGAATTACTGAGATCCTCTGCAAAGCCAAACACGAAAAAACTATTCCATCTGGTGTGCACGTTATAGGAGACAGGTGAAATGTCAACAGACTTGAAGAAGAATGTAACAATTCTAGTAGTAAAGATATCAGGTACTGACAGGTGTGAATAGTGGCAAACCATCAGTCGTGGTTGCACAACAGGACACAAAATATTTACAAAACTATGGATAACCTTGTAGAAGCGGATCTCTGAGAACAACAGTTAATGTTCCCCAGAAAAGTATGGACATGCGACGCAATACAGACCCCAAAATTTATCTTAGATGACTGATTAAAGAAATGGTCAACGTTTATAGTACTTTTAGATTTAGCGGAAGCTTTTGACATTCATGTGCGAAGTACACTCTTTGAAACTGTGAAGGTAGGACAGATTAAATACAACTGATAAAAGCTTATTTACACTTCACAGTAAGCAGATTGCAGTTATTACGGTGTGAAGAACATGAAAGGCAAGGATTGATTGAGACGGGAGTGAGACAATATTGCAGCCTAAACCCGATATTACACAGTTTTTACATTAAATAAGCAGCAGAGAAAATCCAGGAGACACTTGAGAAGGGGATGAATGTTCAGGGAGAA
Source organism: Schistocerca gregaria (assembly GCF_023897955.1). NCBI lineage: Eukaryota > Metazoa > Arthropoda > Insecta > Orthoptera > Acrididae > Schistocerca > Schistocerca gregaria. The sequence goes on from NC_064920.1 coordinate 796,495,109, forward strand.
GAAATAAAACCTTGAGATTTTCCGATAAGCTACCATTCTCAGAGATGGCAAAGTACTTACAGAAGCAGTTGAATGGAATGGGTAGTGTGTTGAAAAGAAATTGAAAGATGAACATCTGAAAAAGTGAAACAATGGTAATGAAATGTAGCTGAATTAAATCAAGTGAAGCTCTGGGAACTGCTACAAAAGAGACACTCAATGTAGTATTGCAATTTTTTTCTATATTGATAGTAAAATAACCGATGTATAAAAAAATTAATATATATATGCATATAAAATGCAGACAGTCTACAGCAAAAAAAGGTTTTATCAATACATGGACTTTGTTAACATCTAATATAACCTTAAGCGTTAGGAAGACTTTTCTGGAGGTATTTATCTAATGTGTAATCTAGTACGGAAGTGAAATATGGACTACAAGCAGTTCAGACAAGAAGAGAACAGAAACTTTTAAGAAGTGGTGCTATAAAGGGATGTTCAATATTAGATTGTTTGATCGACTAATTAATCAAGATATGCTGAAATGAATTGGTGAAAGGAACTTTAGATCATCACTTCACTAAAAAATTATTGTTTTATAGAACATGTCTCAAGATGTCAAGGGACCGTCAGGAAATGGAGGCCAAGTATGGGGATAAAGTTGTAGAGAGAGACCTACGGACGAATGAAGTAAGCAGATACTCCATCATTTCTCGGGTGTGTATCCGGATATTATTAACTCTTGTGCCGATATTTCGACTGAAAATCTTTCAACCATCCTCAAGGTGAGTCACTTGTAAGACTTTTAAAACACCTTACAAATTCGAGTAAGCACGCAAATGTCGAAGAGAACATTTTGTTAACAAGAGCGTCTAAGAGTAAAATAACGCAAGCGCAGAGTCAGTGGACGGCATACGTTGAAATCCCAGGCAGTGAAGACCTAGAACTACACTCCTGGAAATGAAAAAAGAACACATTAACACCGATGTGTCAGACCCACCATACTTGCTCCGGACACTGCGAGAGGGCTGTACAAGCAATGATCAAACGCACGGCACAGCGGACACACCAGGAACTGCGGTGTTGGCCGGCGAATGGCGCTAGCTGCGCAGCATTTGTGCACCGCCGCCGTCAGTGTCAACCAGTTTGCCGTGGCATACGGAGCTCCATCGCAGTCTTTAACACTGGTAGCATGCCGCGACAGCGTGTACGTGAACCGTATGTGCAGTTGACGGACTTTGAGGGAGGGCGTATAGTGGGCATGCGGGAGGCCGGGTGGACGTACCGCCGAATTGCTCAACACGTGGGGCGTGAGGTCTCCACAGTACATCGATGTTGTCGCCAGTGGTCGGCGGAAGGTGCACGTGCCCGTCGACCTGGGACCGGACCGCAGCGACGCACGGATCGACGCCAAGACCGTAGGATCCTATGCAGTGCCGTAGGGGACCGCACCGCCACTTCCCAGCAAATTAGGGACACTGTTGCTCCTGGGGTATCGGCGAGGACCATTCGCAACCGTCTCCATGAAGCTGGGCTACGGTCCTGCACACCGTTAGGCCGTCTTCCGCTCACGCCCCAACATCGTGCAGCCCGCCTCCAGTGGTGTCGCGACAGGCGTGAATGGAGGGACGAATGGAGATGTGTCGTCTCCAGCGATGAGAGTCGCTTCTGCCTTGGTGCCAATGATGGTCGTATGCGTGTTTGGCGGGGTGCAGGTGAGCGCCACAATCAGGACTGCATACGACCGAGGCACACAGGGCCAACACCCGGCATCATGGTGTGGGGAGCAATCTCCTACACTGGCTGTGCACCTCTGGTGATCGTCGAGGGGACACTGAATAGTGCACGGTACATCCAAACCGTCATCGAACCCATCGTTCTACCATTCCTAGATCGGCAAGGGAACTTGCTGTTCCAACAGGACAATGCATGTCCGCATGTATCCCGTGCCACCCAACGTGCTCTAGAAGGTGTAAGTCAACTACCCTGGCCACCAAGATCTTCGGATCTGTCCCCCATTGAGCATGTTTGGGACTGGATGAAGCGTCGTCTCACGCGGTCTGCACGTCCAGCACGAACGCTGGTCCAACTGAGGCGCCAGGTGGAAATGCCATGGCAAGCCGTTCCACAGCACTACACCCAGCATCTCTACGATCGTCTCCATGGGAGAATAGCAGCCTGCATTGCTGCGAAACGTGGATATACACTGTACTAGTGCCGACATTGTGCATGCTCTGTTGCCTGTGTCTATGTGCCTGTGGTTCTGTCAGTGTGATCATGTGATGTATCTGACCCCAGGAATGTGTCAATAAAGTTTCCCTTCCTGGGACAATGAATTCACGGTGTTCTTATTTCAATTTCCAGGAGTGTATATTTCCTATGAAAGCCCAGGCGTGAAATGACAAGTTTCCATGATGTGTGGGGCTAAAAACCCTTGTCTCGGTTGAGCAGGTTGTCTGCTAACGGTATTCCCACAGCTTCCTTTACCACTGATCCACAGTACGATGAGGATAAGCCCTCTATCTTATATTTCGACTAATCCATTCATTGAGCAGTGGAAATATAAGTAGCGATAAAACAGTTTCCATTCGAAGGCTACACTAAACGCTTGCCCACATATTGACATTTGTGTACGGGGATCAAAGTCACGCTTGGTTGCATATGCACTGCAAGAAAGGCAGCTGACAGAAATGTTCTGATCGTCATATATACAACGTTCAAGCACTGCGTCGCTAGTGTTCAGAGCAACGTTCTTTGTCTGTCGTATGTACCAGAGAGAAAACTTCAAGAAATGCAAAGTAGCCAGTTTCAAATGGATGTACAATGAAGCAGTTATTTAGAGATGACGAGGCCTGCGCATGGCACAGTAGCGAAAGGTGCTCCATGAAACCACTTTTAGGACCGAAGACCACCACAACAACAGGAACACTGTGCACCATTTTCATGAAGAAGTTAATTTGTGATCTGCTGTTTCAGACCATGGGAACGTGCTACGCATTCTATATTTAACTACTATGATGTAAAGACGACCATGCAGGTTAGTGTCGACGCCTCTATAGTTGACTTGTCACGGCGGTCTGTACGAACCCCTCTTCAGGCGCGTAGGATCTCTAGTGGGAACAAGAACAAATCCAGTTCCACTCAGGTTCTAAGCAGCTGATTTATTTTGTACGTTCAGCCTACGGCTCACCGAGTATTATTACATATACAGTTCAACCGACTATGCACTTACCAGTACTTCCCGCTTCCCCTGTTAATATGAGCAAGTACTGCACGTAAGTAGCCAAAGATGAGAATGCAAGAGTTCATAATATTGCGTCACAGAGGTAGCTTCTTTTGTTTGGGAAAGTGTCAAGAGGTAATTGGTAGATATTTTTCGCCTTTCTATTCCAGCTGAAATTATTTCAGCAGACCGTGGGCTGGGGATGACGGTACATTTGGCCTTTCATAGCCTCTTCGGGCGGAGTTTAGGTTTTAGTATCACAAGTAAATGAGTATAAGCTTCCCAATTTCATCGTCACCTGTAAATAACGTACGTTTTCTTTATTAAAAAGTGTCTTTAGACAAGAAAAAAGATACAAATTGAAAGAAATACAAAATAAGAACAGCTGTTTCTTGGTTACAGTGAGTACAGTAATTTTGTAACGTCTATGTCTACAACAGGTCACATTTACACAGATGTTAGAAATTTGTACCGTAGTGCAGCGATGGCGAGTGTAGGATCGACAAGCCCAATTGCTGCACGTGTGGCGAGGTACGACATCTGATGACGTTACATGTTTAATATTTGTCATCCACCCTTGGGGTATTTCACGACGTTTACGGACCCATGTGTCTAATATTAAATTACTTGCAGCAGCAGCAGCGTCTAAGTCAATTCAGGTGTTTCTAAATGTTAATAAAGGTCACAATATGCAGACTGAATAACTGAAAACCTTCAGCGAGACCAACGCTGAACCTCAGGGGCAACAGTCGACGACAGTAACCACTCGCATACAGAGAGTGGGCGAGGTCCACAAGGCAGGACGACAAAATAAACAACTGACAAAAATAAACAGGCAGATGACTACAAATGGAAAGTAACATTGATATAATGTGCTCAGATGTTTCATCAAAATAGATATGTACTAACGGACGTATTACAAAACCTGTTTTGTGACTGCTCGCAGAGGTTGATAATAAAGCTGAACGTACACATGTAATAAGGCGTTACGGCCACATGTAGGCAGAATTAAACATGATTCAGTTTTAAAACCAATACGTAAAATAAGTTTAAAAAGCACTGACAGTACGACGCAAAATAAATTCTATGAACACTATTTTCACAAAATGAAAGACACATTATGGGAGGCAAGCAAACTATAGGTACTCCAAACAGCAGGTGCCTAAAAAAATACTAAACGCCTTAAAAAATGACAAAAGACCAGGGAAAGTAATAGGACTACCACGTTGCTCAATGTGGCGAATGAATAACGTATCTTTCATGGAACTGACCGAAAATGTCAGTCTTCAGTTTATATTTTCTTTATTAGTATAACTCATGGACAATAAGTTTCCAAGGTTTCTGTGTTGAAGTTGCATCCGAGGTACCTAAAATTTAATTATATGTGTGACGCTACCTTCCTGCCACGCATATTTTTGAAGCAACACTCCAATTCTAGCTCGGTGAACAACTACTTCAAGGAATAATTTCAAGCAAACTTGCACTGAGCTATGATACACTCTATTTGATTTTATAGAACATTTGTGACTCTGTTCCGTATATCAGAAACAATAACAAACCAGCTGCTTTATGAAGAACCAATTCTTGTATTGCACATTTTCATCTAGTACAGTTCTCAGTATTGTAACTTATGATGAAGTTCTTGTAGATTTACAGCGCCTCTCTGCAACTGAAAAGTCAGTTGAAGACCTGGTAAAGGACAGAAGGTGGAAAACAAGGAACCAGAAGAGAAGCCTTGAAGAGGACCCTGAGTTCAAATGTGGGGCCTTCTAAAGAAGTGGCATAAGAAAAAAACGTTAGGTTGAAGTTTAAATTGCATTTTCTAAAAACTATGTTTCTTGAAGTTTATGTACCCTTTTCTCAGAATCTATGAAAGCTAGAATTATTAAACATTGTACACTTGTTTCTATAAAGCCAGTGAATGTTGTCTGAAGGGTACATTTTAAAATTCGGAGTGCAAGCTGTGATGTGGAGCACAGTGGTTGGAAGTTTCCATGAGTTTCATATTAGAGATACAGAATTATAATTTTAGAAAAATAATTAAATTATCTTATTCCATATATTAAAAAACTCATGAGAGAAGCTTACTTTACGTAAATATATTAAAAAGAGAAAATATTGTAGAAATCTCTTGAATAGTTTCTGAGAAAAAGTACATATATATTTTTTTGAAAATATAATTTTAAATTCGACCCAAAGGTTAAGTATTAATAACCCAAAACGCTTAACAAGTGCGGTAATTTCAAATAAGGCATGGTACAAAATTTTATTGCCGCACGTTCACCGCAGTCAGTATCATCAAAGAGCGCCCCTAGCCCACAACAACTGTCTGGAGTAATGACACGAATATGAAGTAGGCGCGAAGTGAACCAGGGTGCTACAACAGAGCACAAATTTAATCTAAACTGAAGGGGGTCACTGCTGCGGATTCTGCGTCATGCCTGTTCTGTCCGAAAGAACAGACACCACAAATCCATATAATTTATAAAACAGATTTAATGACGGTTAACAAAAGATCTCACCATACTCCAAAATATGGGCAGGTAACGGTTCCACAGCAGGCTCGCTGCCTTCAGCGGTTGGCTAGATGACAGTCACGTTCCCAACCAGCATGGTGGCGCCTGTAACACTCTTTAGGAGAGGCGGCCGCTTGCCCTCTAACCGAGGACGGGCCTATACACCGGCAGTCGCTGTTTACGAGCGCACTCATGCGGCTAACCGTCCTCTTGTCTCCCGGCAATGGGAATGTAGCTACAATCCACACTGTTCCTGTTCGTACTGAATATTATTTACGCAAAACTATGGAACTGTGCACAGGACACATTGACTAATATCGACAAACAGGCATATTGTGTTCTGATCGGCTTGTTTTAAGCCACTCTGCACATCGTCACGGTTCTGAGGACACTGCACGTAAGAACTTTGCTAACGCGCAATGTGCGCGCTTACACTAAGTCTCGGAGAACAAATAAATCGATTTACCATTGTTGTTAAGGCAAATGCCGTGCTGATCACCCATTTTCTCCGTAGGAACACAGCATTCAAATGGTTTAATGATGTGAATACTGTGGTACTGACGCTGGGCGGCCACTTTCGCCAGCTTTTTTTTCTCCAGTGCCTGCAGCCCAGGACCGGGGAAAGTTTTCCCGTTCAGCAGCCAGTAGAGACGCGGAGGTGGGTCTTTCTGGAGCTACACAGGGTACGCTGGCAGAAACCGTCACCTTGCTTAAGAACGGAGATCCTGGGGGAGCATGGTGGACAATGAGAAGTCATGCAGATAACGCGAACACCTGCAGGGCCTAAGAAGGAGGCGTTGGAATTTTCTGGATGTCAGCAGCTGTATTCACTTGCCGAGATATATCATGCATCCCCACACCAACGGGACAGTGCGTATACACAAAGTACCAAAAACTACAAGGGGAGGCGTGTGAAGCTAAAGAGCTTTAGAAGAAGTCAGCCTGGACAATAAAGAGATTGCTTGACGTATTCCAATCTCTGTCTTCCTCTACAGTTTTTGCCCTCTACAGCTCCCTCTAGTACCATGGAAGTCATTCCCTCATGTCTTAGCAGATGTCCTATCACCCTGTCCCTTCTCCTTATCAGTGTTTTCGACATATTCCTTTCCTCTCCGATTCTACGTAGAACCTCCTCATTCCTTACCTTATCAGTCCACCTAATTTTCAACATTCGTCTATAGCACCACATCTCAAATGCTTCAATTCTCTTCTGTTCCGGTTTTCCCACAGTCCATGTTTCACTACCATACAATGCTGTACTCCAGATGTACATCCTCAGAAATTTCTTCCTCAAATTAAGGCCGGTATTTGATATTAGTAGACTTCTCTTGGCCAGAAATGCCTTTTTTGCCATAGCGAGTCTGCTTTTGATGCCTTCATTGCTCCGTCCGTCATTGGTTATTTTACTGCCTAGGTAGCAGAATTCCTTAACTTCATTGACTTCGTGACCATCAATCCTGATGTTAAGTTTCTCGCTGTTCTCATTTCTACTACTTCTCATTATCTTCGTCTTTCTCCTATTTACTCTCAAACCATACTATGTACTCGTTAGACTGTTCATTCCGTTCAGCAGATCATTTAATTCTTCTTCACTTTCACTCATGATAGCAATGTCATCAGCGAATCGTATCATTGATATCCTTTCACCTTGTATTTTAATTCCACTCCTGAACGTTTCTTTCATTTCCATCATTGCTTCCCCGATGTACAGATTCAAGAGTAGGCGCGAAAGGCTACAGCCTTGTCTTACACCCTTCTTAATACGAGCACTTCGATCTTGATCGTCCACTGTTATTATTCCCTCTTGGTTGTTGTACATATTGTATATGACCCGTCTCTCCCTATAGCTTACCCCTACCTTTTTCAGTATCTCGAACAGCTTGCACCATTTTATATTGTCGAACGCTATTTTCAGGTCGACAAATCCTATGAACGTGTCTTGATTTTTCTTTAGCCTTGCTTCCATTATTAGCCGTAACGTCAGAATTGCCTCTCTCGTGTCTTTACTTTTCCTAAAGCCAAACTGATCACTTGTCAGCCCTTGCCGTCTTCGGAATTGTGTGGATGATGCTTTATCGAAAGTCGGATGGTATGTCGCCCGACTCATATATTCTACACACCAGCGTGAATAGTCGTTTTGTTGCCAGTTCCCCTAATGATTTTAGAAATTCTGATGGAATGTCATCTATCCCTTCTGCCTTATTTGACCGCAAGTCCTCCAAAGCTCTTTTAAATTCCGATTCTAATACTGGATCCATTATGTCTTCTAAATCGACTCCTGTTTCTTCTTCTATCATATCTTCACCCTCATAGAGGCTTTCAATGTATTCTTTCCACCTATCTGCTCTCTCCTCCGCATTTAACAGTGGAATTCCCATTGCACTCTTAATGTTACCACCGTTGCTTTTAATGTCACCAAAGGTTGTTTTGACTTTCCTGTATGCTGAGTCTGTCCTTCCGACAATCATACATTTTTCGATGTCTTCACATTTTTCCTGCAGCCAATTCGTCTTACCTTCCCTGAATTTCCTATTTATTTCATTCCTCAGCGACTTGTATTTCTGTAATCCTGATTTTCCTTGTAACCTCTCTACAAAATAAAATAATATAAATAATATTCTCATTTAGCGTAACTACCCAACAGTGAAAATATAATACAATGTGACAAACCTATAACCTTTCAATAATTGACAGTCAATTTAACCTGGTAAATTTAGACGTCAGCAATGCTGCGTAATGGCCCTGATACATCATTCTGAATAAAATGAAAAATCTTACCTTAATTAGATCGCTGGATAACGCGTATATATCTGCTCCTATAAGAAATTTTGCTGCCGCAGCTAAGTGCAATGCTGGCAGATAGATTTGTCTTACATAAAAGAAAAAAACTGATTTTCCTTTTCAATAATCGGGATGGCCAAGGATTAGAGAAATTAGTGAATTCTTTCAATTGAGATGAATGTCAAAAGTTACTTTTTATGAGAAAGATTATTATTAACAGATTTTCTTTAAGCATTTATATGGGACTTGATGTAACAATACTACATATGCGCGAGGCTGCTTTTACCTTATCCTACAACGCTCAGGCTCCGCCATCGCTGCACACGACCGTCCCAGCCAACACGATACACCAGACACGACTGCTCGCTATCAACAACTTACTGCTACTAACACACAGTTCTTACTGCAGTCAATACTGCTCTTTGGTCTCAGATTCTCTTCTAGCTTACATATCGCAGGCAGCGCGTTAGCAATACATCGAAATTACATCAGCTCGAGTGCGCTACCAACAAATTCTTTAATTATGGACCTCTTACATAACCCTCCACTGGGGGGCAAAAATTTGGCATCGATGGTGAGTCAATTGGACTTGCCATGAGCAACATTTTTTTTTTATAATCTATTTAGTTCACTAAGGCTACAATCACAGAGTATATACATCATTGATAAGTGTAGAACATATTAAGAAATTAAATAAAGTGCACACGCACTATAAAAGTTTTTAACATTTTGTAAGTGCTGAATTAATTAAGAAAAGAAATAAAGTGCACACGCACTATAAAAGTTTTTAGCATTTTGTAAGAACTAGGAAAGGAATGGGAAGGATTGCATCATGGTTGTAGCACAGTAGGTTGCACGTAGCTACAGAAGCACAACACCAAGTGAGACAATATGAAGTTCTCTTCCCTGAAGTATTTATCAGTGTAGCCAAGACACTGAAATGTTGTATTAATATTCAGTTTTATCATTTGGGTAGTACATTAGGTACACCAAACAGTACACGTTCAAGGTGGTGGTCAGCTTGATATGTCAACACCGTATTCTTGTAGAATCCATACTCTTACAGCAACGTCGAATTAGTGCAAAAACCACTATAGTGCTCCATGATCATGAGGATGGACAGGATAAACGGATATTGCGGTAATTGCTGGTAATTAGGTCTGAAGGTGAAGGACATTAATTCTTATGCTAGTCATCATAGAATTACACCAGTGTATCAACCGATATTAACAATTATTGGCACTCATTAGCTAGTTACTAAAGATGAAGTAAGTATTGAGTATTACAAAACACTCTTCATAACTCATCTGATTGAATCAGTGGCATTCATTGGCCAGTTACTAAACATGTAGCAAGTACTGAGTATTACAAAACACTATTCATAACTCATCTGATGGAATCAGTGGCATTCATTGGCCAGTTACTAAACATGTAGCAAGTATTGAGTATTACAAAATACTATTCATAACTCATCTGATTGAATCAGTGGCATTCATTGGCCAGTTACAAAGTATTCATACAGTGTTACAAAACATTATTCAGTGTTATTCACAAGTCATGATTTAAAACAGGATCTATTGAGTGTAGCATCAAGCTACTGGTGTTTATATATGATATCATGTAAGTGACATAAGACATATTTAAAATGTAAGACATTGGAACTATTACTCAAGGTCGGTATTCCAATAATACCTAGACATAATGGAATCAATACACAGAAAATTTGCATTATCTTTAGGACTAAAAAATATATCTTAAACTGGTAGCATTATTTAGTTGTATACTGGTAATAGTTGGGACTCGTAATAATTTTTTTTAGCAATGCATTGCACTGGGATCGATAATTAATTGCTGGGGCATGAAAATATTTGCTTTTGACTTATTGCTGGAAATAGAATTATTAACGTCATTCGTCATGAGTCAGCTGTAGCATGGTTATGAAATAAGTACAGTATATGTGATCACATTCATAAATGATAGACACAACTGGGTAAAAAATGCAAGTACTAGAACAGGTTTAATAACTAACTACTTATAGTATATTATGTCACGAAAAGCTTCTTCTGAAAAAAATACAAAATGGATTATTGAGCTGAAAGAAGAAATGCATATTATGATGAAAAATAGTGAACTTCTAATTAACAGGTAATGAAACGTGTACTTAATATGTATGTACTCTAGCTGTCTTTTCCAAAACATTGAGTCATTATACTATGCGACATAAGACATACTGTCAAAAGGAACTGTAACAAATACTTAAATAACTACATAGCATTTCTTAACTAACCGTAAATATATAAACTTTATCATTATCATCATCTGCAAAGAAAAACTTCATTATTCATATTATCATAACTTCATCACTATTCATCAACATTTATTATCATCGGCAAAAAATAAACACTTCATCATGCATGTTCACAGTAGCATTTACTTCATACAACTATTCATTATCATTCATTACTTCATATAGTATAGAGTTTCTTACTTCTAGCATATTTCATCACTAAAATTAGCATCTGTAGTTCTGTCTGACAATCTACATCAATCGGCTTGTATTCTGAAAGAAAAATAATTAGTCAAGACTGCTATCATACGATGTGTACAGTATATTCTGGTTAATGCTTGTTAATTCTGATCCATTTACTCTTCATGACAATACATTGCATTTTCTTTCCTTCATTCTGATGGTGAAATTTCCATTTCATAGTAAACCACTGTGGTTGTTTAATTCATTTCTTTTACACGGTATTGCTTTCTGAAAAATGATGAATATGGATTAATATCTTGCATTTAATTCATATACCCATTAAATAAAAACTTGTTTCTGGTAATATAATTAAGCATACAGTATAGCATGACAGAAAACATATTAGGTCAAAAACATAGACAAGTTTCAAGTGCAAAAAATGTATACACAGTATCATAATGTAGTAGCAAAAAAATGTAAAATAGACATGATGCTGAGATATCATAATGCAAAATGTCAATGTCAACTGGTGTCTGTTATATCTTAAACATTTCATAGTGCATACAGACAAAAATTCTACTTTCGATAGGAAAACAATCATACATACACAAAATCGAAAATGTGCACGGTCAGATATATAACGACCAGAAAAGCGACCTGCTAACCTTACCTTGCCGGGCACTTGCCAGGAAAATATACGATAATCATCAGTAAGTGTTTATATCAATAACCGGAAAAGGCATTACAATGTGATAAATCATAAAGTATGTTCATTCAATAAAGGGTTTAATATTGGAGACATGGTGATTGCCTTTGCTTTTTCTGGTTCGCAAAGTTTCAACATGTACCACATTGGGATGAGGAATGCTGCGAATTCTGTATGGACCTGCGTATAGAAGTTCAAATTTACTGCATCTACTCTTTCCTCTGTTGGATAAATAGTGTGTGCGTATTAATATCTTCTGTCCAATGTGAAAGTCACGGCGTGTACAAACCTGTTTTTGCTTTCTTCGCCGGCGCTCTGCGGCACTTTTGATGTTCTTGAGCGCAATCTCAATTATTTCATGGTGGCGTAGTCGACGAGATGTAGGAAAGGATATTAATTCTTTAATTTTGTTAAGTGGTTCAACGTTTTTCAATATAACAGTCGGAGATAGCATAGTAGATTCATTAGGTATGGAGTTATTTACATCCTGGAATGAGAGTACGTGTGTATCCCAATCAATATGTCTTTTATGGCAGTACATTCTACACAGTTTACCAATTTCTTTCATCAGTCGTTCACAAGGGTTCGAAGAAGCGTGATACTTATATATATAGATCGGAGAAATGTTTCTAGCTCGTAACATACGTGTCCATATCGCATATCGAAATTGTGGTCCATTGTCGGAAATTAATTTCAATACATGTCCTACATGAAATAAAAAATGTTTTACAAATGCATTCGAAACAGATTTAGCAGTAGCTTTGCGCAATGGAGTGAAGGTAACAAATTTCGAAGTGAGTTCAACAGCAACAAAGATGTAGCAAAAACCTCTATTCGTTCTGAGAATTGGACCAAAAATGTCTACAGTGGCCATGTATCTCAATTTAACAGGTACAATGGGATGTAACGGAGGAATATGTGAAGTCGTGACTGATTTAGCTTTCTGGCAGATTTTACATGACGCTAAAACTCGTCGAATACGTTTCTCCATGTTGGCAAAATAACAGTTCTGTCTCAGTATAAGAAAACATTTTCTGGCACCATAATGTGCGTAACTTAAATGAGTATACCAAATTAATTTGTTAACAAGCTCGTCAGGAATGCATAATAACCAGTTGTTGCTGTCAGGGTGAGAGCGGTGGAACAGAATGTTATTGCGTACCGTGTAATGGTTTCTAATGGTAACGTTATTCTTATCTCGCCAAAGGTGTTTAATTTCTTTCCATACGTTGTCTTTACTCTGCTCTTGTGCTATATCTCGTAATGACGATGAAATGAAATTTTCAAATGCAACATGTTGAATATACATGACGCTAGAATTTGCTTGGCACAAGTTGATTGCGATATCTTGCTGAATGTTGCAGTGAGAACGGGATAGTGCATCTGCTACAATATTTTGTGTACCGGGAATGTGAACAATTGTAAAATTAAATTCCTGTAAATACAGTTTCCATCTGCTTAATCTGTCATGTGTAAATTTAGCAGAAAGTAAAAACTGGGTAGCTCTGTGGTCTGTGTAAACGGTAGTATGTCTTCCATAAAGAAAATGCCTAAATCGGGTAAATGTCCATACAACACATAATGTTTCAAGTTCTGTAACAGAATAATTGCGTTCAGCAGGTGACAGAATGCAACTAGCAAAAGCGATGTTTTTAATTACTGTATTACCGTCTTCTTCAATTTCCTGAAAAATGTGTACGCCTAAAGCTGTATTAGAACTGTCAGTGGCAATGGAAAAATTTCTAGTAAGATCTGGGTGTGATAAAAGAGGTGCATTCAACAAAGCTTGTTTCAAATTAACAAACTCAGATTGTGCTTTGCTATCCCAGGACCACATAGCGTTTTTACCCGTCAGTTGGCATAATTTTGGTGCCATGTCCTATGTCAAAGCGGTAGGTGGATCAAAACTAAATGTCCAGATACTCTGTGACCAAAATGGTACTGAAACAGAGGATGACAGACTAAAGGCCGAATTACTAAATGTCTTCTTCCAAAGGTGTTTCACAGAGGAAGACTGCACTGTGCTTCCTTCTCTAGATTGTCGCACAGTTGACAAAATGGTAGATATCGAAGTACACGACAGAGGGATAGAGAAACAATTAAAATCGCTCAAAAGAGGAAAATCCGCTCGTCCTGATGGAATACCAGTTCGATTTTACACAGAGTACGCGAAGGAACTTGCCCCCCTTCTTGCAGCGGTGTACCGTAGGTCTCTAGAAGAGTGAAGCGTTCCAAAGGATTGGAAAAGGGCACATATCATCCCCGTTTTCAAGAAGGGACGTCGAACCGATGTGCAGAACTATAGACCTATATCTCTAACGTCGATCAGTTGTAGAATTTTGGAACACGTATTGTGTTCGAGTATAATGTCTTTTCTGGAGACTAGAAATCTACTCTGTAGGAATCAGCATGGGTTTCGAAAAAGACGGTCGTGTGAAACCCAGCTCGCGCTATTCGTCCACGGGACTCAGAGGGCCTTAGACACGGGTTCACAGGTAGATGCCGTGTTGCTTGACTTCCGCAAGGCGTTTGACACAGTTCCCCACAGTCGTTTAATGAACAAAGTAAGAGCATACGGACTATCAGATCAATTGTGTGATTGGATTGAGGAGTTCCTAGATAACAGAACGCAGCATGTCATTCTCAATGGAGAGAAGTCTTCCGAAGTAAGAGTGATTTCAGGTGTGCCGCAGGGGAGTGTCATAGGACCGTTGCTATTCACAATATACATAAATGACATGGTGGATGACATCGGAAGTTCACTGAGGCTTTTTGCAGATGATGCTGTGGTGTATCGAGAGGTTGCAACAATGGAAAATTGTACTGAAATGCAGGAGGATCTGCAGCGAATTGACGCATGGTGCACGGAATGGCAATTGAATCTCAATGTAGACAAGTGTAATGTGATGTGAATACATAGAAAGATAGGTCCCTTATCATTTAGCTACAAAATAGCAGGTCAGCAACTGGAAGCAGTTAATTCCATAAATTATCTGGGAGTACTCATTAGAAGTGATTTAAAATGGAATGATCATATAAAGTTGATCGTCGGTAAAGCAGATGCCAGACTGAGATTCATTGGAAGAATCCTAAGGAAATGCAATCCGACAACAAAGGAAGTAGGTTACAGTACGCTTGTTCGCCCAATGCTTGAATACTGCTCAGCAGTGTGGGATCCGCACCAGGTAGGGTTGATAGAAGAGATAGAGAAGATCCAATGGAGAGCAGCGCAGCCGTTACAGGATCATTTAGTAATTGCGAAAGCGTTACGGAGATGATTGATAAACTCCAGTGGAAGACTCTGCAGGAGAGACGCTCAGTAGCTCGGTACGGGCTTTTGTTAAAGTTTCGAGAACATACCTTCACCGAAGAGTCAAGCAGTATATTGCTCCCTCCTACGTATATCTCGCGAAGAGACCATGAGGATAGAATCAGAGAGATTAGAGCCCACACAGAAGCATACCGACAATCCTTCTTTCCACGTACAATACGAGACTGGAATAGAAGGGAGAACCGATAGAGGTACTCAGGGTACCCTCCGCCACACACCGTCAGGTGGCTTGCGGAGTATGGATGTAGATGTAGATGTAGATGTCGATCTAGGGGTGTCTAAAGCAGACTAATGAATAAATTTACGGAAAAAGTTAATTAAACCCAGAAAGCTGCGTAATTGTTTCTTTGTCGTTGGAACAGTAATGTCACGTAAAGCTTGAAGTTTTTCCGGGTCAGGCGCTATACCTTCTGCTGAAATTACATGTCCAAGAAATTTTATAGAAGTTTTGCCAAAGTGTGATTTGCTAAGATTAACTGTCAGTCCTCGTGCAAGAAAAGTTTGCGACAGTTGTTCCAGAATCAAATTGTGTTCAGACCAGTTAGCCTCTGCAATAAGAATGTCGTCTACATACGTTGTGATTCTGTCTTTAAGTTCTGTCGGAAGTATACTATTCAAACCGAGAATAAACGCTGCTGAAGAAATTGTTAAACCGAACGGTAATTTACAAAATTGATAACAGTCACCAAAACAGAGAAATGCTGTGTACTTTGTGCAGCTCGGATGGAGCTGAATTTGCCAAAATCCCGATTTCAAATCTAATGTGGAATAAATAGCAGTACCATGAAATTTCTGTAGAAGTTCTAGTGTTTGAGGGCGATCTGTTTCATTAATAATAGTGTCATTGACGTGACGCGAATCAAGTACGAGGCGAAGTGAGCCATCCTTTTTCTTAACAACATGGAGCGGGTTTATGTACGGACTAACTGCTGGTTCAATAATATCTCGGTCATGCATAGCTTGCAATTCTTTCTTAACCTGTTCTCTGTGAATATACGGAATGGGATAATGTTTAGCTTTAAATGTGTCGTGCTGTTTAACTTGAAATTCATACATGAAACCGGACATAGTACCAAAGATGTTGTCAAAAACTGGAGCTTGCTGTAAAAGAATTCTGCGTAGTTGCGTACGTTCGTCGTCTGTATTTGCACTGCTCTGTTTAACATTATCCGAAATCATTTACACAACGTCATAGTCAGCTTCGTCTGGTGAATTATAGTTGTGTACGAACATTTTCATCCTTTAACCTTAAATAGGAATTTTGAACGTCAATAACCGCGTCGTGTTGTACCAAAAAAATTCGTACCTAAAATAACGTCTGTTGTCAATAAGGAACAATCCAAAAATTTGAGTGCAATGTATGACCTGCAATACAAAATGATAAGTGTGTCTGTAATTTTACATCTACTCCTTTACCAGATACTGCTCCTTTTACTTTAGTTTTGCCTAATGGTAACGTAGGATAAGTATTCTCTTCGTTACATTCGTTGAAAGTTTCCTCACTTATAACTGACATAGGTGATCCAGAATCGATTACTGCTGAAAATGTGGATGATCCAATCTTTACTTCAATGACTGGGTGGGAAATGGTTGTATGAATAACTGGTTTTTCCTGAAAAAGAGTGTCTCGGATGTCGTCAAAAGTAATAACATTTTCGTGAATAAGAGTCTGTGTATCAAAAGTATTGCTTACATCGCTGGAAGGTTCAATCTGTGCTGTATCTAGTCAAATTCTGACGTGCTGTTATTTGCGGGAGGATGCTGTGGCATTTCCATTATTTGTACTGTTCTGTTATTTCTCCCTGACGTATTACTTTCGGGATGATATCTACTGTCTGGTTCATTCATGATAATCTGTTGTTGCCGATGATTCTGCTGCTGGTAAGACCGACTGTTACGCTGAAAACTGTGCTCATTACTTTTACGTCTGTTATAATAGTCATTTCGATAGGAGTTTAAATCTTGTTGCGGTGCGTTACTATTTGGTGGAGCCGACGCTATACGTGTAGGCGGCGAAACATTAAAGCTTGGTTGGCCTTGCAGACTACATTGTTGGTTAAGTGTCTGTGTCTGTTCGGATTCTAAGTCACGTACTCTCTGTAGATTACCTAAGTTACAGTGGCTGTGTGAGTGTGACAAATGTTCGGAGAGTGGCGTATGCTGTGTCGTATTCCAGGCGGAAACATTTTTCATGTGTGTCACTTCTTGCTGTAACGATGACAATTTTCTACGCAATGTATTATTGGACAAACCTATATCACTGATTGTCTGCTGTAAATTTTGGAATTCGGGTGTTTGACTGAAAGAAATTGGTGACGTATCGTCTGATTTGGTATCATTGTTATTTTCGATAACGTCAACACGACTGGCCAATTCAACATATTTTTCAGTCAGTGCTTTTATCTGATCGTCATTTTTAGTATCACAAGCATTAATTTGTTTTTGGATTTTAAGGGTAGTTTTGTTCAATTTCTTATCGTCTGCTTTAATGGCATCGGGATCCTGTATTAATCCTAATTGTTCAAGTCTGTTGGTCACTGTCTGAAAGTCTACTGTGTGTGTGTCTGTTTTTGTTTTAAGATCGGAGATTTCATCATGCAATTCGGTGTTCAACTGTTTAATAGTATTGATTTCGTCTGATACTGAAGCAATGTTATTGTCTACGTATGTTTTTGATTTCGTAAATAATTTACGTTTATCTTCCGGTCTCTGTGCAGTAATTGTTTCCATGACTTCTTTCTTTACTTTGTTCTGTTCCTGTATTAATTTACGGTAACGCTTTTCACTGTTTTGTAGGTGGTGATTAAAACGTTAGTCAATTAGGCTGTTCTGTTGTTCGAATTTCTTGTCTACTTTCGCATCCAGTGTGTGTGAAAGTTCTGATGACATTAATTTAAACTCGTCGCGTAACTGTGTTACGTTTGCAGAACATTGTTTAGCGATTGCACTAATTTCATCTCTAAGTAATTTGGTTGTGGCTGCATGTGTGTTACTTAATTCTTGTGCAACGGATCTAATTTCTTCGCTACTATTCTTAGCACAAGCCTTAATTTCCTCACGTAATTGTTCTTCATTATAATGACATTGCACAGTAACGACTTTTATCTGTTCACTAAGCTGTTTGAAATTGTTATCTTGTTTTTCGTTCGACTGTTTGGAATTGTTGTCTAGTTTTTCATTAAGTTGTAGCAATACTGCCGTAACTTGATCCATGTCAGAGGTAGCGACTCTATTTTCTATGATGTGTGATGGTGTATCTGCATGTGACAAGTTTTTAATAACCATTTGGTCATTGCCTGATTCACGAAAAGGTTCCCTAATCGGATGTGCGCTGTTGGTCACTACAGCGGAATCAAATAAATCTGACGTGCTTTGTGTATGTTGTTCACCTTCGTTAGAAACAATTATCTGTTCGCTGCGTAAATTTTGCAAATCAGCCGTGTCAAACTGGACAGCGTTCGTTGTAACGGAAAGTACCGCGTCATCAATTGTCGTCAAATTTACATTGGACACAATTGAGTTTGTTTGCTCATCATTTAGATTATAATCATTACTGGTGGTCGGTACGCATTGATTGTCTGTAACTGGAGGATTATCATCAAGACACTGAGTGTCGCTAGTATTATCAGTCAAATGATTAAAGTCGGCTTTTCCACCCATTACGACTCGCGATGTACTGTTAGCAGTTTTTCGCGGCATTTTCACAACTCAAAGTTAAGCACAAAATCAAACAAAGACAAAGCAAAAATGGAACAAATTCAGTTGCAACAAAGAGCAATAAATTGTCGATGATCTGTCAAACAAAAAGTGACAAATTAGTAAATGCGTTGCGCCAGATGCAAACTAATTTTAATATTAAGTAAATAAGAGCAGATATATAGCTGACTACTTCTCAGAAATTCACAAAAATTCGATCCCGGACGGTTGTCGACAAGCGTAACCTCCCTCAAAATAAAATAATATGAATTATATTCTCATTTAGCGTAACTACCCAACAGTGAAAATATAATACAATGTGACAAACCTATAACCTTGCAGTAATTGACAGTCAATTTATTCTGGTAAATTTGGACGTCAGCAATGCTGCGTCATGGCCCTGATACATCATTCTGAATAAACTGAAAAATCTTACCTTCATTAGATTGCCGGATAACGCGTATATATCTGCGCCTATAAGAAATTTTGCTGGCGCAGCTAAGTGCAATGCTGGCCGATAGATCTGTCTTATATAAAAGAAAAAAACTGATTTTCCTTTTCAATAATCGGGATGGCCAAGGATATGAGAAATTAGTGAATTCTTTAAATTGAGATGAATGTCAAAAGTTACTTTTAATGTTCTTGTTGTTGTTGTCTTCAGTCCTGAGACTGGTTTGATGCAGCTCTCCATGCTACTCTATCCTGTGTAAGCTGCTTCATCTCCCAGTACCTACTGCAACCTACATCCTTCTGAATCTGCTTAGTGTACTCATCTCTCGGTCTCCCTCTACGATTTTTACCCTCCACGCTACCCTCCAATGCTAAATTTGTGATCCCTTGATGCCTCAAAACATGTCCTACCAACCGATCCCTTCTTCTAGTCAAGTTGTGCCACAAACTTCTCTTCTCCCCAATCCTATTCAATACCTCCTCATTAGTTACGTTATCTATCCACCTTATCTTCAGTATTCTTCTGTAGCACCACATTTCGAAAGCTTCTATTCTCTTCTTGTCCAAACTAGTTATCGTCCATGTTTCACTTCCATACATGGCTACACTCCAAACAAATACTTTCAGAAACGACTTCCTGATACATAAATCTATATTCGATGTTAACAAATTTCTCCTCTTCAGAAACGCTTTCCTTGCCATTGCCAGTCTACCTTTTGTATCCTCTCTACTTCGACCATCATCAGTTATTTTACTTCCTAAATAGCAAAACTCCTTTACGACTTGAAGTGTCTCATTTCCTAATCTAATTCCCTCAGCATCACCCGATTTAATTTGACTACATTCCATTATCCTCCTTTCGCTTTTGTTAATGTTCATCTTATATCCTCCTTTCAAGACACTGTCCATTCCGTTCAACTGCTCTTCCAAGTCCTTTGCCGTCTCTGACAGAATTACAATGTCATCGGCGAACCTCAAAGTTTTTACTTCGTCTCCATGAATTTTAATACCTACTCCAAATTTTTCTTTTGTTTCCTTTACTGCTTGCTCAATATACAGATTGAATAACATCGGGGAGAGGCTACAACCCTGTCTCACTCCTTTCCCAACCGCTGCTTCCCTTTCATGCCCCTCGACTCTTATTACTGCCATCTGGTTTCTGTACAAATTATAAATAGCCTTTCGCTCCCTGTATTTTACCCCTGCCACCTTTAGAATTTGAAAAAGAGTATTCCAGTCAACATTGTCAAAAGCTTTCTCTAAGTCTACAAATGCTAGAAACGTAGGTTTGCCTTTTCTTAATCTTTCTTCTAAGATAAGTCGTAAGGTCAGTATTGCCTCACGTGTTCCAACATTTCGACGGAATCCAAACTAATCCTCCCCGAGGTCTGCATCTACCAGTTTTTCCATTCGTCTGTAAAGAATTCGCGTTAGTATTTTGCAGCCGTGGCTTATTAAACTGATAGTTCGGTAATTTTCACATCTGTCAGCACCTGCTTTCTTTGGGATTGGAATTATTATATTCTTCTTGAAGTCTGAGGGTATTTCGCCTGTCTCATACATCTTGCTCACCAGATGGTACAGTTTTGTCATGACTGGCTCTCCCAAGGCCGTCAGTAGTTCTAATGGAATGTTGTCTACTCCGGGGACCTTGTTTCGACTCAGGTCTTTCAGTGCTCTGTCAAACTCTTCACGCAGTATCGTATCTCCCATTTCGTCTTCATCTACATCCTCTTCTATTTCCATAATATTGTCCTCAAGTACATCGCCCTTGTATAAACCTTCTATATACTCCTTCCACCTTTCTGCCTTCCCTTCTTTGCTTAGAACTCGGCTGCCATCTGAGCTCTTGATATTCATACACGTGGTTCTCTTCTCTCCAAAGGTCTCTTTAATTTTCCTGTAGGCAATATCTATCTTACCCCTAGTGAGATAAGCTTCTACATCCTTACATTTGTCCTCTAGCCATCCCTGTTTAGCCATTTTGCACTTCCTGTCGATCTCATTTTTGAGACGTTTGTATTCCTTTTTGCCTGCTTCATTTACTGCATTTTTATATTTTCTCCTTTCATCAATTAAATTCAATATTTCTTCTGTTACCCAAGGATTTCTAGCAGCCCTCATCTTTGTACCTACTTTATCCTCTGCTGCCTTCACTACTACATCCCTCAGAGCTACCCATTCTTCTTCTACTGTATTTCTTTCCCCTATTCCTGTCAATTGTTCCCTTATGCTCTCTCTGAAACTCTGTACAACCTCTGGTTCTTTCAGTTTATCCAGGTCCCATCTCCTTAATTTCCCACATTTTTGCAGTTTCTTCAGTTTTACTCTACAGGTCATTACCAATAGATTGTGGTCAGAGTTCACATCTGCCCCTGGAAATGTCTTACAACTTAAAACCTGGTTCCTAAATCTCTGTCTTACCATTATATAATCTATCTGATACCTTTTAGTATCTCCAGGGTTCTTCCACGTATACAACCTTCTTTCATGATTCTTAAACCAAGTGTTAGCTATGATTAAGTTGTGCTCTGTGAAAAATTCTACTAGGTGGCTTCCTCTTTCATTTCTTAGCCCCAATCCATATTCACCTACTATGTTTCCTTCTCTCCCTTTTCCTACACTCGAATTCCAGTCACCCATTACTATTAAATTTTCGTCTCCCTTCACTATCTGAATGATTACTTTTATACTTTTAATGAGAAAGATTATTATTAACAAATTTTCTTTAAGCATTTATATGGGACTTGATGTAACAATACTACATATGCGCGAGGCTGCTTTTACCTTATCCTACAACGCTCAGGCTCCGCCATCGCTGCACACGACCGGCCCAGCCAAAACGATACACAACAACTTACTGCTACTAACACACAGTTCTTACTGCAGTCAATACTGCTCTTTGGTCTCAGATTCTCTTCTAGCTTACATATCGCAGGCAGCGCGTGAGCAATACATTGAAATTACATCAACTCGAGTGCGCTACCAACAAATTCTTTAATTATGGACCTCTTACTTCCTGGAACATGTTTTTACTTCCTCCTTTCATCAATCAGCTGAAGTATTACTTCTGTTACCCATGGTTTCTTTGCAGCTACCTTCTTTGTACCTATGTTTTCCTTCCCAACTTCTGTGATGGCCCTTTTTAGAGATGTCCATTCCTCTTCAACTGTACTGCCCACTGCGCTATTCCTTATTGTTGTATCTATAGAGTTAGAGAACTTCAAACGTATCTCGTCATTGCTTAGAACTTCCGTATCCCACTTCCTTGCGTATTGATTCTTCCTGACTAATTTCTTGAACTTCAGCCTACTCTTCATCACTACTATATTGTGATCTGAGTCTATATCTGCTTCTGGGTACGCCTTACAATCCAGTATCTGATTTTGGAATCTCTCTCTGACCATGATGTAATCTAATTGAAATCTTCCCGTATCTCCAGCTTTTTCCAAGTATACTTCCTCCTCTTGTGATTCTTGAACAGGGTATTCGCTATTACTAGCTGAAACTTGTTACAGAACTCAATTATTCTTTCTCCTCTTTCATTCCTTGTCCCAAGCCCATATTCTCCTGTAACCTTTTCTTCTACTCCTTCCCCTACAACTGTATTCCAGTCGCCCATGACTATTAGATTTTCGTCCCCCTTTACATACTGCATTACCGTTTCAATATCCTCATACACTTTCTCTATCTGTTCACCTTCAGCTAGCGACGTCGGCATGTATACCTGAGCTATCGTTGTCGGTGTTGGTCTGCTGTCGATTCTGATTAGAACAACCCGGTCACTGAACTGTTCATAGTAACACACCCCCTACCGTACCTTCCTATTCATAACAAATCCTACACCTGTTATACCAATTTCTGCTGCTGTTGATATTACCCGATACTCATCTGACCAGAAATCCTTGTCTTCCTTCCACTTCACTTCACTGACCCCTACTATATCTAGATTGGTACTTTGCATTTTCCTTTTCAGATTTTCTAGTTTCCCTATCACGTTCAAGCTTCTGACATTCCACGCCCCGACTCGTAGAGCACTATCCTTTCGATGATTATTCAATCTTTTTCTCATGGTAACCTCTCCCTTGGCAGTCCCCTCCCGGAGATCCGAATGGGGGACTATTCCGGAATCTTTTGCCAATGGAGAGATAATCATGACATTCTTCAACTACAGGCCACATGTCTGTGGATACACGTTACGTGTCTTTAATGCAGTGGTTTCCATTGCCTTCTGCATCCTCATGTCGTTGATCATTGTTAATTCTTCCGCCTTTAGGGGCAATTTCCCACCTCTAGGACAAGAGAGTGCCCTGATCCTTTATCCGCTCCTCCGCCCTCTTTGACAAGGCCGTTGGCAGAATGAGGCTGACTTCTTATGCCGGAAGTCTTCGGCCGCCATTGCAGATTATTTATCAAAATTTAGGCAGTGGCGGGGATCGAACCCGGGCCCGTAGGCGTTTTGATTATGAATCAAAGACGCTACCCCTTCTCTTTTTTCTTCTTCATTTTGTTCGTTGGGTTTGGTCGTTGCGGACGTCACATGACATCCGTTAAAGTTCGTTTTGTTGATCCTCCCACTCAGTTTTTTTTTATTTCAGAGGCCAATCAGCTCTCTGACCTAACACGCTGAGCTACCGTGCCGGCAGCCCTAGACCATTTATGAATCGTAAATGCCGGCGGGTTCTTAGACTAATCATTATCCTAAGACTGTCCAGGACTCATGCAGAGATAGTCGTTAGAATGACGGGTTATGAGGCTGCTTACACGGTAGCGACCAGTAGTGGGAACACCCTTGAGAGTGGAAACGTGAGAAACAAGCTAACTTAAAGAGTCACACACCAGAGCGCGTAAGATAAAAAATTTAGTCCTAGAACTGGGAGGTGTGGTCACGAAACCCTGATCATTCATTGGTCAGCACTGTTGGGCCGTGTAGCTCGATCAGTGATATTCCCGCAGCCGGTATGGGTCATCTTTCCGGTGGTGTGCGCAGAGCGCGCGGTGGCGGCACCTACCGGAGCGATCGGGAAGCGAGGGGTAAGCTGTAGCAAGTAGCAAGGATTTAGCTTTGGGAAGCCTAGCAGTAACGTCGTTTGCAAAGTCTGGCGGACAGTACATGTACCGTGCGAGGCAGCAGGAAGAGCACAACTAAAAGGGACTGTTTACCCTGGTGACGGCACCGTAGGAAACATCGCCGGCGTGGAAGCAGTCACGTTAAGGGGAAGCCGTTGGTGTATTTCGCTTGCTATATGTCTTCTGGCACCGAGATTTGCGGCGGTTGGCTTCGTCGAACAAGCAAGAGGGTAAGGGAGTTCCTTGTGCTGTAAATTGTGGCCGGAATCGACTGCTGGGTTCTGTGCTGTTGACTTCATTTTCTTGGCCTGCCTTTGCTACTCCTACTGAGTCTGTCTTCGAATGTGTTTAATTTCAACTTACTTAGTATGCAATGTTATAGTGAGAGCTGTAGGTAATGGAATGATTAACATTTACTAGGGCATGAAGTGCTGTGACATTCTGTTTGTAGATTTCTACTGTAAGTATTTAACCGTCATTGAAAACAGTTTGGCTGGTCCTTGTCTAAGCCCCGCCTGGTTAGTGTATTTATAAAACACGACGGAATTAAGCTGGCCAGTTGCTGTAGGTATGCATGGATAAAATTTTCCGTAGCTATATTTTGCCGTGAATTGCAATATCATGACTGTTACGTTTCTATCTGAGGTAAGTCTGTGTCTTAGAGACACGTGTCTAATTCCAAATCAGTAGTTTCATAAATTCTTAAGAGTTACTGAGTGGCCAGTTGTTATTGTGTGTTTAAGTGTTTTGAAACTGATTCTATTGATGACAGTACTATAATTCCTTCAATGACAGTATTTGGATATTGTAATTAATCCTGGTTTAATCACATATTTCAGTGTGGCCGTTTGCTACAAGTGGCTTTGTCTTTCGCGATTGGGGAGGGAGGGGGAGGGGCGAAATCGATGTACCGTTAGCCTGCAAGCTAGTTACTTGCATATTTATTTCGTTTTGTCGGGACTTCTGCTCTTTGTCTTGGTAGCATGTGCTGGGTCGTGGGTTGCGTCCTGCTTGTGCTGTTGTGTATTTTCCGCCCCCCTTTGCCCGCGCGTGCTGGCTGGCCGTGTCTGCTTAATGTTTACTTGGTTTTACGCACATAACTTAATACATTTGTACTCCTTAGCTGATGTTCATTAATAGGTTGATTAATTCTACACATGATGTGCTCTAATGAATTATAGAGTTTCAAGTTATTTAAGACAGATTTCACTATGTTGCAGATACCCACTAGTTCTGGGATTTTTCGTGCCTCTTCGTGACCATTGCTGCTCCCGTTTGGGGGTCCACGTCCAGCCTGTACTGGAAACAGCTGAGTGAGCGGGCGTCCGCTTCTGGACATAGTTTGTTGAATCCCACGAGTTTGCTGGGTCACATGAAATTGAATTTTATATTCTACGTTGTAGGGTACCTGCCATTTAAGTAACGAGGTTGTGTGTCGTGGTACCTGTGCATGTACTCTGAATTACTTCGGTGATACCAATCACTGCAATAGCGAAAGACTACATTTTCTCGTTAAAATTGTAGCAAATTGTTCTACAAGTTGATGATAATTTTGAGTAAATAACTTTTAACTCATTTCACTAAATGTGTAATAGGCCATAAGTGCCATGGTTTATGAATGTTTGAATTTTGAAGTAAATTGCCTTCACCTAAATGGCAATTGTAAAGATGTGTGGTAGTTTTAAAAATGTGTTGATGGTTTTATTTATTATTAGTCTTCTTTAAATGTGCCAAATAAATGTTAAGTGCAACTGTCGACAGTGATTGCCTGATGTGTCAATAGGTCCAGTCCTACAATGCCACAGTCTCTTGTGCTGAGCTAGTGTCGTTGTGTAAAACGTTGAATTTCATGCTGTGATAACACATCAATTGCAAATTCAGGCCGACAATGACAACGCTGAGGGGAAAAAAAAACTGTCGATGTCTCGGTGAGCTCAGAGATGGGATAGAGATGAATGTAGGTGAGTAGGAAGAGTAGATAGGGACTCTTCCATTCATTGCCTACATCCACCTGTCGACACCGCGATATCGCAGCTTCTGCCATGCTACCCGCAACAAGAAGTCCATGCGGAGACCGGTCCGAGCCTCGCTGCAAAACCGGGACACTGAGGACAGCAGCCGACTCGCCACCGCACAATTCCGAGGTGACGAGCGGTAGCGACATACTATTTCTGGCCGTCATCACCAGAAAGCGAATGGCTATAAAGAGTAGCGAGATGATTCATTTCTCCTCCCCCCCCCCCCCCCCACACCTCGCTACCCCTTATTAACAATGTCCACGCCCAATCAAATCGTCCCTGAGATTTGTAATTCTTTTGTTTATAGGAGGTACTGAACTATATGAAGTCATTCGAGGTTTTAACCATCCTGTCAACATGTTCCAGCATTACACTAATCTTTTAATTTCGTAAGCTGTTTCTGTTCGATATCACTTTTGATGCCGATTGGTTACTAGCTCCCAGAATCAGAATGATTGGTAATCCGAGTGTTGTTTAATGCAAGAGATCAAGGCATTCTCGATTCACTACATTTTTGGATGCAAGGGTGGAGTAGCGTAGTTAGTAACATGCGTGCCAATTTTCGAAAGGGATCAACGAATGCTCAGCTGAGTCTAACACACACTGAATGATACGTCTTGACTATCGACGAGAAGAAATGTGTGAGTTTACCCCTTGGAGTACCTGATGACGCAAAAGGAATGTGGGAGTAGCATTCAAATTGCCACCTTAAAATTTTGCCGTATCTAGAATGGACTACTGGTCTTCAGTAACTGCATTTGCTGCGACATAATGAACGCTAAACAAGGAGGTGAAAAGGGTACGGGGTGCTTTTAAGGCTCAACATTATGAAAAAATCAACACCTATTTCTTTCCGGCACTGTTTATATTGTATATGTTTTACAGATTATTTGTTGATATCAGGTAACTTTCTAAACAAATTAGAAGCATTTTGACTATTTTTGAATCTGTTTAGGGTTATTAAAAAATTAAATTATTAAAGAAATTACAAAGAAATGGATGCAATTTTTTTTCCAAAAGTCTTCCTCAAATTTAGGTACCATTTAACCCAATGTTATACATTTGAAGGAGACAAATTTTTTGCCACATATGCATGACATGATGGCTGAGGTACTTGACCTATTTAATTCAACCAATTACGTATATTTAAACGATATCACGTCTTACGTTTTAATTTTTATAATTTTTTTCCCAATAAAAATGTTATTTCTTTCTATAATTTAATTGATTCTGCAATAAAGTTTAGGTCTACTACATAAGTATGAACTATTGCAAGCTACAGAAAAAAATTAAAGCAATGCTTTATAAACTTTAGGAAATATTTATACCTGAATTCTGAAAAATAGAACTTGCGAGAAACTGCGAATGAAGACATGAGTCCAATTCCTGAAGCATAGTCTTCATCCCGCAGCATTTCTTTAGCTTCAAGCTTCCTCTTGACATTCTTTTTAGCACTGGTTGCTTCATGCACCCGTTTTCTGTCACAAGCAAGGAAGTGATCTTCCATATTAGAGCCACATTTTACGCCTAAGTTTCTCAAGACTTCCTACCTTCCTACCACTCCATCATTGAAACATATCACTGCTTCTAGCACACCAACCTTTGTAGTATTTAGTCGTACAAAAACATTCTTGGGTAATCTTTCCCATATGCAATGACTGAAACTTTTATTTGTATTCGAAGAGCCCCCATGAAGATATTTACTAATCGAAACAGGGTCACCCAGGTCTCTAAAAATTGGTTTTATTTAATTCATAACAGATTGAGGAACAGAATGCTATAGTGGAATATTTCACCACGTTCTTTTGCTTTTTGGTAACTACACCAACAATCAGCTCCTTTACAGACAAAGTACGAGAACAGGGTGGTCATCTGTGGATAACTTATGAAAGTAAGTGGTCCGTACAGCTTTTCTCATTGCTGTAACGTCATTCAGAGGTGCAGTTCGTCTAATGTCCAGTCCATAATAACCATGAAGAAGTTCTATTTCAGTTTCTGTCAATCTGCCTCGGCCAGACAGCGATTTTCCATCAGATAGCAACTTTCCTTTCATTTCTCTTCTTAGCTTCCTCAATCTAGCACCCATCCTCTTTTGCACAAGTCCACGACACTCCAGTTTGTTATCAACGTATCATCATAAACTTTGAACTCATAAATTTTATTGAAATCTTTAAAGTCCCCATCGCCTAAGTACTACGTATATCTAACGTTATAAACGGCCACAGACCTCTGAAACATTTTAGAGCTCCATCACACTCAATATCTCCACTGTAACCATTGTATTTCTTAGAACACTGATGTTTAATAGGTCCTTCAGTGTTACCATGGCAGATGTGGCACTACTTACATAACCACTCAACATCAACAACTTTTCCATTCTCCAAATATGTAGCACTTAAGAAAACGTTCAAGGAACGATGTCCACGACGTTGCCAGCCCCATCAAGTGGAACAGCAGTGCCCCTGGTTCCACTGATATTTATAGTTACTTCTACTGCACGTTTCATAAATGCTTTAGACACAACCGTCAAGGCAACCAAAAGTATTTTTATGTAATTGCTGAACCTACTGGGAGGAGGAAGGTCCATCAAACCACAAAACGTTTGAGCAGCCTTTTTTCCTTTTCCTGTTGCATGCATTGCATACACTAACTTCAGATTCACAGCATATGAATTATGCACAACGTTCGAGGTCATTTTCGAGGTAGGTTTGTTGCAGAATCTACACAGAACAACTTCTTTTGACGCTAAACCCTTCCTGCTACTTTGTTGTTCAGTTATTTCCAGACAGCCTACACCATCACATTGTTTACATTTCACCACTTCCGTTATCGAAGAAAATAAGATGCCCACATGAACAACAGCATATCCGCTACAAACAGCCTCATTGTTAACACAAAAATTTGAATCACCAGGAGGCGTGCCATGTGGGAGTTTCTTCCCTGAAGGACGGGTACATAGGTTACTTTCAACAGTGTGGCTTGCTTGGTTTGTGGACTGGTTGCCACGAAATTTCCTTTTATTGCGTTTCTTGATTCGTGGCACAGCTTGTATTCATTGCACACTAAAGGGTATGTGCTTCCACAAATATATGTAACACTTCGGTAACGAACGTTGGATAACATGTGAACAAACTGCTTCAGTGAAACAAAAGTAAATTACAAGCACTAGAAACCTGCGCTGTTACCAACATATACAAATACGTATAATCGCTGGAAACAGAAAGTTCACAGTTCTTTTGGAAATAATACTGGTATATGTAACAGAAATAAAGAGGGCGTGGCAGCATACATGACCGTAACTTTAAAATTTGGTATGTATAGGTCATTTTTCATTTGAAATCCTATAGTGTATATGTCAATGTAATCAGTAAAGACTATAAAATTTAATAAAGTAAAGAATTTCGATTTTTGCACCACTTACAAGTGCCCTGTATCCTTAAAGTCGAATTCGCGAGCAGGATCATCAGTCCATTTCTGAAATACGTTAGGAAGTAGTTCTAATGTTATCTATATTGAAGCGCCAAAGAAACTGGTACAGGCGTGTGTATTGAAATACAGAGGTACTCGAATGTAAACAGGAAGAATACGGTGCTGCGTTCGGCAACGTCTACATAAGACAGCAATGTGTCTGGCGCAGTTGTTAGATCGGTTACTGCTGCTACAATGCAGGTTATCAATATTTCATTTAGTTTGAACGTGGTGCTATAAACAACGCACGATCGATGTGATACAGCATTTAGAGGTTTTTTTTCCGTACTACCATTTCACGAGTGAACCGTGAACATCAGGAGTCCGGTAAAACATCAAATATCCTACATCGCTGGTGCCCGATAAAAATCCTACAAGAACGGGAGCAACGACGACTAAAGAGAATCGTTCAACATGACGGAAGAGGAACCCTTCCGAAAACTGCTGCAGATTCCAATGCTTGGCCATCGACAAGTGTCAGCGTGAGAACCGTTCAACGAAACATCATCGATAGGGGCTTTCGGAGCCATTAGCCCACTCGTGTATCCTTGATGACTGCACAACGCAAAGCTTTACGCCTCGCCTGGGTCCTTCAACACCACATTGGACTGTTGATGACTGGAAAAATGTCGCCTGCTAGGCCGAGTCTCGTTTCAAATTGTATCGAGTGGATACATTTACCAGTAAGTTGGCACAGTGGATAGGCCTTGAAAAACAGAACACAGATCAATCGAGAAAACAGGAAGATGTTGTGTGGAACTATGAAAAAAATTAGTAACATATACAAACTGAGTAGTCCACGCGAACATAGGCAACATTAAGGAGAGTAAGAGTGAAGGGGCTCCGTGGTCACGTGGTTTGTGAGAGGAACTATGGGACGAGAGGTCCTAGGTTCAAGTCTTCCCTGGAGTGAAAAATTTAGTTTTTTATTTTCAGTTCATGTGACAATTTCTTACGTTTTCGTCACTTTTTTGTGAGTGATTATCGCATCCACAAGGAAACCTAAATCGGGCAAGATAGAAGAATCTTTTTACCCATTCGCTAAGTGTACAAGTTAGGTGGGTCGACAACATATTCCTGTCATGTGACGCACATGTCGTCGCCAGTGTCGTATAGAATATATCAGACGTGTTTTCCTGTGGAGGATTCGGTTGACCTATGACCTTGGAATCAAATGTTTTCGGTTCCCATTGGAGAGGCACGTCCTTTCCTCTACTAATCGCACGGTTTTGCGGTGCGGTCGCAAAATACAGATACTAAACTTATTGCAGTGAACAGAGACGTCAATGAACGAACGGACAGATCATAACATTTCGTAAATAAAGAAAGTATAGTTTTCAGTCGAGTGAAGATTGGAACCAAGGACCTCTCTTTCCGCAGCTACTGACGCTAACCACGGTACCACGGCGCTCCTGAGCTCACATTCTCCCTGATGTTGCATATCTTGGACGTGGACTACTCAGTTTGTATATTTTACAAATTGTTTTCATAGTTCCACACAACTTCTTCCTGTTTTCTCGATTGATCTGTGTTCAGTTTTTCAAGGCCTATCCACTGTGCCAACTTATAACTAAATGTGAGGGGGGTGCGATGGGGAGGTTCCCTCGCGAGAACAGTCCCGTGTGGCTGCTCGTGCGTCCAGTCGCCACACCCAGGGAGGGGACCTCTGCGGGCACTGAAAGCGTCCTCCCGGCGCCCATAGCCGCCGCACGTGACGGCTCTTGCTTGCGCTGAGCTGGGGGGCGTGAAGAGGTGAGGGAGACATCCCAAACGTACATGCATCAACTGCGTCACACCAGCGGGGCAGCACCGCTCTCAAAAGGGATGTCGATTCTTGCAGCGACAAACAGTATTTCAACATAATCGTCACTACGAGGATATTCAACGGATGCAAGTAGTCAGCGAAAGAATTCCGTCACTTCGAAAGAAAATAATACCTGTGAAGGAAGAATGGTATAAAAATTATACTAGTACAGGCAAAAGACATTCCTCGCTATATGAGGTTTGCGTCATAGAACCTAACCGTCACAGGGAAGGGGTGGGGCGAGGGCGAAGGGAAAACAAGTTACTTTATACCCACCTTCTGAAAATATTGTAACCTTATTAGTTACTGTACATTTTAAAATTTTGAAAAAAGTTATTGTTCTTAACGAATTCTTGTATCAAATTCTATAAATGTTTAAATGTTTAAGTTAAACTTTGTTACAGTCAGTAGGGATCCAGCGTGTGAATCGGACTTTGAAAGAAGCTAAGATCACCCTTCAAAACACCCTACGCATATGGGCACGAAGGGTTTGGTTCCAATGGAAAATCCATCCTACCACGGCATAATAGCCCGGAATATTTTGTTAACTGTGACATTTCCGGCCATGAAAGTTTACATTTCTTAGCTCCGCAAATGTTGCGAGTATTTTTTAATCTACACTCCTGGAAATTGAAATAAGAACACCGTGAATTTATTGTCCCAGGAAGGGGAAACTTTATTGACACATTCCTGGGGTCAGATACATTACATGATCACACTGACAGAACCACAGGCACATAGACACAGGCAACAGAGCATGCACAATGTCGGCACTAGTACAGTGTATATCCACCTTTCGCAGCAATGCAGGCTGCTACTCTCCCATGGAGACGATCGTAGAGATGCTGGATGTAGTCCTGTGGAACGGCTTGCCATGCCATTTCCACCTGGCGCCTCAGTTGGACCAGCGTTCGTGCTGGACGTGCAGACCGCGTGAGACGACGCTTCATCTAGTCCCAAACATGCTCAATGGGGGACAGATCCGGAGATCTTGCTGGCCAGGGTAGTTGACTTACACCTTCTAGAGCACGTTGGGTGGCACGGGATACATGCGGACGTGCATTGTCCTGTTGGAACAGCAAGTTCTCTTGCCGGTCTAGGAATGGTAGAACGATGGGTTCGATGACGGTTTGGATGTACCGTGCACTATTCAGTGTCCCCTCGACGATCACCAGAGGTGTACGGCCAGTGTAGGAGATAGCTCCCCACACCATGATGCCGGGTGTTGGCCCTGTGTGCCTCGGTCGTATGCAGTCCTGATTGTGGCGCTCACGTGCACGGCGCCAAACACGCATACGACCATCATTGGCACCAAGGCAGAAGCGACTCTCATCGCTGAAGACGACACGTCTCCATTCGTCCCTCCATTCACGCCTGTCGCGACACCACTGGAGGCGGGCTGCACGATGTTGGGGCGTGAGCGGAAGACGGCCTAACGGTGTGCGGGACCGTAGCCCAGCTTCATGGAGACGGTTGCGAATGGTCCTCGCCGATACCCCAGGAGCAACAGTGTCCCTAATTTGCTGGGAAGTCGCGGTGCGGTCCCCTACGGCACTGCGTAGGATCCTACGGTCTTGGCGTGCATCCGTGCGTCGCTGCGGTCCGGTCCCAGGTCGACGGGCACGTGCACCTTCCGCCGACCACTGGCGACAACATCGATGTACTGTGGAGACCCCACGTGTTGAGCAATTCGGCGGTACGTCCACCCGGCCTCCCGCATGCCCACTATACGCCCTCGCTCAAAGTCCGTCAACTGCACATACGGTTCACGTCCACGCTGTCGCAGCATGCTACCAGAGTTAAAGACTGCGATGGAGCCCCGAATGCCACAGCAAACTGGCTGACACAGACGGCGGCGGTGCACAAATGCTGCGCAGCTAGCGCCATTCGACGGCCAACACCGCGGTTCCTGGTGTGTCCGCTGTGCCGTGCGTGTGATCATTGCTTGTACAGCCCTCTCGCAGTGTCCGGAGTAAGTATGGTGGGTCTGACACACCGGTGTCAATGTGTTCTTTTTTCCGTTTCCAGGAGTGTACTTACGTTGAAATTGTGCACTTATAGAATTACATGAGATTCTGAATGGAATGAACAATCTAATTACAGAATACGGACTGAGAGTAAATCGAAGAAAGACGAAAGCAATGGAACAAAAGTAGCAGAAATAGGATCAGCCAGAAACTCAACATCAAGATTTGATGAAGTTAAGAAATTCTACTACCTGGGCAGCGAAATAGTCAATGACGGACGGGGCAAGGAGGATATCAAAAGCAGACTAGCAGTGGCCAAAAGGGCATTCCTGGCCAAGAGAAGTCTACTAGTATCAAACATTAAGCTTAATTTGAGGAAGAAATTTCTGAGAATGAACGTCTGGACAATGGGAAAACGCGGAGAGAATTGAAGCATTTGAGATGTGGTGCTACAGGCGAATGTTGAAAATTAGGTAGAGTGATAAGGTAAGGAATGAGGAGGTTCTGTACAGGACGTTCGGAGAGGAAAGTAATATGAGGGAGACATTGACAAGAAGGAGGAATAGGATGATTGGACATCTGTTAAGATATCAGGAAATAATTTCCATAGCACTTGAGGGAGCTGTAGAGGGCAAAATCTGTAGAGAAAGACAGAGATTGGAATACATCCAGCAAGTAATTGAGGACGTAGGTTGCAAGTGCTACTCTGAGATGAAGAAGTTAGCACAGGAGAGGAGTTCGTGGCGGGCAGCTTCAAGCTGTCAGTTGACTGATGACAAAAAAAAAAAAAAATGATGGCAGTGATACCAAACATAATATTGCATTATAGTATAATTTCACTACGATGCGGTTTTTTTAAAATTCAGAACTCCCACGACAGACATAACGTTTAAGAATTTAAATAGTCTTACCAGTGCAGGTGGCGCAGTAGTTTCAGTACTAGGGACGTATCCGGGTGGGCCATAGTTCAGTTCCCCACCGTACTATCCAGATTTATATTTCCCTTGGTTTGCCTAAAGCCCTTGAGCGGTGGTCTCCGTGCAAACGCCTCCACTGGTTTCCTGCACCATACATCACTAATCGGACCTTTCAGTCCGTCACCGATGACCTAGTCGTTGACGGGATGGGATATTAAGCCCTAATGTCACTTCAATCCCGCTCCATCAGAAGGAAAATTAAATCACCATTGCAAGAAATAGTTCGTTGTAATAGAAATACAGCATACTCATTTTCCTAAAACAATGAAACACGTTTGTTACCCGTCCCTAGACGGCTTTTGTCACTATCTGTCAAGTAAAATACGATTGTGCTACTCTGTGGGGATCTTGTATAACTCAGACAAGAGTTCAGTTATTTGTAGCTTTAAATGAAGCGATTCTGAATTAGATAAACATTTACATTAACAATGTCTAATTTAATACTGTCAAAAAAGCAGTAGCAGCAGAAATGGGGGCGCGAATTGGCGTCCATTAACACGAAATCCTCACCAATATGCTCCCCATATGGTTGCACTATCAGTCGGAGGATGGCATTCAAGTACCCTACAGCCGTTACGGCGCCTTCCATGACCACCAGCGGCGTACTTCTGCCTCGCATTGAAACCTCGTTGGATGGTTCCGTTAAGAGTTACAGTGAGTTGCACAATCAAACACACAACTTTATTTTTCCACGAACCACTTATTTACACAGTGCTTTAAAAGATCACAACTAAACGATAAGGCTGAAGGCCCAGTTAAAGAAAACGTGAAATGCTTTCTGCGCTAAAGGCCCAAAACGACACCAAAAATCAGAACGGCTCAATTCCTGGCTTAGAAATCAAAAGCGGTTAAAATAGAAGGTAAATATTTTTAATAAAAAACATGCAATTGAAATCAATTAGCGGCTGAAGGCCTACATTACACATCTGAAGGACAACTATAATTAAAACACATTAATAAACATGTCTTCTAACCAGAAATTTCCTTTTAAGCTTACAACACAACGGCCGAAAACCTAATGAAAGAAATATTAACTTATTGGACTGCCAAAGGCCACAAACAAATTTGAAACAACGGCTGAAGGCCTGAAAAATAAGTCAGACAAACAATTTAAAATAAACTCCTTCTTTCTTATAAAAATTTTCCTTTAAAGAATACACACTGCTAAACGCCTTATTAAAAGGGGTTAAAATAAATCCTCTACTGAAGGCCACACATACCACATCGAACAACTAACGGCTTAGGTCCTGGGTTACAAACAATTTCAGATAGAACAAGTTATAAAAATTAAAAAAAAGAAAACGATCTTCAAAATTTTAATTAAACGCGGCTGAAGGCCTTTATGTAAAATATTTTAAAAACATTGCAATAATACACGACCGAAGGCCTCGCACAATACTTCAAACTAAAATGAAAATCACAATCTAACACAAACAGAACAATTGGTGCTCAGAAGTGTCCCAAGTAGCTGGCCGGGATGGCCGAGCGGTTCTAGGCGCTACAGTCTGGAACCGCGCCACTGCTATGGTCGCAGGTTTGAATCCTGCCTCGGGCATGGATGTGTGTGATGTCGTTAGGTCAGTTAGGTTTAAGTAGTTGTATGTTCTAGGGGACTGATGACCTCAGAAGTTAAGTCCATAATGCTCAGAACCATTTGAACCATTTTTTGTTCTAAGGATTGGCCTGGGAAGGTAGCTTATAGGTAAGGTGAGGTGAGACAGGCAGCCAAGTGTTGAAATTAAATAATCGGATGGCAACCCAAACAAGGGACGGCCCAACAATTTAAGCAACAATTAAACCAATGCCATTTCGGCTGACCAATAGGACAACGGTGGAAAATATCGGCCGAGGACGAATATATGAACGGCGCTACATCTTCAGAAATTGGCTTTTAAAAGCAGCCAAGGGAACAATAACAACTCTACGCAAATATGAACCAAACAACTTGAAAGGCTGAAACTTCCTGGCAGATTAAAACTGTGTGCCCGACCGAGACTCGAACTCGGGACCTTTGCCTTTCGCGGGCAAGTGCTCTACCAACTGAGCTACCGAAGCACGACTCACGTCCGGTACTCACAGCTTTACTTCTGCCAGTATCCGTCTCCTACCTTCCAAACTTTACAGAAGCTCTTCTGCGAAACTTGCAGAACTAGCACTCCTGAAAGAAAGGATACTGCGGAGACATGGCTTAGCCACAGCCTGGGGGATGTTTCCAGAATGAGATTTTCACTCTGCAGCGGAGTGTGCGCTGATATGAAACTTCCTGGCAGATTAAAACTGTGTGCCCGACCGAGACTCGAACTCGGAACCTTTGCCTTTCGCGGGCAAGTGCTCTACCAACTGAGCTACCGAAGCACGACTCACGTCCGGTACTCACAGCTTTACTTCTGCCAGTATCCGTCTCCTACCTTCCAAACTTTACAGAAGCTCTTCTGCGAAACTTGCAGAATTAGCACTCCTGAAAGAAAGGATACTGCGGAGACATGGCTTAGCCACAGCCTGGGGGATGTTTCCAGAATGAGATTTTCACTCTGCAGCGGAGTGTGCGCTGATATGAAACTTCCTGGCAGATTAAAACTGTGTGCCCGACCGAGACTCGAACTCGGAACCTTTGCCTTTCGCGGGCAAGTGCTCTACCAACTGAGCTACCGAAGCACGACTCACGTCCGGTACTCACAGCTTTACTTCTGCCAGTATCCGTCTCCTACCTTCCAAACTTTACAGAAGCTCTTCTGCGAAACTTGCAGAATTAGCACTCCTGAAAGAAAGGATACTGCGGAGACATGGCTTAGCCACAGCCTGGGGGATGTTTCCAGAATGAGATTTTCACTCTGCAGCGGAGTGTGCGCTGATATGAAACTTCCTGGCAGATTAAAACTGTGTGCCCGACCGAGACTCGAACTCGGGACCTTTGCCTTTCGCGGGCAAGTGCTCTACCAACTGAGCTACCGAAGCACTACTCACGTCCGGTACTCACAGCTTTACTTCTGCCAGTATCCGTCTCCTACCTTCCAAACTTTACAGAAGCTCTTCTGCGAAACTTGCAGAACTAGCACTCCTGAAAGAAAGGATACTGCGGAGACATGGCTTAGCCACAGCCTGGGGGATGTTTCCAGAATGAGATTTTCACTCTGCAGCGGGGTGTGCGCTGATATGAAACTTCCTGGCAGATTAAAACTGTGTGCCCGACCGAGACTCGAACTCGGGACCTTTGCCTTTCGCGGGCAAGTGCTCTACCAACTGGCAGAAGTAAAGCTGTGAGTACCGGACGTGAGTCGTGCTTCGGTAGCTCAGTTGGTAGAGCACTTGCCCGCGAAAGGCAAAGGTCCCGAGTTCGAGTCTCGGTCGGGCACACAGTTTTAATCTGCCAGGAAGTTTCATATCAGCGCACACTCCGCTGCAGAGTGAAAATCTCATTCTGGAAACATCCCCCAGGCTGTGGCTAAGCCATGTCTCCGCAGTATCCTTTCTTTCAGGAGTGCTAGTTCTGCAAGTTTCGCAGAAGAGCTTCTGTAAAGTTTGGAAGGTAGGAGACGGATACTGGCAGAAGTAAAGCTGTGAGTACCGGACGTGAGTCGTGCTTCGGTAGCTCAGTTGGTAGAGCACTTGCCCGCGAAAGGCAAAGGTCCCGAGTTCGAGTCTCGGTCGGGCACACAGTTTTAATCTGCCAGGAAGTTTCATATCAGCGCACACTCCGCTGCAGAGTGAAAATCTCATTCTGGAAACATCCCCCAGGCTGTGGCTAAGCCATGTCTCCGCAGTATCCTTTCTTTCAGGAGTGCTAGTTCTGCAAGTTTCGCAGAAGAGCTTCTGTAAAGTTTGGAAGGTAGGAGACGGATACTGGCAGAAGTAAAGCTGTGAGTACCGGACGTGAGTCGTGCTTCGGTAGCTCAGTTGGTAGAGCACTTGCCCGCGAAAGGCAAAGGTCCCGAGTTCGAGTCTGGCAGAAGTAAAGCTGTGAGTACCGGACGTGAGTCGTGCTTCGGTAGCTCAGTTGGTAGAGCACTTGCCCGCGAAAGGCAAAGGTCCCGAGTTCGAGTCTCGGTCGGGCACACAGTTTTAATCTGCCAGGAAGTTTCATATCAGCGCACACTCCGCTGCAGAGTGAAAATCTCATTCTGGAAACATCCCCCAGGCTGTGGCTAAGCCATGTCTCCGCAGTATCCTTTCTTTCAGGAGTGCTAGTTCTGCAAGTTTCGCAGAAGAGCTTCTGTAACGTTTGGAAGGTAGGAGACGGATACTGGCAGAAGTAAAGCTGTGAGTACCGGACGTGAGTCGTGCTTCGGTAGCTCAGTTGGTAGAGCACTTGCCCGCGAAAGGCAAAGGTCCCGAGTTCGAGTCTCGGTCGGGCACACAGTTTTAATCTGCCAGGAAGTTTCATATCAGCGCACACTCCGCTGCAGAGTGAAAATCTCATTCTGGAAACATCCCCCAGGCTGTGGCTAAGCCATGTCTCCGCAGTATCCTTTCTTTCAGGAGTGCTAGTTCTGCAAGTTTCGCAGAAGAGCTTCTGTAAAGTTTGGAAGGTAGGAGACGGATACTGGCAGAAGTAAAGCTGTGAGTACCGGACGTGAGGCGTGCTTCGGTAGCTCAGTTGGTAGAGCACTTGCCCGCGAAAGGCAAAGGTCCCGAGTTCGAGTCTCGGTCGGGCACACAGTTTTAATCTACCAGGAAGTTTCATATCAGCGCACACTCCGCTGCAGAGTGAAAATCTCATTCTGGAAACATCCCCCAGGCTGTGGCTAAGCCATGTCTCCGCAGTATCCTTTCTTTCAGGAGTGCTAGTTCTGCAAGCTTCGCAGAAGAGCTTCTGTAAAGTTTGGAAGGTAGGAGACGGATACTGGCAGAAGTAAAGCTGTGAGTACCGGACGTGAGTAGTGCTTCGGTAGCTCAGTTGGTAGAGCACTTGCCCGCGAAAGGCAAAGGTCCCGAGTTCGAGTCTCGGTCGGGCACACAGTTTTAATCTGCCAGGAAGTTTCATATCAGCGCACACTCCGCTGCAGAGTGAAAATCTCATTCTGGAAACATCCCGCAGGCTGTGGCTAAGCCATGTCTCCGCAGTATCCTTTCTTTCAGGAGTGCTAGTTCTGCAAGTTTCGCAGAAGAGCTTCTGTAACGTTTGGAAGGTAGGAGACGGATACTGGCAGAAGTAAAGCTGTGAGTACCGGACGTGAGTCGTGCTTCGGTAGCTCAGTTGGTAGAGCACTTGCCCGCGATAGGCAAAGGTCCCGAGTTCGAGTCTCGGTCGGGCACACAGTTTTAATCTGCCAGGAAGTTTCATATCAACGCACACTCCGCTGCAGAGTGAAAATCTCATTCTGGGAACTTGAAAGGCTGTCTAACTACACGCCATGCCGGACAGCATCAACACGACGACGAAGGCACACTGCCGGAAAACTATGCTAACGACCAGGCAGGTAACTGGGGCGTTAACGGCCACATAGCAGAAAATACCGCTGGTAAGTAACAGTCAGCTTAATAATTAATCACAATATAATAAGACGGCTGAAAGATTTAACCAATACATCACACGTTGCTGCTAGCCTGAACGGTCCAGGGAGCAACAACCCGCAAACGAACGTAGAGATGTCACAGTACTTGAGGTTTCATAACAAGTTAACTGATCACTCATCTTTAGGGTCCAGGTACGGTGGACAACGAACTTTGTCGCTCTCGCAGCTAGCGCCTCACGATCTAACAGCACGTGCATGCTGCCAGCGGTCTCGGCCTGTCATCGCGCCACGGAGAGTTTCTCGCTGCTATGTCCCAACCGACTGACTGAATCCAACATACAGACAGCATAAAAATAACTGCTCAGTCAAAACCACACAAGCTACACATGGTTCTGTCAAACATCTCCACAAACAACTCGAACAATACTAAAACCAGCCACTGTGGAACAACTAGGACGAATCACAAGTCGACACACAGAGAACCCGGAAGTGGTTGTCGACCGAATTGACGTCGTCTGATGAGACGACCGACCGAATGACCAACCAAGGACGTCCCCACTCGAGTCATGTGTGTCGACAACAGCCGGGCGAGTCATGGCTGTCTGGAACTCACTGCTGCTCTGTCCCGACTGAACTTCCGAAACACAACGGCCCAGAAATACTAGCGGTCGCTCCAAAGATTGTTTGACAGTGCTCTTATCGATACGCGCTGCTGCTGCCACTCACA
This sequence comes from Schistocerca gregaria, assembly GCF_023897955.1. Lineage (NCBI taxonomy): Eukaryota > Metazoa > Arthropoda > Insecta > Orthoptera > Acrididae > Schistocerca > Schistocerca gregaria. The sequence goes on from NC_064920.1 coordinate 796,535,745, forward strand.
GCAGGCAAGCCAGCACATTAGCAGCGCCAGTAAATCGAATACAGCAATACAGCAAAGACTTAGACGTCAAGCAATAAATGGCACGAACATGATCCGCACACGACTCACACATAAGGCCACCCCAAAACAGCAGCGAACCTCCACTTTGCTGCACTCGCTGGACAGTGTGTCTAAGGTGTTCCGCCTGATCGGGCTGCCTGGAAATATGACTCCGACGATAGTCTTGTTGAAGGCATATGCGACACTCATTGGTGAAGAGAACTTAATGCCAATTTTGAACAGTCCATTCGGCTTGTTGATGGGTCCATCTGTACCACGCTGCATGGTTTCGTGGTTTGAAAAGATGCACCTCGCCATAGATGTCGGGAGTCAAGTTGCGAATCATGCAGCCAGTTGCGCACACATTTATTTTAACACGACGAACTGTAGCTGCACGGAAAGCATTATCCAACATGGTGGCGTTGCTGTCAGGGTTCCTCCGAGCCATAATCCGTAGGTAGTGGTCATCCACTGCAGTAGTAGCCCTTGGGCGGATTGAATGAGGCATGTCATCGACAGTTACTGTCTCTCTGTATCTCCTCCGTGTCCCAACAACATCGCTCTGGTTCACTCAGATACACCTGTACACTTACCTTGTTGAGAGTCCTTGCTGGCACAAAATAACAATGCGAGCGTGACCGAACCGCGGTATAAACCTTCTACGCATGGTTCAACTACAGACAACACGAGCCGTGTACCTCCTTCCTGGTGGAATGAGTGGAACTGATCGACTATTGGATCTCCTCCGTCTAATAGGCGCCGCTCATACATGGTTGTTTACATTTTTGGGAGGGCTTAGAGACATCTCTGGAGAGTCAAAGGGACTCTATCTGTGATACAATATCCACAGTCAACGTCTATCTTCAGGAGTTCTGGGAACTAGGATGATGCAAAACTTTTTTTGATGTGTATATATGGAATGAGTATTTCGAGTGTCGTGCCTCTGGAAAGAGCCATAATGCTGAACACATGGACAAACAACACAGAACCTGGATAGTGTGTGATTAGAAGACGTGTTGTGTGGTCCGGCAAGCCACGATTCTTTATTATTGAAAATGCGGTGAGTCAACTGCTGACCCTATTGAATGTTTGACTCTAAATGAGATGCAGGTGTAATTCGGGCTGTATATGATTATGTGATGTTTTGAGGGTATTCTTGGTTCCATGACTTGGGATCTCTCATTCAGACTACCGTGACGCTGAATGAGGATATTTTCCTTCTGCATCACCATGATGAGTGTCTATTCTTTCGTCTTCAAAGATAAGAAATCACTAGTTATCAGAAGTGCATCCATTTTATCATTCTGATTTGATGAAGACTAGGCACACTGTCGAACCTCAACCGGCCGTCTAAATCACCCAATCTTTATCCCACAGGAAGAGTTTGGGGCAATTTAGAAAAACGGGACAAACAAAACGATCAGCATCCGCCAAGTTTGGTTGCTCTGCGGGATCTGATCATCAGTGAGTTTCTTCAGTTGAATATTGATACGTGGGTATTGATTTTTCTCCTCCATCCCAATCTGACGTAGGGATACTCGTTGTGCCTCTGGCCTAGGCAGTGTGTGGCAGGGGGGAAATGGTTGGTAAGCAGCGCGCAGGAAGAAGGGCGACGACATCTGTTTGTATCCGGTTGGTCTGAGGGCCGAGAGATGGAGTTGTGTTGCTGAAGTGAGTTGCCGTTTTCCGCTGCGGCTGGACTGGACAGTTGTGTTCTTGGAGCCGAGACTAACTGGAGCATATGCAGAGGAATAGGAGAGTGATAGCGGCCGGGCGAACTGTGTTCTACGCCGTCAGTGAGACGCACCTTATATAAGCTGAAGGTGGTAGAACGAAGTCTGTTAATAGTGTTGGCTTCACTTGCGCTCCGCTTACCATTGCTCTTAAAACTCAGCTCTTAATCTAATAACGAATTCAAGTAAGATGTTTTTCTGGTATCCCTGTTCGGTCAACATACTCATTTTACAAAATTAGCAAGTAAAAAAAATGTGTCCCAACCCAGGATCGAATCGAACACCCACCCTTCTAATTGCTAACCCAAAACTCTATCTACAGTTCCTTTTTCTTTAATCTCATTTTTGTTCGCTTTCGTTGGTTACATCTGATCATGGCTGACGTAGTAAGACACCAGTTTAAGTTCGTTGTTGATCAATTAACTCAGTACTGTTTTTTTCTTACAGGGAGCAGCTAACCTTCTGACCGAATACTCTGAGGTACCGTGCCGACGTGCTCGAAGCGTACAGCACGGGTAATACGTGCTGACAGAGGTACTTACCATACACGTGGCTACAGTGGGTTACAGTGTTGTCAGAGTGCCACTCCTTAAAGTCCTTTTTCTGCCGGATGTACTCTCCGGATAAAATTTTGTGACAGACGTTTTTTTTTTTTTTTTTAAAAACTCTGGCATGTTGTGAGGAGTCGCGTTGTAAAGCCCGTGTGCGGGAATTTCGCTTTACCCTGTATATTATTTCAAGCAATCCCTGTACTTATTATAATGCACAATCTTTGTTTTTCCCTCGTTACTGTACAACTGAAAGATATGTTTGCATGAAGAAGACAGCAGCGGACAACTCGGCGGGGCGGCATACGGCAAGCTGGTGGCAGTTTTACGCGCTTGCGGCGGTGCGGCCGCAGGCGGCAGATGCAGCAGCGATAAACGTCGTGCGCGCGCGGCGCGCCCCCAGCCGACGGCCGTTTATAATACATTACCTCGGGAACCTGTCGGCTGAAATATTCACACTGTCCGACGGGCGCCGCCAGGCTCAGCGCGGGCCATCGGACTGATGCTATCTGCGCCGCCGCTGGACCCGTGTCTTCCGATGATACACTATCTCGATTTTGTGCCACCCGGGCAACGCCGGCACACCGTGCCAGAAGTGCCGCGGCCGTGTATTTGCATGTGTGATAGCCTGTACGTATGTACCCTAAGCGGACCGAGTCGGTGGTGTTGGCAGCACCAGCAAGAACTCGCTTCAGCACGGGTCGCCTGTTTCGTCGTCAGATAAACAGACGTTAATTTAATTTGCTAGGAGTCTTTTGTTCTCCTTTTAACCTGTTGTCCGAAATTTTCCTCTAGTGTGTTAATTTCTTACTATCCCAGTAGCGTGCTCTTCACTAACACTACTCCGCATTTTCATTAACAAACCCTTTTAGTGATACTACGACACATTCTATGCTTCATATACAATTTTAAACTCAGTATGACATGCGAATAGCTGCTGTCTGAAAGCCACTGTGAAATTGTTGTTAACATTATTTTATTTTTATAGTCTTTCTCTAAGAAATGGGCTTAAGATGGACTCATATCCCGCCATGCTTCCAGTTGAGGTAGTATCCTGACATTGTTGTTGTTGTTGTTGTGGTCTTCAGTCCTGAGACTGGTTTGATGTAGCTCTCCATGCTACTCTATCCTGTGCAAGCTTCTTAATCTCCCAGTACCTACTGCAACCTACATCCTTCTGAATCTGCTTAGTGTATTCATCTCTTCGTCTCCCTCTACGATTTTTATCTTCCACGCTGCCCTCCAATACTAAAGTGGTGATCCCTTGATTACTCAGAACATGTCCTACCAACCGATCCCTTTTTCTAGTCACGTTGTGCCACAAGTTTCTCTTCTGACATTACGGATTTAAAGCCATAGGGGGTTTCTAGGTATAGCTCAACGGTTTGCGCCACGTTTTTCGCTTTGACACCACTTAGGAGACTTGTTTGTCCGTTAGAGAACGCCACCTGGTGTTTCCAGGTGGTCACGCATCCAGGTACTAACCAGGACCGATGTTGCTTAATTTCGAGGATCGGGCGAGAACCAATACATCCACGTCCGCGTCATGCGTCAAGGTACGAATGCCAATATCACTGTTAAGATGTACATGATGCAATGTGAATCAAACCTTTATCTTTCATTCAGAACAAAGCTTTTTCATCTTCAAGACTGAAAGATTCAAATAAAATGCACGATAACGTAAAATGAGCTCAAGATTTTTAGGCTTAAATTTGATAATTACTTATTGACAAAATTTAAAAGTAAATAATATGTACACGTAAGAAATAATAATTTCCTACAAGTTTGATGAATTAGTGTCATGTGGTAGACCATTCCGTGTTAAGATTAAGAATAGTGGTTACGTAAAGAGATCTTCAATGATAGGTTAATACTTAGAAAGGCATAAGGTGCTATATGCAGAATTGCACATGAAAAAAAATGATAGAGAACATGAAGTAACAACTGTCACCTCCCGTGGGAACAAGTGCACTTCGCATACACCGGATGTCTCTCCAGAGAGTCGTCAGGCGCATTTTCTCCGGTATTTCGGTTGATATTTGGAATTACGTTTTTGCGATGTGTAGCTGGAGTCAGCCCAAACAAATACTTACCGTCATGTCTTTCATGTAATGCCCAGAATCGATGGAAAGCGTCGGTTTGTTTACTGTTCCAAATGAAATGACTATTAAAGCCGAATTTTACGTGTCTATCCGACACAGAGGGTCCAAATTAGTCTCGTCTGGTATTACAAGAGTATTCTTTAATCAGTCATCTAGATTTATAAATATTATTTTGCCTTTAAATTTTATCGCAGCCTAATTGTGATATGCAAAGACTGTTTGTAAAGTGTGATATATGTGTAGTTACAGTGCTTTGCCAATGTTTATTTGTAACTTATGTAAAGAAATGTACGAGATGCATAATTTACTAAATAGTATTATATCAAGGACTAATGAAATGAAAATGTTTGTATATGTAATTGTATAGTTTTGCGCAAACTTGTCATTTGTATAGAATAGTATACATTGTCGCAGGCAATGTGTAGAATAAGTGTTATGTGAAATATTGAGTGCTTTTGCACTGTATGGAAGTAACTGTAGGAAGCGTAAAAGTGGCTTTGGTTTTTGGCACGTTACTCGTAGAGCGAGGAGGAACGAGAGGAGACAGTCTGCAGGCAACCGTGAATGAGGCAGCACTCGGACGGAACAGACGATGCCTTGCCCGGAAATTGTTGTACAATAGCCTCGGATGATGGCTAATGAATTATTACGGCTTTGTTACAAATTGTTGGGCTATGTTATGGACCTTAAAACGACCTCAAGAAGAATTTATTAGTCCACACTTAAAGACACTTGTACACCGTACCGCCGGCCGCGGTGGTCTAGCGCAGTGGTTTCGCGGTTAAGGCGCTCAGTCCGGAACCGCGCGACCGCTACGGTCGCAGGTTCGAATCCTGCGTCAGGCATGGCTGTGTGTGATGTCCTTAGGTTAGTTAGGTTTAAGTAGTAATAAGTTCTAGGGGAATGATGACCACAGCAGTTAAGTCCCATAGTGCTCAGAGCCATTTGAACCATTTTTGTACGCCGTACCATGGGTAGTCAAGCTGTCATTATTATTCGCCACAGGAAGCGCCTACAGCCAACAGGTTACAAACAGTATATTTAGGACTGTAGAAGCGAGAAACATTAATTCACAATTTACTTTTTAATAATTACTGTGTTAAAACGTAAAATTTGGTTCATTCTATTATTTATTCCTAATTATTTACCTATATAGGTTTCTGTCTTCGTTAGGAGTAAACCTGTTTTGAAAATTTTGAAGTGCTTTATTCAGTGTCTACAAGCAGTAATTTCCATCTTTGAATAAATGCCTGAAAATAATTTTGTGAACTAATTTTTTAAAGTGAAAGTGATTGAATAACTTTCGAGTGAAGCAGAAATAAAACTCTTTCAGTTATAAATGAAATTCGGTAATCTGACTCACTAACGCTGAAGTATGGTTGCATATAAACATTGAATGACAAGGCGGAAAGACTGATGAACAGAAAAATTCTGATGCTATTACAATATTTAAATATTTAACTATTTAATTTATTGATTATGCAGACTGCACAAACATAGAAGTCCACCTGGAATTTTTTTATTTTTATTTATTTATTTATTTTCTTTATTTTTATTTTATTTTTGCTAAAGGTAATGATCAAAAATTCGTCGTGTATCTAGATGAAAACTACACTCCTGGAAATTGAAATAAGAACACCGTGAATTTATTGTCCCAGGAAGGGGAAACTTTATTGACACATTCCTGGGGTCAGATACATCACATGATCACACTGACAGAACCACAGGCACATAGACACAGGCAACAGAGCATGCACAATGCCGGCACTAGTACAGAGTATATCCACCTTTCGCAGCAATGCAGGCTGCTATTCTCACATGGAGACGATCGTAGAGATGCTGGATGTAGTCCTGTGGAACGGCTTGCCATCCCATTTCCACCTGGCGCCTCAGTTGGACCAGCGTTCGTGCTGGACGTGCAGATCGCGTGAGACGACGCTTCATCCAGTCTCAAACATGCTCAATGGGGGACAGATCCGGAGATCTTGGTGGCCAGGGTAGTTGACTTACACCTTCTAGAGCACGTTGGGTTGCACGGGATACATGCGGACGTGCATTGTCCTGTTGGAACAGCAAGTTCCCTTGCCAGTCTAGGAATGGTAGAACGATGGGTTCGATGACGGTTTGGATGTACCGTGCACTATTCAGTGTCCCCTCGACGATCACCAGAGGTGTACGGCCAGTGTAGGAGATCGCTCCCCGCACCATGATGCCGGGTGTTGGCCCTGTGTGCCTCGGTCGTATGCAGTCCTGATTGTGGCGCTCACCTGCACGACGCCAAACACGCATACGACCATCATTGGCACCAAGGCAGAAGCGACTCTCATCGCTGAAGACGACACGTCTCCATTCGTCCCTCCATTCACGCCTGTCGCGACACCACTGGAGGCGGGCTGCACGATGTTGGGGCGTGAGCGGAAGACGGCCTAACGGTGTGCGGGACCGTAGCCCAGCTTCATGGAGACGGTTGCGAATGGTCCTCGCCGATACCCCAGGAGCAACAGTGTCCCTAATTTGCTGGGAAGTCGCGGTGCGGTCCCCTACGGCACTGCGTAGGATCCTACGGTCTTGGCGTGCATCCGTGCGTCGCTGCGGTCCGGTCCCAGGTCGACGGGAACGTGCACCTTCCGCCGACCACTGGCGACAACATCGATGTACTGTGGAGACCCCACGTGTTGAGCAATTCGGCGGTACGTCCACCCGGCCTCACGCATGCCCACTATACGCCCTCACTCAAAGTCCGTCATCTGCACATACCGTTCACGTTCACGCTGTCGCGGCATGCTACCAGTGTTAAAGACTGCGATGGAGCTCCGTATGCCACGGCAAACTGGCTGATACTGACGGCGGCGGTGCACAAATGCTGCGCAGCTAGCGCCATTCGACGGCCAACACCGCGGTTCGTGATGTGTCCGCTGAGCCGTGCGTGTGATCATTGCTTGTACAGCCCTCTCGCAGTGTCCGGAGCAAGTATGGTGGGTCTGACACACCGGTGTCCATGTGTTCTTTTTTCCATTTCCAGGAGTGTATATCTGTATGTGGGTGTAGTACCTAAAGAATTCCTGTGTCTTTCTCAGAACTCTATCGTCGAAGCTATGTTTACTTGTGAAGCTTTGTTAAGGAACAGCAGAAGAAGGACGAAATTACTTCTGCTTTCTGTAACCTAACCATTTCTTGGCCTAGATACGCTGGCGACGGTAAATCCATTGGCCAATCACTTAAAGAGCCTTTCGTGCAAGAAGAAATTACTATAGCAGATTCTGAGCTCAAAACTGGAAAGGCCCCTGGTCCGGACAGCATCCACTCTGAGGTTGTGCGGATGACAGGTCTGCTGATAGTGCCATACTTGACAGCGTTAATACGTGAGACATTGCGAATAGATAGGATTCAGATGAAATGGAAAACAGCCAGAGCAGTGGCGATTAGTAAGTGAAAGGATACAGAATCGAAAGACCCGGCGTCACCGAGAAGCTTTAAACCTACTTCCTTATTGGCCATGTTTGTCAAAGTTTAGGAGTGTCTGCTGCCTGACAGGTTGCAGGCACACAGGGAGCTTTTGGGTCTAAACCAGTGTCAACATGGATTCAGAAAAGGAAAGTATATGGATGATATGGTCAACAGGGCTCTTCATACCGTAGAAACTTCGACAGTGAAGTATGCAATCACACTCACGATTGACGTCGCAGGCGCATTCGATAATCTTAGGTGGCCTGCGATGTTCGCACGCCTCCGAGATCTCGATGTTCTCAAATACCTGTATAAGGGCTTTGGAGATTATCGTAGCGGACTTAGCGTCCACTGGATGCGGGGCAAGGCAAAGTAATCAAAAAGGCTGTCATCTGGATTCCATAAGTGGTTTATTGTTGTGGGATCCTACTATTGAAGGAGGGGTGCACAGCAATCAGACGTCATCGCATTAGGTTTTTTTTCTACTGCTTTTGCACATGTAGATTTCGGCTGTAAATAGTAGTCTTCAATACTAAAATACAAGGAAAATTACAGAATGAGAATTAATTTGCTTTACATAGAACAATAAATGAAACACCATGTTATCCAATAGCAGCCAGCCATCCTGGTCAACATACCGTTTGAGCTACAATCCAACAAACTGGCGGTAGTACATGTCACCTTACGATGTTACTGGTGTAGAGGCAGAAGGAAACTGACGCGGTTGTTTCCAGCAAGTACAACAGTCTTAGTGTACGTCATGTAGTGCAACTAACAGAATTAACTAACAGAGCTTTATATCAATACAGTACATTAAATACCGTTTTTATACATAAAATCAACTGTATTATATCCATATCACTCTGAAATATTCGAGGAATATCAACTCACAACTTTTCCTTCAGCCTACATGCCAGAAAGATGGGATGGTGAAATTTACTGCCGCGACAATATGGTGTTTTACTTATTTCCTATGTAAAGTAAATTAATTCTGACTGTTAATTCTGACTGTGTAATTTTCCTTGCATTTTAGCATTGAAGATGGCTATTTATAGCCGAAATCTGTGTATGCAAGATAATAAAAACTAACGGGATTGCCACTGATTGTTGTCTACCTGTCCTTCCTTACATACTACGGTCGCTGTACGCAATAGTTGTTATAGAAAAAATTGGCTTGGTTCTTAACCTCTATTACATCTGTTAGACCTAGCAGACGCTATTGAAGGTGTTGTTACATATGCAGATTACATCCTAGTACTTGTCTGCACACTCCATGGCGAGACTTGAGGAAAGGACGAATGATGTGTTTTTTCTGATACAGCGAGGGCAACAGAGTGACTCTCTGAGGCTTAATGGGTTTTCTTGAAAAGACATCACTGTTCGTACACATAGGCATCCTTCTATGCGAGATAAGAAATATTTCTAGAGCTTGTAAAATCTGTAACTCAAAAAGTGGCCAAAATTATGCATAAGACAGCGCGTGCTATCACTGCTGACTATATGCTACCGTTTCTACATCTACATCTACGTCATTACTCTGCTATTCACAACCAAGTACCTGGCAGCCGATTCAGTGAACCACTTTCAAGCTGTCTTTCCACCGTTCTACTCGCGAACGCCACGCGGAAAAAACGAGCACTTAAATTTTTCTGTGCGAGCCGTAATTTCTCTAATTTTATCGTGCTGATAATTTCTCCCTAAGTAGGTGGGAGCCAACAGAAAGTTTTCACAATCGGAGGAGAAAACTGGTGATTGAAATTTAATGAGAAGATCCCATGGCAACGAAAAACGCCTTTGCTTTAACGATTGCCACTCCACGTATTATGACTGTGGCACTATCTCCCCTACTTCGCGATAATACAAAACGGGCTGCCCTTCTTTGTACTTTTTCGATGATATCCGTCACTCCCATGTAATGTAGATCCCACACCGCACAGCAATACTCCAGAATAAACCTGTTGCACCTTATAAGTGTTCTGCAAATGAATCGCAGTCTTTGGTTTGCTATACCCACAACATTATCTATGTGATCGTTCCAATTTAGGGTATTTGTAATTGTAATCCCTAACTATTAAGTTAAATTTACAGCATTCAGATTTTTGTAACTTACCGCATAATCGAAATTTAGCTGATTTCTTTTAGTACTCATGTGAATAACTTCACACATTTCTTTATTCATGGTCAATTGCCACTTTTCGCATCATACAGATATCTAAATCATTTTGCCATTCGTTTTGGTCATCGGATGACTTTACAAGACGGTAAATCACAGCATCATCTGCAAGCAATCTGACACGGCTTCTGATATTGTCTCCTATGTCGTTAATACAGATCAGGAACGATAGCCTATAAGTCTTCCTTGTGGAACGTCGGATATTATTTCTGTTTTACTCGATGACTTCCCGTATATTACTACGAACTTTGACTTTTCAGACAGGAAATCACAAATCCAGTTGCACAATTGAAGCGATATTACATAGGCACGCAGTTTGGTTAGAACACACATATGAGGACCGGTGTCCAAAGCCTTCTGGAAATCTAAAAATATGGAAGCAATTTGACATCCCAAATTGTGTTTCTAAGAACGATATTTTCTGAATTCGTGCTGATTACGTGTTAATAAATCGTTTCCTTCAAGGTTCTTCATAATGTTCGAATACAGTATATGTTCCAAAACACTACTCCAAATCGATGGTAGTGATATGGGCCTGTAATTCAACGGATTACTACTACTTCCGTTTTTGGGTATTGGTATGACTTGAGTAATTTTACAGTCTTAGGGGACGGATCATTCTGTGAGCGAGCGATTGTATATAATTGCTAAATATGGAGCTATTTTATCAGAATACTCTGAGAAAACCTGACTGGTATACAATGTGGACAGTAAGCCTTGCTTTTATTAAGTGATTTAAGCTGCTTCGCGACACCGAAGATACATATTTCTATGTTTCTCATCTTGGCAGTTGCTCTTGATTGGAATTCAGGAATATTTACTTCGACTTCTTGGTGAAGGAGTTTCGAAAAACCGTGTTTAATAACTCTGCTTTAGTGGCACTGTCACCACTGACTTCACCGTTGTTATCGCGCAGTGAAAGTATTGACTGCGTCTTGCCACTGGTGTGCTTTATGTATGACCAGAATGTCTTTAGGTTTTCTGCTTGATTTCAAGACAGAGTTTCGTTGTGGTTATTTATTGAAAACATCTCGCATTAAAGTACACATTATATATCGAACTTCTGCAAAACTTTACCCATCTTGGGAATTTTGTGTTTTTTAAACTTTGGCAAGCTTTTTTCGCTGCTTCTGCAGCAGTGATCTGACCCGTTTTGTGTACCCTGGGGGATCAGTGCCATCACTTATTAATTTATGTGGAATATATCTCTCGGTTGCTGTCGATACTATCTCCATTTGAAATCACTCCGCAACTTTTCTGCGCTTACATGATCAGATCGGAAGGAGTGAACACTGTCTCTTAAAAAGGCGCTAGAGCATTTTTAGCAGCTTTTCAAAATAGGTATACTCTAAGTTTCTCCTTGATAGTTGTAGATGTTCGGGCACTTTGCCTGGCAGCTACTGCCTTGTGGTCGCTAATCAATGTATTCGTCACGATACTCACTATTTGTTCAGGACTATTTGTTACTAAGAGGTGAAGTATGTTTTCGCATCCATTTAGGCTTCGAGTGGGCTCATGTACTAATTGTTCGAAATAATTTTCTGAGAAAGCATTCAGTAGAATTTCGGATAACGTTTTATGCCTGTCGTCGGCTTTAAACGTATAATTTTTCGAGCATATTGAGGGTACATTAAAGTCATCATCGATTATAATTGTATGAATGGGGTACCTGTTGGAAATGAGACACAAGTTTTCTTTGAGCTGTTCAGCAGTTCAAAGAGCTCTTCTGAGTCGGGGGTCAGTGAAACGACCCAGTTAATAGTTTAGTCCGATTGTCAGCTATAACCTCTACCCATACTATTTCGCAGAAACTATATATTTCAACTTCACTACAGGCAAACTATTTTCTGACAGCAATAAATACTCCACCACCAATTGTTTTTAATCTGTCATTTCTGCGTAATGTTAGATCGTTAGAAAAAATTCCTGCTGAGCTTCTTCCCGGCTTTACCCAGCTTTCTGTACCTACAACTATTTGAGCTTCAGTGCTTCCTATTAGGGCTTGGAGCCCAGGTTCTTTCCCAACACAGATACGACAATTTACAACTACAATACCGATCGTTTCTACAACTAACTCACTGTGTTTTACCTGCCCCGTTTAGACGGACGCCCTTTCTGTGGTTCTCTGTAGCCCTCTAACCTAAAATATCGCCCAGTCCCTTCCACACAGCCCCCGCTAACCGTGTAGCCGCTTCCTGTACGTAGTGCACAACTGATGCATTATGCAGAACCCGGAAACCCACCACCCGATGGCGCAAGTCAAGGAATCTGCAGCCTACACGGACACAGAACCGCCTGATCCTCTGTTTCAGACTCTCTTCTCGGCTCTGCACCAAAGGATCACAGACGGTTCTATCGACAATGCTGTAGATGCTTAGCTGCGCCTTAATCTCGCAAGCAAGACTGGCAGTCTTTACCATTTCCGCTAGCCGCCCAAAAACAGAGAGAATCTCCTCTGATCCAAAGCGTCACATGTCTTTGGTATCGACATGAGCCACCACCAGCAGTTGGCTGCACCCTGTTCTCTTCATGGCATCCGGAAGCACACTAACCACATCGAATTGACTCCTTAGGTATGCACACGGAGTGTACAGTGCACACTGGCTTCCTTCCCCTCCTCGGCAACTATGTTCCTAAGGGGCCCCATTACGGACCTAGCGTTGGAGCTCCCAGCTACCAGCAAACCCACTCTCTGAGAGTGCCCAGAACTTGCGGGTCGAGAAGCTTCCTCTGCATCCAGTTCAGAGATCTTGTCAGCCACAGATAACGCCCGAAACCAGTTCGTCAATGGAACTGGGGAGGCCCTACAATCGGCCACTCGGAAAGTTTTTCACTACCTACCATACTGTGGAATGATCTCCCACTCGACCATGTGTGAGGGGTCAACCTCAGTGCAGACAGTGCCCTGGGCGATCACAGCAGAGGACCAATCGTGAGACACGTGGGACCAGCTTGAGGTCGCTCGCATCCCTGCATCCGAACTCCCATAATGAGGCCCGTTGGCAGCAGCCTCAAGCAGTGCGATAGAAGCCAACGCAGCCTGGAGCTGTGAGCAAAGGATTGCCAACACAGCTCGCATCTCTAGACAGCTATCACAGTTGCTATCCTTTACTACAGTCGCTCCCGTTTGAAGCTCCTAAAACTACACAGCAAACGATATACTCGCCTTCTTAGCAGCAGGAACGCGAGGTTCTCTGTCACAGACAGTACATCTGACACGGAGCACAAGCAAAAGCCTGTACTATCCGAGGCACGATAGCAACCTCGGTACGGTGCGCTGCACTGTTATTAAAATAAAAGCTCGTGCCTAGTAAGCACTCGAACACACAAGAATTTACAAGGATAATCTAGTAACTACACAGGTATATGACCGTTGCATGTGGCGCGGTCATATGACGAAGCTATCTTCAAAGCCATTGTGGGCCTCGCTGCCAACGACTGGGCCCATCGCCATGCGCTAGGCAGCTATAAAACGAAACTGAGACGAATTCAGCTGAGCATACTTCTGAGGCTATGGCCACCCACATGGGTGAGCATAGACTCGAGGATTGTCGAGGCACGCACATAACAGTATGGGGAGTGTAGAATAGAGTAGCAACAATAGACTTAGATTTAGGTACAGCAGTAAATAGTCATTAAATATTGAGTTATTCCAAATCAGCCAGAAACATCTAGTAATATAAGATGGAAGTTATTCACTTGGAACTTGAGAAAATTCCTTTTTATGTTTTTTTAGTTGATTCTTATTTTCAATTCTCAGTTTTATTTCTACATTAGTATTATCAATGGCTGCTGTTAACATAATTTATTTCTATATACAAAATATATATCATTGTATGTCACCATGATTATTGAACGTGTATGACCCATTTATAGTTTCCAATACCAGATTAAAAATTGTGTCAACACACTGAAATTGAAATTTAATTGTATCTAGAAGGATGTGAAACAGTCATGCTGACTGACCATAAAATGCTTAGCTACTTCGAAGAGTGTAAACTGCTCTTGGTGGTTAACATGATAGGATCTCTTTCTTCAGCGTTTTCAGTACACCGCTGAATACGAGTATATAAGAAGATAGATAAAACTAAGGTACACTCTGTGTCATGGCTGCCCATGATGGACGGAAAAAGCAGTGAGGAAGAAGATGGATTGTGCAGCCAAATACTGTTATGTTTATGAAGGCTGTAGAAGGAGAAAAGGAGAATACAGTATGTGAAAAGACATGCATAGAATATACTACTAAAGGTAGCGTAGAGACGAAGAAGAACGAGAATTTGCAGTCATTTTATAAAAAAATTTAAACGCATCTTGATTAAGAAAAAAAATTTCTCTGAGCACTATGGGACTTAACTTCTGAGGTAATCAGTACCACAGTACTTAGAACTACTTAAGCCTCACTAACCTAAGGACGTCACAAACATCCATGCCCGAGGTAGGATTCGAACCTTTGACCGTACTGGTAGCGCGGTTCCAGACTGTAGCGCCCAGAACCCCTCGGCCATGCTGGCCGGCTGTTCTTTAAGAGAAGAGAATAAAGAGGCCTAGAGGCCTTGCTGTTCTAGTTCAATACATGGAGCCATTAATCCATTATATTCACTGAGACTTGGGCACTGTGTGACACTGATGTGTGTGGAGGTGTTGCAAGACTATGTTTCGTTCAACAATATAGTAAGAAGGCTGAGACAGCAGTTCAGTGCTTGTGACAGTAGCCAAAGACTGAAGCATAGCACGGTAGCAAATGAGGGGGAAATGCAAAGCATTACAGCTGACAGGTACCTGATTTACTTGCAGTCGACAGCTTCGGGCCCTCCTATCAATTTGTGGATGAGGATAGTACGTGCTTTAGGCGGTCACCATGTTCTCTAAACATATAAAATGAAAAGAATCATAGACAAAACCATTAAGAGCCAGCTGGAGAAGGTTTATTGTGTTCGGCTAGGTAAGGCAAGAGCTCTATCATCCGATAATACGTCTCAATTTGTATCGACACTAGGGGAAGAAATGTTAACACGAACAGGCATCATATATATTTGGACACCTGTATACCATCGTGCAAGGAACCCATCACCCTGCTACATCGCTGAGTTACGCTGACCAGAAAGAACGTTCTGTAGCCACAAACACGTGAAATGAGCCGAATATGTTCCAACCTTCGAGGATGTTATGAACAGTGTTGAAAGTTGTGCTACAGTATTCACTCTAAATTAAACAATAATGCAAAAGAAACCATATAATCCTTTGACAGAGGTGGTGGAGTTTCCTCCTGGAGCTATACCACTGTCCATAAAGGTGAAATGGTGGTAAAGCAACACATGATGAAAATGGCAATGACAGAAGGAGGCAACGCCTGAACTGGGAGATACGATGCTAGTGGAGATGAAAGAGAAATCCAGTAACTTGGATGGAAAAATAAAAAATTGTATCAGCTGTACCATGGCCCATTTGTGGTCACTAAATGACCAAATCTGAAACTTTGCCGCTTAACTTACCCAGTTTCAGTGCAGCTACTGGGACTGAATAATTTCATGAACTGAGGTAGCACATTCAGACGTTACCATTACGCTATAAATCGGTAGTACATGAATCATTTTCTTTGTATTTACATAATAAGTATCAATAAGTGTTTCTATGTGTAAATATGATGATTAACCCGAACGGCTAACTTTGGTACATGGAAGTGGCACTGGATTTAATGTAACGGTTAATTTGTTTATTTCAGTATTTTATTTTGATGAAAGAACTAAGAACAATGTAGTCTGACGAACATGAAGCTATGGGTTGCTTCACTCTCTGCTGTTCAGTTCTTCAATTGCTAAGCTCCAGCTCTCTTGTTCTTATGTTCGTGTTTTCTGATAAAAGAAAAATAAAACTGTTTTAAAGGAAAAGTTAATTTCTACCCTGATTTATGAAACACAAAAGTATTTGGAACGTAGTTAAAGAAAAAGAAGCTTGTGGTACGAACAGAGTTAATTGTCTTTGTTGGCAACGATTAATATTTATGAGCTAGTTTGCATTTTCATTATACACATTGTGTTTTACGGAATTCTCTTTTAACTTGCGGGAAAGTAATATGTTGACAATTACGAAAGCGCATTTTAATTTGGAAGGCTCAAAAATATTAAGCGTAGCGAATTCATGTCGGCTACGGAACTTTCCCTCACACTGACAGATTCATTTAAACAGCTAGTAACAAAACACCGTGTCATTCTTGTGCTGTTCTCCTTATCGGATACCTAGAGATTCGGTAGTCTAAGAAATAACCAGTGTGATTATTCGCATGCACGTGCAACAATGAAGGAGACGGTACAGTATATTAACTGAAGATGTAGTTTAAGTTTGCTTTTGTTTTGATCGGGTAGAAGATTGTGACAGCTGATGCGATACTACGTATACAAGGCATGTTTTTGTGAAGGGCTTAATTGACATTCGATTCTGTTGTGTGTCACAGGCAATTTCGCAGTCAGTGTTCTTTCGTTGTGAAGAAACAGGTAACAACAGTAGAAATAAGTACTTGTTTGTTCTCAGCAAAGAGGCTGCAAACGTATTTTTTTACCAGCTGACGATTCTTTGTTACTGAGTACATTCTGCCATGGTGGGTTCCTACAGCCTCACTTATGGAGGACGTGATAGAGGTTCTAGCTGAGTGGCTCAAAAGACATCTTTCTGTAGTAGTGAGCGGTGTGGCTGGCATGAAGTGTGGGTGATGCGGCAGTGCTGGCTGCGCTGAAGATACTGCCACCTGAAGATGTGCACGAACGTCAGACACAGAGCAAGTATTTCACGGTGAATCATGCATCACGTAGCATGAGTGAAATATCACTTAAGTTCTGTGCGTCTTGTGTAAAATCAAAGGCAACATGCAAAGATGGCCTCAACAGTTTAGTCCTATAGGATATTACTACCACCACCACCTCCTTCACCAAACTATCGCTAAACGAAGTTCATATCAGAATATAAGGAGTTAACTTGGTGCCGAGTAAGGTTACTGTTTTCGTAAATTATTTTATTTATTCTTTTTATTACCTCAATTTGTATAGCTTCGAGTGCCAGCACTAAATGAAATTCAACTCTAAGCCAGTGTTTGTGTAATTAAATGCTTTTATTTTTTCTTCACAAAGTGTTACACTAACAAATTCACAGTTACACATAAGGTTAATTGTTTATTTTTTGTGTGTTTTTATATGAGGAGGTGCTGGTGCCAATAGACTTCAGAGTGTTACACACTCACAGATTTATAATGTTTAGATTACTTGGTATGAAAAACGTGCCACGCATGCCACAGCGCCGAGGTTATTACACACTTGTTTACATTTCTTGCTGACTATATCTTTTCTGGTGGAACTGTGTACTTTGGTGTTACTTCCATTATACTCATCGCTGCGTGGCAGATAAGTTATTAGGAGGTTCTGTATTACGACGAAGAGGTGGTTTGATTTTATCTGTATGCGGCAGTCTGTTTGCATGCTGCATCACAGCCGCACAGCCGAGAAAAGCTTGCTCCTCTGTTGTTTCAACCGAGACCGGGGAGAAGTGTCAACTGGGCTTGGCAGCTGCCGCCGATGCACGACCTTCTGTCAGCCTCTGAAGCTCCAGCGATTGACTAGGAAACTTTGTGCACAATTGTGCATGTGTAGCGTAAACCTTAAGACTTACAGCAGAGTATGCTACACCAACTTCGAAAGAAGATTGAGACCATTTAACAGATACTTAAATCGACTATAGGAGTAATATTTTGCATTAATTACTGAGCCACAAATTAATCTATGAAAAACTTTCACAATGTGTTACCTAACAACTGTAGGAGTTCAGATACACAAGAGATTGACCCACCACACAAAAACACCCATCCAAATTCGTTGATCGAGCTACCAATATATTTATTCACATTCGTAATTACCCAATGGGAAGGGATTGAATCATATATTGAATTTAAGTCAGCGTAATTAATCACCAAAGACTGAGATACAAGCAGCATGGCAGTATATGTTCAAATGGCTCTGAGCACTATGGGACTTAACTACTGTGGTCATCAGTCCCCTAGAACTTAGAACTACTTAAACCTAACTAACCTAAGGACATCACACACATCCATGCCCGAGGCAGGATTCGAACCTGCGACCGTAGCAGTCGCGCGGTTCCTGACTGCGCGCCTAGAACCGCTAGTCCACCGCGGCCGGCGCAGTATATGTTGGTAAATGTAGAAATCACCATATACACACTTAGGCCGTACGTTTTCTATATTTAATTATCGCTTTTAATTGATTATCTTAATTAACTAGAATTCAACATAGTTTTATCTGCAATTTAAATTCCATTGTAGATACATAAAGTCGCGACGGTTAAGCGTGCGGTTTAGGGCTCCTTGTCAAGGTTCGCGCGACTACACCCGTCGGAGATTCGGGTCCTCCCTCGTGTGTGTGTGTGTTGTCATTAGTTTAAGTTAGATTAACAAGTGTGTAAGCCTAGGAGCCAATGACCTCAGCAGTTTGGTTCCATAGGAACTTACCACCAAGGTATACAAATTAGAATAACACCAATGGAGAGAGCAGATCATTTCCTAAAAAACTGACCTACTATTTCCATGTGTGGTATAACTATTCGAAGCACACTCAACAAAAACTGAATATTGATCAAACTATTTCGAATACGAAATCATTCTAATTAACATTGTAGCCGATCAGCTTAACGTATCTTTATTGTAACGTACCGTGTTAATCATCATTTCAGTTCGCTTCTAGAGACACCTCTAGCTTTAATACTGCATGTCTACATCTAACGTAGCAATTCAGATCAGTAATTTTTTCCAACTTGCAGAATGACGTAAATTCACGGAAATACCTAAGCATGGGGGTGGGGAGGGGGCGTCTGCCATCTTTGTTTGGATCAGTTGCCCGTTTGGAGAAGCAGAATCTGTGCTTCTCTGGGCAGTGACTTAGTCGCACGGCTCCGCGGGCTAGACGTTGCTCGGGATGGCGGGCTCGAATTCACAGAATAATTTCCTCGGCGATTTGGTGGTTTTCTTGTATCACATCGACTTCGACTTTAACTCAGACAGTCGGGTTCGACTCTGAATATTTTTGATTATGTCGGCTTAGAAATTCATCATATACTGTTATACAACCTTTTATTTGTATCAAGAAATGCCAGTCCGCACTCAGAACAATCTTTTAGGGAGTTCGATGTATCTTAGACTGTTCAGGCGGGACACAGAGTATTTTAAAGTTGTCAACATAAAGAATAATTTGTCAAGTGTGGAACTGACTTGTGTCTGTCTCTGATGAATCTTGATCTCAAATGGTTCTGAGCCCTATGCGACTCAACTGTTGAGGTCATAAGCCCCTAGAACTTAGAACCACTTAAACGTAACTAACCTAAGGAGATCATACACAGTCATGCCCGAGGCAGGATTCGAACCTGCGACCGGAGCGGTCGCGCGGTTCCAGACTGTAGCGCCTAGAACCGCTCGGCCACTAAGGCAGGCAATTTTGGTCTCGACATAGACTATTTTGGAGCAGTGAACCCTTTCACTTCAATTCATTTTGCGATGTTTCCACATTTATTCAAAATTTGTAGTGAATTTCTAATCAATGTGTGGGGCCTCGAGTCCTGTTATATCTGATTAGCTACAGTGAGTAGATTTTTAACGTCTGCCATTTATAGAGCGCAAATAAAAGAGAATAAACAGCAAATCATATTTAACTCTAAGCTATTTGTTGGGTGATTTTATTTGCATGCAATAGTTATCAACCGACTTAACAGCTTTGTATTCTGATTCTGTGTATCGGGTACAATTAATTTAAATTTTGGTCACTGAAAAAGAGACGGATACGAACTCAAAATCCTAAGACTACGATACAAGCCAAATGGAAATTTTCTTATCCTTATATTTCTTACCATATCGTCGCACTTTAAGCCCAGAAATTCACACTGTTCTTCTAGACAACCACCATTTAATATGATGCTAAGTATAGCACTGGAAACATTTCCCTGCAAATCTGCCATGTTAGATACATTACCACCTTCTCAAAGTTGCAGATTCTTAGTACTTACAAAGTGCTGTAAGTAGCAAACTCAAAATGCAAAACTTTTATTGAGCGTAAGAAGCGCGCTTATTAGAACAGTGAATTAGAAATTTCATCTAGTTCCTACGCATGTTCAACATCGAAGAATATTTTATCTGAGAAACCGTGCCCTTAGAAATCACAGTGTCGAATTTCTAATATTCAGTACCCCAAAAGACAGGTCAGTCATTTCCCCTAAGAAGGCCTCAGTAAGAGAAGCGACTCATCAGACCTGAAGATTCTGGAAATAATTATCCGGCAGGAGAAGCCAAGTATTTTTCACTTCATCGACAAAGGCTCGAAAGCCTACGTTAGTTTGAGTCCCAAATAAATTATTGTATACAATTATTTGGTGCAATTGTAATGAAAATAAGTCTCTCAGTCATAAATATTATTCCTCAAGCCAACATCCCTTTTTCTCAACACATCGTACAGAGATGAATGAAGTCTTTACAAAGGTTTCCTATCTGGCTTCTGACAGTACATACCAATTTTGCACTAAAACTATTTGTGAAAAATTTTGGCATAAAATAGAGTTTTAGCTACTATAGCCAAAAGAGCATCATGGATACCCAGCCTGATACCAATACCTTACGAAGCTAACTTTTTGACTACGAATAAGAGCCTGCCTTTTCATATTATCTTACTACAAATACATTTTATTTCTTTTAAATTTCTTATTAACAGAATAAATTCTGTACATCATTGTCGCAGTGAGCACTGCGGTAGTCAGTTATCTCTTTTCGTTGAACAAGCTGACTTTTCTAAACGAGTATACTTTCCAAAACGACAAACATATTTTTCATTGTTGCCTTGACTTGCGGTTTATTTATTTCTACTACTGTCTAAAATACGTACTGTCACTTGCTGTCAATTTAAACTTATAGGTTGTGTGGCCCTACTGACAGTACCTGATTTATGCCCGTCATGCAGGCCGGGACAAACAGTCCGATGGCAAAACCTATTTTTGAACACTTGGAAATGTGTACTGTATACAAGGATGTATTATAAATTCATGATTATTGTGGTGTCACCGCCAGACACCACACTTGCTAGGTGGTAGCCTTTAAATCGGCCGCGGTCCGTTAGTATACGTCGCACCCGCGTGTCGCCACTATCAGTGATTTCAGACCGAGCGCTGCCACACCGCAGGTCTAGTCTAGAGAGACTCCCTAGCAATCGCCCCAGTTCTACAGCCGACTTTGCTAGCGATGGTTCACTGACTACTTAAGCTCTTATTTGCAGAGACGACAGTCATTTGCTACGACCTAGCAAGGCTCCATGTTCAGTAACTATGAATGTATTCTGAACAGATAATATTGTGAATCATGTACCGTCAAGAGCGACGTTCATCACTAATGGATTTAAGTTAAGTATCAAACTAATTATGTCCGCTTTCTGAATTCTCATTCCTTGTCATGTTCCAGACCTCACGTCAGTATAGTTCTTCCCTCTTCACGCCAGCCTGCGTGAACTAAAAGGCGTGCATTTCGGCCTCCACTCGTAACACGGTGTTGGCTCTTCTGCTAAAACAAAAATTATTATTTCATGTCGTTCGGTTCATTTTAATGATGTTTTCTCTTCACTCGCACTGCTACCCCTATTCCAAAGACTACATATATTCCAAATACTGTATTCATTTGAGATTATAAAAGGGTTAAAGTTAGGCTCAGATCCCCTGGATGCCTCTATTGCAGTTTCTACTTTCTACAGCTGTTTTGAAGTTAATTCTGTGGACTTATTTCTCAGATTCATGCAGTGGAGACTAAACCGAAATAAAGGCGACAGAATTTTGTTCTGTAAATATTTGTCTTCCATTCCTTCCGTGTAGCATCTGAGACAATTACGTATTCGTTAAAACCGTATCTAGCTCGCGCTTTAAACTTATTCATTCTGCCATAGGAATGCCAACATCGTGAAAAGAACCTTTAACCGGACTGTTATTCGTCAGCCGAAAGTGTTCGTCTTTAACGACGTGAAGAAGACGGAACGAAATTGCGTAGGGACAGAGACATCTCAGAGAGGATTTGTAGTCTTCATCAAGAGATAATGAATTCTTCTGGCTTCCATCTCAGATCCTCATTACCGACAGAGAAAAATATCCCAGACCAACAGGAAGAAGGGCAGCAGACACGTGCTGAAATGTTAGCATGACGAACACTTCAGCTCCTATTTCGGCACTTTCTTCCGTTAAGGAGTCCTCACTCCTAACGCCATATTCAAGATCGTGTTTGCATTTTGTTCAAACTGATGTTAGGGTGCACGTTCCTGTCTCTGTGAGCTGGGAGATGAGAGACGATGTTTTGACTTTGGCTAGTCACTACAGACCAGTAATATATAATGTGGTGGATCGCTTTTCCTTTGTTTGCTGAATCTTAAAATGCTTCTCGTTTCATTAATCATTTTCTCATCTTTAGAAACTAAGTAACTAAATTGTAGAATGGTTTGAACCCATTCATTATGTATATTTTATCTATCCTCTTTATCATTATAGAGACGAGTCAGACCACAACAAATAAATAATTTTCCAGTACAGTGATTCTTATAACAGCTGCAAGAATGCATACTCCTCCATGATCCACGTTCGAAAAATTGTTCTTTCTTAAATGTAGAATGTGGAAAATGGTTCCAATAGCTCTGGGCACTATGGGACTTAACATCTAATGTCATCCGTCCCCTAGAACTTAGAACTACTGTAAACCCAACTAACCTAAGGACATCATACACATCCATGCCCGAGGCAGGAATCGAACCTGTCACCGTAGCGGTCGCGCTGTTCCATACTGGAACGCCTAGAACCACTTGGCCACAGCAGCCGGCTCGAATGTGGAGGATGGCATACGCCATCATAGTGTATATAGCATATTTAGCAAGTTTGTATACCTGAAGACCTTGGTGGAATAAAGCTTTCCTTACATATTATAAGAAACATAGAAGTAGCCCAACATTTGCATACAGATAACAGCTTGAAACTAATGTCATACCAATGCTGTTGGTGACACATATCTTGTATCTAGAGGCTGCCACTTCACAGTCTAAAAGTTGTCGAAACCTAGGTAAACCACTATCGGAGGAACAGTATGGAAATATAAGACGTTACATGTTTGACCTTCCAGTTCACTTGCGATACAACAATTCTTTACAAAAGGAGAATGGCTGTTAGTGAACTAACGTCTGACTCTATGTTTCCTACGCATTCCCTGACTGAATATTTCAGGTACCAAAATACACTTTCATGTCCTCTACTTAGTAAACAAGGAGAAAAGCCGAATCCTCCATAGCCTCTTTACATTAATAAATAACAAGGTCCAGTATATGACCTTAAACAATTATTTACATTCCTCATACAATCCTTCCCATACAACTAACACAACTTCATTTACGACTTTATGCCCACAAATACCGAAAGGGCTGTCCCTTCAGTACATATATAGTTCTTTTACTGCTTTTACAGGAATGAAATCTTCATAAAGCCCTTAATATACTTTAGAAAGCTTCTGAAATTTGTGAAATTGTTGTAGCTTTCCGTGCATTAATAAATATTTCTTTGTTATGGGGGCATAATCAATAACAACTTTCACCTATAGATTTTTCCAGTATATCTTCCGTCTTTATTACCCAGAACTGATCGTTGAACTGGTATCAATGTTCACAGCCGATCTCACCTATTTACGGCGTTGTAATATGAAACCAGGTCAACTAAGGAAATTCAGTAGAAACAGAATCTCATTATGTGTATTTAATAAAACTAAACCGCTGTGCAGTAAAGAAGAGTCCATTAAACGAAGAGCGTTACTGGGTAACTTATTTGTGCTTACTTGGAACGGCTTTTGAGCATGCTAGTAGCCTTACAATGAAGAGCTTACTGCTTTTTTCTGCATACTCCAAAATCAACTGTCTGAAAGTTGTCGCCTGTTCTGTTTCCCACTGAAGCAATAAGAAACAATATTAGGTTTTTCGTATAATACTTATGCAGAATTTGCCTCAAATTCAGCGAAAGTCGTTTGTAGGAAATCTATATTTTGGAATTTTTTATTGTGTTCGGACAAGGCACTCAAAAAATTACAAATCAGCAGCGAGTGGAGCTGTTAATAGCTATTCCATCATTTTTAATTCTTTCTCAAAGGCAATTATGCCGAAGGCGAGAATACGATTTTCATTGCATAGCTTCCATTAAGTGTATGGCATAGAAATAAATTTACGAGTGTGCCTATTCATGCTATGTTGCCCCACAAAAACTGAATTATTTTATGCAAATATTCCATCCATTGGTCAACACATGTTCTTGTTTACTTATTCTCTTTCGCTTTTACTGTTGTTTTAGGTACATGTGTGTTATAAATTGTCTTTATTATCAGCGGCAAGGTCTGCAGATTCTCGTGTATCGCAACCCAATGGCAGCGTAGTCGGACGTTTCTGCTCAGGACCCATTTTTGAACTCTCTGAAACTGATATAACATCAAGAAACAATACCACGAGCTTAATTTGGGGTAAACTTCGGTTGGGAGACAGGTCTTAAAAACTGCGCCACGTAAATTGCTCAAAGTTACAAATTTAACGAGAGAGGTGTCGCAGTAGTTAGTACATTGGACTCGCATTCGGGAGGACGACGGTTCAAACCCGCGTCCGTCCATCCTGATTTAGGTTTTCCGTGATTTCCCTAAATCGCTTCATGCAGATGCTAGGATGGTTCCCCAGAAAAGGCACGGCCAACTTCCTTCCCCATCCTTCTGTAATCCGATGGGACTGACGACCTCGCTGTTTGGTCTCCTCCCCCCCCCCCCCCCCCCCCAAATCAACCAACTAACCAAAGCTTCAAATTTAGTTTTTCCTTACAAAGGAAAAACGAAGCCAAAAGGTGTGATTTAGCGAACAACACAAATATTATGTCTCCTACTGACTTTCTCTGAAAGAGGCCACATAATTTTTTCAACTATGTTTCCATTCCGGCCGCCTTCAAATAAACTGAAAAATATGATATTGTTTTAATAATATGATATGGTTTTTAGATCTGTAGCATGTACAATTTAGAGGAGTTGGTTCGTATTCTTTGCTCCACGTTTTGTAGCTTCCCATATCGCTGATATCTGGTTGCAATACTACAGCTAATTAATGTTTGTAGTGAAGCTGTACGACTTTTAATCTGTAGTACGCATTCTAATATTATCTTGAGATTTGAAGCTTGCTACCGAAACAAGTTTTAATAAAATAGAGTAATATGTTATCGATCGTTACTTAATACGAGTTTACGCTCCTGCCCCGCTGCTTGACCAGGACGTAGAATGGTAATACTTCGTCGCGTGATATAATATGTGCAGAATTTTTTCTAACGTTCTATAGGCGATCTGCATATGGCTACAATAGCTTTATAAAATTTCCGAGAACTACGAGCCAAATGGGCACTGTAAAAAATCCATTCGTCCCTAGACATGAACACGGTTACGCAATCGACTGTTGCTTGACATATGCAGTCAGACGTTTGCCCCTGGCGCCAGCAATAAAACCAGCAATCACAGTGAACTGTAGTAGCGCTGCCACAAAACAGATTTTTAATCAAAATATGCAAATTAGAAACGTCCGCTGAGTATCGCTGCCGCACGTTTCTGAACTGTTATTGCCGTCGCCAATGGAATTTCGGTGAAATCGAAAGCTGATACTGGAATCGCTTTGCCTGTGATAGGATCCACGAAACTGAAGCCGTAAACACTTAGTGATGATATTGTCCGTGATTAGGGACACAGTGCCATACTCTACGTAAATTTCGCCGATTTTCCATCTTTGGCACAATGTCGCCAAATATTACTAAACGAATGGTGTTCGACAATATTTTCAGGCAGCAGACACGGTAAAATGTAAGGCAGGATAGCTGTGAACAGGGGAATGTTTGATTTCGATGGCCGCACTCGAAACCCTCCGTATGCATAACTGATTTCTGTGCGTGCGCTGCCTTCGCGCGACTACTAACAGAATACAAACAACACCACCGGAATAAGCAGAAGTGTCCACGAAATGGAAGTACCAGGTGCATCTGACATGAATAAGCACAGAAATCATACTCTCAAATGATGAGAGGCTAGGGAACTCAATGAAATCAAGCATCCCAAATTGACCAGAAAGCAATTACATCCACGACGTTGTTCCTGGATCACACTCAAGTAGTTTGAAACCAGACATTGAAACAGCAAACCATATTGTTATGTTCCATCAAATTAGCAACACTAAGGTAAATTTCTAACCTGAATATCAACCGTTAGAACACCAAGATTCTCATTTACATCGTAAACTAAATGAAAATCGGATACGCCGACTTTTAGTCGTAAACTAAATGTAAATAGGATCCGCCGACTTTTAGTTGCAAAATAAGGCACACTTAATATTTCTCGATCTCAAAGCAATCTACCATGAGTGCAAAATAATGACTTGAGTAAACCGTACTTAACTTTTGGCGTAGAATCCAAAAATTCATTAAAAATAAGCGGTTCCCATTTCACAATACAGTTCTGATCCCACCCACGCAGGAGCAGTGGTTCGGCAGTGGTAAGTTGTAGCACAGACACAGGCTCCGTTTAACGCCGGACATTTGTTGTCGTACGATGTTTAGCTTTCGTGATATTTAGTCCTCAAGTTAAAATAGGTAGCATGTACAGACACACACACACACACACACACACACACACACACACACACACACAACATATGTATCGGCAAGATGTGGTTCATGCAAGAGGGAGCTCGACCCCATAGAAGTAGGAGAGTGTTTGATGTCCTGGAGCAGCAATTTGGGGACCGCATTCTGGCTCAGGGGTACCCAGAGTCCACTG
Source organism: Schistocerca gregaria (assembly GCF_023897955.1). Classification (NCBI taxonomy): domain Eukaryota; kingdom Metazoa; phylum Arthropoda; class Insecta; order Orthoptera; family Acrididae; genus Schistocerca; species Schistocerca gregaria. The sequence goes on from NC_064920.1 coordinate 796,562,672, forward strand.
CCATGGGCCTCGTTTTGCCGTTTTGCCGCCATATTCTCCGGACCTGAACATATGCGACTCCTTTTTATGGGGCTATATTAAATACATAGTGTACGGCAGTAGCCCCAAAACCATTGCTGAGCTGAAAACAACCATTCAGGAGGTCATGGACAGCATCGATGTTAGATTTCAGTGGGTCATACAAAATTTCGCTATTCGTCTGCACCACATCATCGATAATGATGGCAGGCATATCAAATTTGTCCTTACCTAAATCCGAATTTCTGTAGTGAAGGATTTAACTGTCGAATAAAGTAAGTGCACGTCATACTACGTAACTAATTTAAGTTTTTTTTCATATAGTCCAATATTTTTTAGCCTGTATATGTTTTATAGATCTGTAAAAAGTTTTTCTTATGAGGCTTGGGATAAGCTTGCAACTACAATCAGGGAAAAGAGAGCAGACTGGAAAACTAGACGACTTATAAGCAATTATTCAGGCTTTCCCGACGATCTAATGACATCTTGGGTTTCGGGTGTTCTACCAGATATCAGCGTCGTACTTGCACAAAGGGCATATTATAATAAAATCTAACAGTATTAGTGAAAGTGCGCACAGAACTAGGAACGGGAGTAATACAAGGATCATGTCTGTCTCTCCTATCTTTTTCAATCTACACTTAGAAATTATCATTGATCATTGTTCACTAGATGATAAGGAGGTAAAAATTTAAAGAAGAAGATTGTGGTGTTTGAGGTTTGCAGACGATATTCTCCTCCTAGCAACAGGTGAGAAGGAATTAGAAGATACAGTGTATACTATTAAAGCTAGAGGAAAGATTTGTGGAATGAAAATAAATACAAAAAAGGCAAAAGTTCTGAGACTAAGAGAAAATGAAAAGGTAAAGATAAAGCAGAATGGAGAAGGATTTAAAGCTGTGCTAAGCTCTAAATACCTCGGTTGCAGGTTAGAAACTGACTAGAAGAGCAGAAGTTAAAACCAAAATAGCAATGACTAAAGCGACATTTTGTAAGAAAAGAACAATATCTTCATCAATATGGACAGACATTTAAGGAAAAGTTTAATAAAATATTTGGCAATGGCCTTGCCGCAGTGGATACTCCGGTTTCCGTCAGATCACCGAAGTTAGGCGCTGTCTGGCGTGCCCGGCACTTGGATGGGTGACCATCCCGGCCGCCATGCGCTGTTGCATTTTTCGCGGCACACTCAGCCTCGTGATGCCAAGTGAGGAGTTACTCGACCGAATAGTAACGGCTCCGGTCAAAGGAAACCATCATAACGGCCAGGAGAGCTGTGTGCTAACCATACGCCCCTCCTATTTGCATCCTCAGCTGGGGGTGACGCGGCGGTCGGATGGTCCCGATGGGCCACTTGTGGCCTGAAGACGGAGTGCTAGTAAAATATTTCGTTTGAAGAGTACTCTTGCATGATGCTGAAATGTGGACTCCGAGAGAGACAGAGCAAAGTTGCAAGCCTTTGAAATGTGGTTATCGCGGAGGATGGAAAGAATGAGTTGAAGGATACAATGAGAAATAGAGATACCGAGAAGAGTGGGAGAGCAAAGACAGTTACTGGATGTAATAAAAAGAAGCTAACGAAACTGAACTGGACATACATTAAGAACGAATAAGGAGCTTATGAAAACAGTAACACAAGAGTATATGGAAGGGAAGAATAGGTGAGGGAGGAACAGATTTCAGATCATGGATGATGTGATGGGCTGCAGTACATACACTGACATTAAGAAGAACGCAATGGATCGCATGAATACAAAGGACCTGCTAACACAAGAGCAAACTGATGAGTACATACAATCATTTTTCAGATGTAGAAACACCCCTACAAATTTTCGTTTATGCTGCACAACTAATTCACATGAGTAAAAATCGCAACACCAAGAATTGGTGCGACTTAAATGAAAGTTTGTAGGAGTGTTTATACATCTGTAAGATGATGTCTAGTCTAATTTCTCGCCAGTGGCATAAAGTTGCAAATCAGGTTTGCTTCAAATACGCGCTATGATGACGGTCGGACAGTCAGTTATCCTAGTTAGTTACCATAGTTACCACAAACCACCGCTTTTTGTGACTTCAGTGGTGTCAAGCCAGCGATCACTGGAGGGCAGCCGGCCGAAGTGGCCGTGCGGTTCTAGGCACCACAGTCTGGAACCGAGGGACCGCTACGGTCGCAGGATCGATTTCTGCCTCGGTCATGGATGTGTGTTATGTCCTTAGGTTAGTTAGGTTTAAGTAGTTCTAAGTTGTAGGGGACTGATGACCACAACAGTTAAGTCCCATAGTGCTCAGACCCACTTGATGTCAGTTAATTGGCCCTGAAGCAGTGCAATAGAAGGGCCGCATTTTTTAAAACTATCAGAAAACCAACAACACAACAATTTTTTAACATATTTGGTCAATATCAGAGCCAATCAAACTAAGCCTGAGCCCGATCTGAAACCGTGTATAGAAACGAAACGGCATTCCCCACCATGTATAACCACGTCCTGAGATGAGGAGTCGTCTTCAGATGACCAAAATGTTATGGGCTGTGTTTATTGGGTTGTAAAAGCGATTTTTTTTCTTACCAACCGAACTAAAACGATATATAAGAAAAAGACTCCACTGCAAAAGAAAAGCAAAGTTGTTTTTCAGCAGAACATTTTACAGGGAAAATTTGGAAGTTGGTAGTTTGGTATTAAAATTTGAAGGATGAATTTGTCGAATATCCTTCGCATCCATCAGATCTGGAACCTCCTGAATTATGTTGATTCCTGCATGTATAGAAATATATGGCTGGATAATACTTTATCGTGAAACTCTCGCCCAGCACAAATTCCCAAGCTATTGGAGAAAAGCGCGGGTGATTCATGTGACTCTTGTGTATAAGAAGCGCGTTCCACGCGAGTATTTCACTACAGAACACAAAGCAGCCTCAGCCATTTTTATACCGCGCATTAACAGTGCGACAATCAGAGCACAACGCTGCAGAGGTTGCGACTGTGCACGGTTTTGAAATAAAAACTAAGTAGCTAAAGCCTGATTCAGAACAACGTTGATGGCTGTTATGCATTTGAATATCTTACGTTTCATTTAACGTAACTTAGTAATAATATATCTTACACATAAGCAGGACCTACTTCCAGGAGTGTAACAATACCAGTGTACGTGTGCTACGGCCTCTGGCGAATCATCGCGTTTGTGTTTGTTTACATGAGGTTTATTCTTATGATGAACGGATTATAGTAGTACTGATATCAAACAGGAGTCAATAATCGTTAGCAATCAACTGTAGTCAGGCAGAATAGAGAGCTGCAAGACCTATACGTCATTTACCACTAGTGCTTCAGGTGGAGAGGAAGGGGAGCATGAATGGACCAGGCATTGCCAATGTCAATTTCATTTGTACCGGCATACACGGAAAATACCCGTATGCAGTCACACAATGCTACAGCATGTCTACGCTCCATGTATACTCTCCATCAAGACGGCAGGAATTACAAACCCTTTTTATGTTGGGGTAGAAGCTATTGATTTTGTCTTGCCTTTCGGCTTAATGTGAGCGCATATATCCTCATTTCCACCTTAGCCAAAGTTTTAGGTCCACAACTACTTAATAAAGTCATTGCCTACGTGGATGGCTTGCTAATAGTAACTCCTACCAGGGAAGAGTATTTCCAAATTTTGGAAGAGGTACTACACCAATTCTCAGAATACAGTGTTAAAGGAAATTTAATGTAGTCTGAATTTGGGAAGAAAAATGTCAAAGTCCTAGGACACATGATATCAACGGAAGCTTTCTTGCCAGATCCCGGGAAACTAGATGCGATCATACCTTTCCCCCCCATCTCGAGTTAAAAAAAAAAAAAAAACCTCAAAGCTTATCTGGGCTTAGTGTCATTCTTTATAAAAAATTTATTCCTGATGAGTTTGCTTTTGCTGAAGAGCAATGCCCTGCTAAACATGTTACGGAAGAATATCCAGTGGATATGCACCAGCTAATGCCAAACCGGCTTAGACAACATAAACGAAGCTCTACTCAATACAAATACCGTACATTGCATCATCCAGACTTGACACAAGAGTTTTGTTTAAGCACTAATGGGTCTTCACACTGCCTTGGAGCATACCTATTCCAAATTACCGAGGCAGATGGACAACAAAGACCCAAGATAATTAATTCTGCAAGCAGAACTGTTACTGAATAAGGGCAGTCATAATCAATAACGTAGCTCTCTCTCTCTCTCTCTCTCTCTCTCTCTGTTGCGTGGCCTTTTAAGAAACTCGAATATTATTTGTGTGTAAAACAAACAAAAGTCTACTGTGACCATCAAGCGCTTTCTTTTCTCTTCACGTGCAAACTGCTACACAGAAGAATAGCCACATGGTTTTACTTCCTGGAATTCATTTGTCATGTAGTGTTCATCAGTGGTAAACAAAACACAATTGTAGGCGCCTTGTCGAGACTAACCGAAGTGTTAAATAAATTTTTAGAACTCATCGAACAGAATTCACTGCTGAATGAAGGTCTCATCCAGGATTCTTCATGTATAGTGCCCTTCAGCAATATGCATAACTTTTTCTCCTGTATGATTTCTGATGCCGTCTACCCACTTTCTACTCGGTGTTTCTCTCTATCTCACCTTTTAGGATACGTAAAATAACTATTTTGCCAAAATAGTCTTCAAACGGATGCTGTACCGGACAGAGTGATTGAATGAGAAAAGTTATATCAAAGTACCTCCTTGTTCTATCTCTCATCCATCCAGCTGTCTACACGTCCCAAGTATCGGAATACCGCAAAGGAGTTGTGTAACGTAAACGAAAGTTGGTAGGCGTGTTTCTATATCTGAAACATATCTATTCAAGCCAATGAAGTTCTTCTGGGTTTGAGGCCGCATTGTCATCTGCAAAATTCCGACGTTTCGGCAACTGTTGGAAGGCGCCTTCCTCATGGTTAGCAACACACCCTGAAGATACCGAGCGATGTGGCGCAGTGGCTCGCATTCGGGAGGACGACGGTTCAGTCCCGCGTCCGGCCATCCTAATTTAGGTTTTCCGTGACTTCCCTAAATCGCTCCAGTTAAATGCCGGGATGGTTCCTTTGAAAGGGCACGGCCGACTTCTTTCCCCGTCCTTCACTAATCCGATGAGACCGATGACCTCTCTGTCTGGTCTCCTCCCCCAAACAACCCAACCCAACACCCCGACGAAGTCGCCTTGCAATCTCAATGTAGACAAGTGTAATGTGCTGCGAATACATAGAAAGAAAGATCCTGTATCATTAAGCTACAATATAGCAGGTCACGAACTGGAAGCAGTTAATTCCATAAATTATCTGGGAGTACGCATTAGGAGTGATTTAAAACGGAATGATCATATGAAGTTGATCGTCGGTAAAGTAGATGCCAGATTGAGATTCATTGGAAGAATCCTAGGGAAATGCAATCCGAAAACAAAGGAAGTATGTTAAAGTACGCTTGTTTGCCCACTGCTTGAATACTGCTCAGCAGTGTGGGATCCGTACCAGATAGGGTTGATGGAAGAGATAGAGAAGATCCAACGGAGAGCAGCGCGCTTCGTTGCAAGATCATTTAGTAATCGCGAAAGCGTTACGGAGATGATAGATAAACTCCAGTGGAAGACTCTGCAGGAGATACGCTCAGTAGCTTGTTACGGGCTTTTGTTGAAGTTTCAAGAACATATCTTGACCGAGGAGTCAAGCAATATATTGCTCCCTCCTACGTATATATCGCGAAGAGACCATGAGGTTAAAATCAGAGAGATTAGAGCCCACACAGAGGCATACCGACAATCTTTCTTTTCACGATCAACACAAGACTGGAATAGAAGAGGGAACCGATAGAGGTACTCAAGGTACCCTCCGCCACACACCGTCAGGTGGCTTGCTGAGTGTGGATATAGATGTAGATGTTTACATATCTATACAAATTTTGCGCCAGTCGCATAAGGGTGGCGCTAGTAGCTCCACTATGAGGCTGCAGATCAAGTGGGCTTTAAATTCAGGCTCTAGCGTTAGTCACCTTTGAGATCGTGATTTGATGTTAGCCAACAGTGCCTATAAGGAGAGAAAGACGCCATGAGTTTGAACGAAGCTGTGTAATAGAATTATGAGAAGCTCCATATTTCTTCTGCGATACTGCACAAACGCTAGGGATGAATGTCGCCACTGTAAATGAATGCCGGTGGCGGTCGTCACGAGAATGTACGGTGGCAATATCACGGGGCTCCGGCCGGCCACGTGGCACTACCGAGAGGGCATGGTTTGGCTCATCGTACTGCATTTGCAGCAGCAATCACAGCAGCAGTTGGCCCCAAAGTGACACTGCAAACTGCCACCAATCGGTTACTTCAAGGACAGCTCCGAGCCAACGTACATTCCACTGAGTCCGAACTACCGCCACTTGCCACTTCAGTGGTGTCAAGAGAGAGCTCATTGGAGGAGAGAACTGAAGTATGTTGTCTTTTGTGATGAAAGCTGATTCTGCCTCGATGCCAACGATGGCCATGTGTTGGTCAGAAGGAGGGCAGTGTAGGCATAACAGCATTTCGTATGACAGCAGGAGGACTCTTGTGGTTATTCCACGAACCTCGATTACATCTGTGCATCAGTCTGGAGATTCTACCTTTTGCGCTGCCATTCGCGAACAGCATTCCAGAGCAAATTTTCCAACCGGTTGAGGCTCGCCCACATACCACTGTTTCAATCCAACTTGCTCTATACACTGCCGACATGTTACCTTGGCATGGTAGATCACCTGATCTGTGCCCGATCGAGTTTGTACGGGACATTGTAGTACAATTGCAGCGTCAGCCAAAAACAGCGTTAACCGTCCCTGTACAGACTGACCAAGTGCAGCAGGCATGGAGCTCCACCCCACAAACTGGCATCCAGCATCTGTACAACACAATGCTTGCACGTTTGCATGCTTTCATTCAGCAATGAGGCAGCTACACCGGTTGTTAATGTACTAGCATTTCACATTAGTTGCACTGGCTTATCTCGCACTGGCATTAATCTGTGAGCTTGCAGTGTTCATCGCATAAATATGATTCTTAGACAAAGGTATTCCCGTATTTCATTATTCTACATAAATTACTTTTTGGTGATGCGATTGTTTCTGTCAGTGTATTAAAAACGGAGGTGAAAATGCAAAATAATAATTTATATTCAGGAGAAGGGAGTAATGTAGCAGGTGAGCAAATGTTCAGCAATCAATAGACTCTCTTAGTTTCAATTAAATCGTCGACGCCGTTTGATTTAACATTTCCATTTGTTTGATTTCCTATTTCTCCATGTAATTACCATTATGCATCTCTTCACAGATCGCAGGTTAATCCTCATTTTTCGAACTTCATTTATAAAATTCCTTCAAATCAATATCACTCTTTTATACCTGTTCCCGTACACCCAGAACACTATCTTATTAATAATATCCGGACACTTATTACTGAACATTAATGCAGAGTACGTCCACCCTCCGCTTTTGTGGCAGCTTGAACGCTGCAAAGCATACTTTCAATGAGGTGCCTGAATATATTAGGAGAAATGGCAGCACGTTTTTCCTCAAGAGCCGAAAGTGAGGTCTGTACTGACGTTACTTTGGAGTCTGAAACAAAGTCAATGTTCTCACTTATTAAAGACGTTGTTTCTCGGTTAAGGTCGGACAGTACATTTTACGAATTATTAGAACTCCTCGAGCTCAGGAGTCGTAATACGAGGGTTGGAACATAAATAGTGGCAACTATTTATTCAAAACAGATACAAAAAAGTTACAGGTTTTCAAGGTGCAACTGTCCTTCAAAGTAGTCACTAGTGTTGTGTAGAACCCGTTGCCAGCGTTGTGGAAGGCGTAGTATACCGTTAGCAGAGCCAGATGGTGCGAATGGAGCGGTCTAAGTTACGGTGATTCTCGTGTACGACTGTGATGGTAAAAGTGAGATTTTCACTCTGCAGCTGAGTGTGCGCTGATATGAAACTTCCTGGCAGATTAAAACTGTGTGCTGGACCGAGCCTCGAACACGAGACCTTTGCCTTTCGCGGGAAAGTGCTCGTGATGGTGTTATCCTAACGCAATACGTTCCTCCACGGCAGACCGTCATCGCACTGTATTTCTGTTCATTTTCGGAGCATCACCCTCGACCACCTTTGCTAAAGAGGAGGCGACACTTTCTACGCAACCCACCCATCATTTTGCACGACAATGCGCGGGCGCATACAGCGCGAGCTGTGGCTGCTCTGTTAGATCGATGGGACTGGGAAGTGCTGTACAATCCACCATACTCACCGGACTTAAGTCCTTGTGACTTTGATTTGATTTCGAAGATGAAGAAACCACTTCGTGGCGTTCGCTTCAGAACTGTTGCAGAAATTCGACAGCCAGTAGACAGCTCCATACGCACCATCAACAGAACAGGCTCTGCTAACGGTATACTACGCCTTGCACATGGCTGGCAACGGGTTCTATACAAACTCCTACTTTGAAGGAGAGTAACAAATGCAAAGATGTAACTCTTTTGTATCGGTTGTGAATAAATACACTCCTGGAAATGGAAAAAAGAACACATTGACACCGGTGTGTCAGACCCACCATACTTGCTCCGGACACTGCGAGAGGGCTGTACAAGCAATGATCAAATGCACGGCACAGCGGACACACCAGAAATCGCGGTGTTGGCCGTCGAATGGCGCTAGCTGCGCAGCATTTGTGCACCACCGCCGTCAGTGACAGCCACTTTGCCGTGGCATACGGAGCTCCATCGCAGTCTTTAACACTGGTAGCATGCCGCGACAGCGTGGACGTGAACCGTATGTGCAGCTGACGGACTTTGAGCGAGGGCGTATAGTGGGCATGCGGGAGGCCGGGTGGACGTACCGCCGAATTGTTCAACACGTAGGGCGTGAGGTCTCCACAGTACATCGATGTTGTCGCCAGTGGTCGGCGGAAGGTGCACGTGCCCGTCGACCTGGGACCGGACCGCAGCGACGCACGGATGCACGCCAAGACCGTAGGATCCTACGCAGTGCCGTAGGGGACCGCACCGCCACTTCCCAGCAAATTAGGGACACTGTTGCTCCTGGGGTATCGGCGAGGACCATTCGCAACCGTCTCCATGAAGCTGGGCTATGGTCCCGTACACCGTTAGGCCGTCTTCCGCTCACGCCCCAACATCGTGCAGCCCGCCTTCAGTGGTGTCGCGACAGGCGTGAATGGAGGGACGAATGGAGACGTGTCGTCTTCAGCGATGAGAGTCGCTTCTGCCTTGGTGCCAATGATGGTCGTAAGCGTGTTTGGCGCCGTGCAGGTGAGCGCCACAATCAGGACTGCATACGACCGAGGCACACAGGGCCAACACCCGGCATCATGGTGTCGGGAGCGATCTCCTACACTGGCAGTACACCTCTGGTGATCGTCGAGGGGACACTGAATAGTGCACCGTACATCCAAACCGTCATCGAACCCATCGTTCTACCATTCCTAGACCGGCAAGGGAACTTGCTGTTCCAACAGGACAATGCACGTCCGCATGTATCCCGTGGCACCCAACGTGCTCTAGAAGGTGTAAGTCAACTACCCTGGCCAGCAAGATCTCCGGATCTGTCCCCCATTGAGCATGTTTGGGACTGGATGAAGCGTCGTCTCACGCGGTCTGCACGTTCAGCACGAACGCTGGTCCAACTGAGGCGCCAGGTGGAAATGCCATGGCAAGCCGTTCCACAGGACTACATCCAGCATCTCCACGATCGTCTCCATGGGAGAATAGCAGCCTGCATTGCTGCGAAATGTGGATATACACTGTACTAGTGCCGACATTGTGCATGCTCTGTTGCCTGTGTCTATGTGCCTGTGATTCTGTCAGTGTAATCATTTGATGTATCTGACCCCAGGAATGTGTCAATAAAGTTTCCCCCTCCTGGGACAATGAATTCACAGTGTTCTTATTTCAATTTCCAGTAGTTGCCACTATTTAAGTTCCAACCATCGTATGTCACAACGACAGAGACGTATGGTTTGGGAGACAGGGATGACTCAGGCCGAAGCTTGCAGAGAAACATGATGAAGTGTGTCACTGACTTTATTACAGCGAAGGTACATAGGTGGCCTTCTGCTGAACTCGCCGATGGACTGCACAGAGTGCGTGCGTGGTCTAGCGGCAATGCCAGCGCCGGAATCTACAGCGTCGGAGTCCGGTAGCTCAGCCTTGTGGACGTTTGCGATCCGACTCGTGCTACAGCCGTGTGGCCGCCGCGTCCGTTAACTGAGCCCATGGCACAGAACGTGGCTGACTGCTCCCTCGAGCGCGAATCGAGAACTCCACGTAGGGCGCCGAAGGGAAGCAGCCGACCGCCGTCGTGATAATGAACCTTATTTATTCCAGTCGTCCCCCCCCCCCCCCTGGAAGCTCGTTCAGTGACCGCAGACATCTCTGGACCCGGGAGGCCTCGAGTTGGCGCCGCGGCACCACCCCAGAGGACGCAGCTCACAGCCAGCCGGACGATGTCCCCAGAGAGCGGAGGCTACCAGCGCTCTCGCTCCTCGCGCCGGTGCTGCTCCAGCGAAGTTTGGAGTTAGCCGATATCCGTCACCAAAAGGTCGTCGTGGTTGGCTTGGAAGTTACACAATTGTCAGTCTCTCCGGTTCTGGACGCTGACAAAATGGCGATACGACTGACCCCTTTGAGCCTCCGGGCTCGCTTATTTATTTGTCTTTTCACTACGCCTCTGACGTTGTACCTTTGGAGGGAACAAGTGGAGTGCTCTTTGCTAGCTACAATGTCAGCTTTCCACGTCGACCCCCACTCACAGGCCACTAGACGCTGTTGTAACTGCAACGTATGGGATCTCCACAGCACATCAGTGCCTTGCGCTGCCCTTATTACTTCACATCTGTGTACAGTGTCCGATGGGCCGTGCCTTCTGTCCTGCGAGAAACCTGCCTCGCATAATCGTTTCCAAAATACCAATACTGCCCACACCTGCCATCCGATGTGCCTATCGGTCATTTGACTGCAGCCTTCCAGCCATAGTTGCGCGAAATTTACAAGAATTCTCCAAGTCCACGCCTGTACTTATTCGTGGGCACAGAATGTTATGATTCACAAACCACTGACGAACAGTACTGTTTTATGATAGAATGTTGTCATGTAGCTATAGACAATCAACTCCGAACGTCCCTCTACTGTACGCGGTATATAATATTGTGAAATCGACGCATATCCTTCCACATTTAGCGTTTTCTTAAGAACGTCTAGGGATCACCCCTAACAACACAAAAAGATACTCTAACACCACATCCTCCGTAGTTGACGCCTGACGCTACCCGTGTACCAGGTGTCTCAGGGCTGTCGCAAAGCCCAGAGCTTTCCATCGGATTTTATCATTGCAAATCACTCATTTCCAGTTATCGTCTGCCAAGTGTGCCGCTGTTTAGACCATCTCAATTATAGATTAGTATGCAGTACAGAAATTTGTGGAAGTTATGAGCCGCGCGGAGTAGCCGTCTGGTTTGAGGCACCATGTCACGGATTGCGAGACCGCCCTCCTGCCGGAGGTTCGAGTCCTCCGTCGGGCATGGGTGTGTGTGGTTGTTCTTAACATGAGTTAGTTTAACTAGTGTGTAAGTCTAGGACCGTTGACCTTAGCAGTTAGGTCCGTTAGGAATTCACACAAATTTGAACATTTGGAAGTTATGAGGAAGTGATCGACCACTGCACCATATTCCTTATAATCCACTATGCATAGCCATTGCGCTCGATGGATTGCCGGTGGAACTTTGGAACTCAAAAGTGATTTCCATCCTCTGATTTAACGCGATTTCTTACGATCACCCTCCGCAATGTTAACGGGTACACATAGTCTATCCGACCTTGGATTAGCCGAGGTTGGTCCTTTACATATCCACTTCAGAATCACTTCGCCGACAGTACATATGGGAAGCTTTAAAGTGGTTGAAATATCCTTAATAGATCTGTTAATTAGGTGACATCCAATGAAGTGTGCACGTTCGATGTGACTCGACTCTTCTGCCGACACCTTCTTTTCTTATTGTTTCTCTCTGCCAACACAGTACTTCCCGCCTCCTTTACACTCGCGGGCCCGCTTCTTGTGACACTTCTTAATTCTGCATTACATATTGGTGCCTGGATATTTTAGATCATAAAGTGTATTTACTTTGACATAACGTTTAGCTGGCAGCACTGTCTTATGACAGGGAGCTGTAGGTGACGTCTGACCTAGTGGTTGCTTGGTTGAGGGGACAGAAAGGTCATCGGGCCCATCGGATTAGGGAAGGAAGCTAGCAGTGCCCTTTCAAAGGAACCATCCCGGAATTTTCCTGAAGCGATTTAGGTAAATCTAGGTAAACCTAAATCAGAATGGCCGGGTGCGCGTTTGAGCCGTCGTCCTCCCGACTACGAGTCAATTGTGCTAACCACTGCGCCACCTCACTCGGCAGCTGACCTAGTGTTTCACCATCTTCAGGCTCTGTTGCTTATTTATTAGTAACACTCTGCACTTTAATTCAAGTGGTCGTATGATCACGCACCAACAGACGTCGGGAGTGGCAGTCAACTCCGAACAGAGGCAACTCGAAATGGGCGGAATATTAGTAAGTTAACACTCAACTTTACAAGATTTTTACGTGTTTACTTTGTCAAGTAACTGCCTAGTTACAATGCTAATGGCAAACGGAGCTCACTGGTATCATAATTCTTACAAGAAAATTCACTTATAATAAGTGTAATCACTTTTTTCAAACAAAGTTATTGCCAGTTGAAATGTCCAACGCTCACTCTTAAAGTAATTTGTGGTAACTATGTTGTACTCTATAATCGATTAGCCACTACAATAACGTATTGTTGCAGTGTGCGGAATCATGCAAAAATTACACTGCTAGTAATGAGTTTCGGTTATTCTGAAATACGTTCCCTAATAAAATGGAAAACACTCAGTATAATAACGTGTGCTGTAACTAGTTACAATGAACTCATACAAGATAATGAAATAACACATAAATATTTACTATCACAAATTAAAACTTTCGTAATCTAAGGTAAACAATTCATAACATAAAAATGTGAAGCAATATAGAATTAATATAACTTCATGAAGTGAGAACCACACAAAAACAAAACGCGAAGTACAGAAACATATAACAGCAGATATTCGTAAAAATGCTGCCTTGTCCCAGCTGCAGAACAGGAATAATCTGTAATCTGTTTTATTCCGTTTCACAGCATAGTGAAAGCCTTACGCTTCGGAAAATTGAAACCAAGCTCAGATTAATTTTACTTTTATTTAAACGGTTTGAAACTTTTATGAGAAAGAAATATTTGCTTCTCCAAATTACTGTTTTCACATTTTCTTCTAACTGAATGATTCTTACCAATCCAATGATCTACGATATAACGAAGCAGTTATCTATCGCACGTAAAATGCCTTACACAATGGTCTACTCTTGTACGAGCAAATTATGATTACAGGAAAAACTATATCACGAGAAGAACGCAGTCCAGTGCTCCTTATTTGTGATCGACTTCGCAATTTCTTGTTCATCTCAGAGAACTGTAGTAGCATCTCGCTAGCTGTAGTTTGCATTTCCAGAATTTGAAGAGTGATCTGCACATGATGAGGTTGGATTTTCTGCAGATGAGCGTGTGTGTGTGTGTGTGTATGTGTGTGTGTGTGTGTGTGTTTGTGTGTGGATGGGTGGATGGGTACGTCTGCGGGTGGGTGGGTCGACGGGTGGAGCATGGGTGGGAGGATTTGAATCATTCTCTTAATTCTCTTAACTTATCTTACCTGCCAATGAGGGACAGAATCTGATGTTTTAAAAATTCCATGAGGTATCAGATCCTCTTGTTAGATACAAAGCTGACGCGACTACCACAGCTACGTGATTTTAGGGCAGTGTGCTTCAAGGCACTAAACATCTTGATGTGACATAGTTAAAGGCCATGGGCAGCACACAGGATGCGTCTGCAGGATCCTAAACAAATTAATAAATGGTTCAGATGGCACTAAGCACTAAAGGTATTAACATCTGAGGTCATCGGTACCCTAGACATGGAACTACTTAAACCTAACTAATCTAAGGACATCACACACATCCATGCCCGAGGCAGGATTGGAACCTGCGACCGTAGCAGCAGCGCGGTTCTGGACTGAAGCACCTAGAACCGCTCGGCCACAGCGCCCGGCAGAAAAATTAAAGCGCGCTGTATATGGCTCAGCAAAAGCTACGTGTCTCAGGGCTGTTGATGCCATCTACCTTAAGCGCACTATGCTGTCTATAACTGCTTACAGGATCAGCCCTACATCCGGCCTCTGCGGTGAGGCTGAGGAGCCGCCAAACGCCATTTGGCGTTACCTCGTTATGAATGGTGAGAAATATTCTTTATTTTCCTGGTATCCCTGACATTCCGAATCACTCTTCACCGTCTATCCCTGACATTCGAAATCACTGTTAACCGTCCCATGCAAGCAATCTCCACTAATCGCTCGCGAGCAACGAGAGCTTTTGGAATTCTCGAAGGACACGACCTCGTAACAAGAAACGTAGCCCTTGTTTAATGCCATCCGCTGCCTTGGTTGCTGAATAGATCAAGAGTAATTTTCGTAAGTTACTGATGAAATAGCACTCCTTCATGTGTCTCCTATTTGATTTCTAATCAAACTGCATAACTGCATTTACATATTGTCTGAGAAGACAGACCATTCCTGAGCTTGAATTCATGATTCGTTTGCCAAACGAAATATCTTTGTTTGACAATAAATATTTGCCATCTTGAGGTCATCCTAATAGATGAGACGTATATGTTGGGAGAAACGTGACGTTTGCAAGACCCTGAGCGACCATTATCTGTCTCAATTACATTCGTTTCAGTTATTTTAGTAAGGGTGCTAATAATCTCTCTCTCTTCAGCAATGTCATTTATGGCATTACAGTTACAATGGAGTTACAAATTTGGTTCTATCAAGAGTGTAGTAGACAAATTTCGGGAATGAATATGGAGTGGAAAACCTATTCGTCAGAACATGGGTATGATGTGTATGCACCCGCGAAGGAATTTCGTGACAGATTGAAACTGTATGTGAGATAGTGGCTCGAACTTAGGACTTATGCCTTTCGCGGGCTGCTGCTCCACCAGCAGAGCTATCCGAGTACGACTCACAACTCCAACCCACAGCTTTACTTTCGCCACTAACTTCGAGCCACCGGATACTCCGCTGCAGAGTGTATTGGTAGTGTTTGAAAATGCCAAAACCGTCAGTCTCAATTACTAAAAATAAAAAGACAGACGACTCTGACAGCAGTCAGCGTTGACCTCTTTCAAGTAAAAATAGACGATCGGTATCCGAGGTCGATGAAGTAGATGGAGTAGGGGCTCACAAGAGTAACGTAAGGAAATTGAGCTTTATCGTATTCCATTTTCCCGTTCTATATTCGCGAATGGAGTTAGACAGGAACAAGATAATATTACTGCATAGTGCTTTCCATTACGCAATATCCTTGTAAATATAGACACGTGACTTTAATGTATAACGCTTGCAGATTATAGTCAGATTAAGATTTGCAATACAACTTTCATTACTGTTTTAAAAATTTTCCATTCTATATAAAGTTGGTTTCACGTTGAACGTATTCTGTGGCGCATTCTCTCGCAGTCCATCCTCTTTAGTCAGAATTTTATTCTCTTTGTCAATTGGAGAGGGGTGGTTGTGAAAATTACGCAGCAAACGAGGCGGATATTCTCGCAGCGACGTAGAGAGATATACTGCCATTGTACAATTTTTGAAATCCTAGTAGTGGTCGTAGCAATTTAAATATTAATCTTCGGATCAAAGATAAAAAAGCGAAAGAGCCCTAACGTAATAATGTAGCATGAAATTTCAGAAACGTGTGTAGCAAGCCAAATTTCTGCCTGCCAAAGAGCAAAGTGGTGGATGCGGACTGTGCCACATATGGTGTAAATGTTACATGCGAGCAAACTCGAGTGCGGACACTCTGACGACACACACACACACACACACACACACACACACACACACACACACACACACAGAGAGAGAGAGAGAGAGAGAGAGAGAGAGAGAGAGAGAGAGACGAGCCCAGGCGCTCAGCAATTGCACTTCGCCATCACTCACATGTATTGCCTTCCAATATACGGCTTGCAACGCTTTTATGTCCTCTTTGAAAACCAATTCTTGAACATTTATTTTTGCAGTGCCAGTTCGAGTGCTTCCCAAAGTGATATTTTTGCTTTTTCAGGCTATTATTTTCGCCTTTGAGACACAAACCATTCATTTACTATATGGATTGTTGCGGTTTCGGCCATTTGTGCATTTCAGGTGTAATGTAACGCAAATTCTGGACTTCAGAAAATGTCAGTTTTTAAAAATACCTTACACGACGTATTTCGTTAGCTCAATAATCGGCCAATGAACGTCATGATGACAAACTTTAGTATCTCAAACATTTAAATTTGGCATTTGTTGAGTCACAGTACGTACACTGGCTTGGACATTAAAATAACCAATCTGTCGATATTGGTATCATAGATAATACAAAAAAGAAATTTTAATATTCAAAAGAGTTGATAATGTTTTTCAACAGTATACCTGTGAGCATTCTGGCCAAGTTAGGATGTCAAACGTTTGCTGATGGTCATAAAGAAGGGCACGTGAAAACACATCATGTCACAAGCGCAGCTCTCCTTGTCGGTTAAGCCATGACACTTACCAGTGATGTCATCATTCCTATCAATGACGTCATCATTTTGTCAATGATGTCATCAAGCCATGCATCTGTTCTCTCTCCCCTCACTAGTCAATCACAGCCTGGTATTTTGGAAACCATTAAAATTAAACAGTCCGTCAAAATCGAAGGTAATGGAACATACCTGTTTGATCTGGTAGGAAAGTTAATGTCTCCCCTCCCTCCAGGGAATCGCAGCATACAACAAAATTTCCAATTATAATTCAAGATGGCTGATCTAGTTAAGTCGCATAGTGCTCAGACGCATTTAAACCATTTTGAACTAACCCAGTTGTGCTTTCTACGCCACACCCTCTCTCACCCATTCCAGTCAGTCATATCATAATATTAAAGTTAGGTACAAATCGTACAAATCCCTCTGAGCACTATGGGACTTAACATCTGAGGATCAGTCCCCTAGAACTTAGAACTAATTAGACCTAACTAACCTAAGGACATCACACACATCCATGCCCGAGGCAGGATTCAAACCTGCGACCATAGCGGTCGCTCGGCACCAGACTGTAGCGCCTAGAACGGCACGGCCACTCCGGCCAGGTAGGGCTAGTTTAACGAGCTAGTACTTTTCTAATTTTCCCTACGACACAAATGGGCTAGATCAGCCATCTTCAATTATAATTGGAATTTTTTTGTATGCTGCGATTACAGACTGAAGCGCCTAGAACCGCTCTGCCACATCGGCCGCCTAAAATTAGGTAGTCGGTTGTCTAGAAATGGCGACAAGTTCAAAGTTATGTAGTAATCATCACCGGAATAGGTGACAAGGTCAAAGATATGCATTATTTCTGTGTGAAAGTCAAGTATTTACATACACTGACGTACCTCTGTATTGAATAACCGTAATATTAAAAAGGTGCGGGAAATGACACCAAGATGCATTATATCAGTGAAAGAAGAAGATACTTGTGTACAAATAGACCTACAAGCCTAGGTATTTCATCAGTGTAATTCTAAAGAGTTCCCTAAAAATGAAGCCATGGACAAAGATACCCATTGTTTCTGTGAAACTTAAGGATATTTATGTAAAGTTACGTACATTTATGTAAAGGTACGAAACGAACACACACACACACACACTCACACACTATTGGGCGTGGGACAGTGATGGTTAATTGACTGAATACTGTTCTGTGAGACAATGATGGCCTATGACCAGTTTAGAGGGCAACCACATTTCCCTGTATGCTGTTGGGTGCGACAGTGTATACGGTGACTACTCACGATGATGACGACGTCTCTGACAGCGACAAAGGTACTTCACACAGTCTTCCTGCATTCATAAGACGACACCATGCCGATTCAGGAAGCAAAAATTTGGTTACTAAACAATATTCAGAAAATTTTCCATCTTTCTATTGTTTGGAGGTTTCCAACATTTCCAAGGAACGCAACCAAAGCTTCAGGATAGCCTTAAACTCAAATCTTGGATGTGAGTGTTGAATTTCTGCTACGGAGCAAAAGATTAGCCAACCTCCAATCTCTGTCGCACAATTTGTGCTCAAAAATTATTTTCCACTCTTTTAATATGCGTATGATAATGCAAGTCGCAATGCGCCTTAAAATGGTGAAACACAAGGTCAGCTACCGAGCGGGTGGTGCAGTGGTTAGCACAATGGACTCGTATTCAGGAGGACGACGGTTCAAACCTGAGTCCAGCCATTCTGATTTAGGTTTTCCGTGAATTTCCTACATCGCTTCAGGCAGATGCCGGGATGGTTCCTTTGAAAGGACTTCCTTCCCCATCCTTCCCTAATCCGAAGGGACTGATGACCTACCTGTTCGGTCCCCTTAACCAACCAAACACTAGGTCTCCTACAAATCCCTGTTATAAGACAGCGTTCCCAGCTAAATGTTATGTCGAACTGACAAACTTCCGGAAGCTGCAGTATGTGAAGTGTTTCCATCCATTTTCGTGGCAGCTGTTCGAATTAATGTAATATTCTGCAGCTGAGGCATCATCAACCTTGGGCAATAATAAAAGCTCTGCATGAATAGGTTACATTTTTATCGCAAGAATGTTTGCCTGTCGCTCTTGATTGGTTCATACTACAGCAGAAACTGCTAAACTGCTACAATTTTCCTTAGAGGTATTGTAAAATTAATGCAGGATGTGACCGCCATTTGACTTGACGCATTCAGCTCTAGTGGGAAACATTTTCAATGAATCATCTGAACGTCTGTGGAATAATGGACGCCTGGTCTTCCTCAAAGACTGAAACCAGAGAAGCCAGTGAAGTGGAACAGTGGGGTCGACGTTCTACCTCATCCCAAAGGTGTTCTACCGGATTCATGTTAGGACTCTAAGCAGGCCAGTCTATTTCATGGACGCTATTGTACACAAACCATAGTCTCAAAGTTGCTGTTTTACGACAGGGTACACTGTCATTTTGACACAGTCAGTCACCGTCTCCGAAATTCTGGTCTGCTGAAAGCAGTACACGGTACTGTACAAACTCTTCATATGCTTTCTCATTTAACGGGGTCATGATCTAACTATGAAAAATACTCCCGTACTCTGACACCATCACCTTCACACTTCGCTGACGCAGATTACGTTCATCACTCCAAATCATTAGTATCGAGTCGCCCACTGTCCGGTGACATAGCAGGTATTGCTTAGCACTGCTTACACAAATGTGTCAAAATGCTCTACCATTGCACTCTATTCTTTTAGCTTGCCACACCCACTCACTGTGCTAACTGGACTTCCAGTAGCACTTAGGCCATACATGTTGTGTACATATCCCTCCTAAGCTCGGACGCATTCACTTTCCATTATTAAATCTGACTTGCGCATGCCACAAAATATTTTAAAATTTTCAGCAGTCTTTTCAATCCATACGCCTGCAGCAGCTCCTAGTTTCACCTCTTTCAAAGCTTCTGCAGTTCATTTATCTCGGCCTGTCTTCTTTCCATATCTTCTAACCATGTGAATCATAAAGAATGTGGATACTCTTAGGTTAAACATTGTCACTTTAAAGGGGGAATGTAATTATCCTGCATGCATGGGTTTCATACAACAATTATATCGTCAGAAGTAGGACATTGACGACATGTAACAGGAAATTAATTGTCTGGCGCCACTGCCTCCAGTTTGCTATCGATTTACTATTTGTTCTGTAAGCATCTTTGGTCGAAGTCGGCCTAGGAGGAAGTGCTGGCTGCGTGGTGTGTGTCTGGGTAGGAAGATAGTCGGTCTGAGATAGCGGAGTTGCACGGTGAGAACTTAGTTATTTGTGACATCGGGTGCGACACAGGAAATTGGTTGTGGGACGAGTGGTGTGTGCGGCATCACGGTCGTTTGGTGGGGTCTGCCTTCGTCGCGCCCGCCAGTTAGAGCGGGCCTTCGACTGTGGGAAGGGGCAAATGTGTGGTCGTCCGGTCGTTGCTTAGTGACACCGCAATTCATCAGGTTGTATGGACTGCCGCTTCAAGTTGCTCGCAGCCTGGCTCGTCTGCGTCATTCTGGACCTCCCTGCCGGATACGCAATCCAACTGTTTGTTTAAAAATTACCATTACTAGGCGCACCCTTGCATCCATATCCATGCAGCGCCGACACCTTACAGAAGATGAGTATTAAGTGGGGTTCCGTTTGACTACAGTGGTCTCAAAAGAGTAACCTTGTAGTCATATTTCTCCAAACTGTGGCGTTAATATGTAAATTGCAAATTTCACCTGTACTTTTGCATAGCTGGCCATTGTCTTGTTATTGTTATAATTAAAAGCATGTTATATTTCTTTTAAAATGTTGCCTTAACATTTAAATTGCAGTATGTTTTTTTTCGATTTTAAGTAGAAGTCTCATTTGCATGAAATAATAACCGACATTCCTTAACTCCCGATTGTCAAGTTCAGCCTGCACTATGGCTTCAAAACCACTTACTCGCTTGACACAGCAACAAGAACTGACAAGGTTGCATGGACTGTGCCTCTGAAATACAGAATGCGGGCAGCACTTATAATCGCGAAGGTGGTCAGTTGACAGGTTGACCAACATTACCCAGCAAACGAAAAACATTATTAATTTATTTTTCCAAACACACTAGTAGTATATCTTTCTTTTACATTTTTATGATACTCTTAGTGTCACAACACATGAACCATAAATCGTCTTGATGGTGTTTTTCTGTGGAATTATTTAGCTCTGTC
This sequence comes from Schistocerca gregaria, assembly GCF_023897955.1. NCBI lineage: Eukaryota > Metazoa > Arthropoda > Insecta > Orthoptera > Acrididae > Schistocerca > Schistocerca gregaria. Next base: position 796,583,618 of record NC_064920.1, read on the forward strand.
TGGGTGACCCACACATCTGTTATTTTATGCAGCTTGAGTATAATAAAAACAAATGTCGATATTTTCAAACTGACTGCATCCGTTTCCCAGAGATTACTATTAAAATGTATCGCATAACGTCAGTTCCTTCTCGCTGGGGAGAGAGCGTAAGACGACATAAGTTTTCATTATGTAACTTGGAAATGATCCAGAGATAAATGTTGCAAGAGAACATCATAAGAGCAGGACCTACAAAACGATCATGTTTGGCAATGTTCCGGGGTGCTTTCGAATTAGGTGACAAAACCCATGGGATACCTCCTAATATCGTGTCGGACAGCCTTTCGCATAGCACAGTGCAGCAACTCGACGTGGCATGGACTCAACAAGTCGTCGATGTCCATTGTAGATATATTGAGCATTCAGCCCTCCATAATCGTTCGTGATTGCAATAATGTTGCCGGTGCAGGAGTTTGTGAACGAACTGATCTCTCGATTAACTCCTACAAATTTTCAGTGGGAATTATGTCGGGCAATCTGGGTCACCAAATCATTCCCGCAAACTGCCCACAATGTTCTTCAAACCAATCGCGTTCAGTTGTGGCCCAGTGACATAGCGTATTGTCGTCCATAATATTCCATCTTTGTTCATGTACCTGAAATATATGAATCGCAGCAAATGATCTGCAACTAGCGGAACACAACCCTTTCCATTCAATGATCGGTTCAGTTGGTTCAGAGGACCTAGACCATCACAAGTAAACACAGCCACATCGTTATGGAGCCACCAACAGCTTGTATAGAGCACTGTTGAAAACGTGGGTCCATAACTTTGTGGCGTCTGTGCCACACTCGAAACCTGTCATCAGCCCTTACCAGATAAAATCGGGATTCATCTGACCAGATCACAATTTTCCAGTCGTCTGAGTCCAACCGATATGGTCACGAGCCCAGGAGAGGCGCTGCAAGCGATGTCGTTCTGTTAGCCAAGGCACTCACGTCGGTCGTCTGCTGCCATAGCCCATTAATGCCCAATTTCCCCGCACTATCTTGAAAGTACGTTTATCATACGTTCCACATTGATTTCTGTGCTTATTTCAGGCACTATAATAGAGAAGATAAACTTTGCCAAGATCACCTTCATTCTCGATAACCGGTTCGGTAGTCGTGTTACAGTCTTCAGATCTCGACCTGTAAGAAGTTCATCTTCTGCAATATGATGTTACAGATCGCCAGTAGCGGCTCTGAATGAGTAAAATAAAATAGAAGTAAAGACTCACAGTGTTTTTGTGCGTTAGCACTGACAACTCTACGCAAACGCCACTGCTCTCGGTCGTTAAGTGGAGGCCATCTGCCACTGCGTTGTCCACGGTGAGAGGTAATGCCTCCATTTGGAAGGAATTCCCTAACGATTCCAGAAGTGGCATGGCCCATCCGTCTATCTCCAACTACCAATCCGCGTTCAAAGTCCGTTAACTTCCATCGTGTGGCTGTAATCACGTCAGAAACCTCTTCATATGAATTATCTAAGTACAAATGATAGGTAGGCCAATGCACTGCCCTTTTATGATTTGTGTACGTGCTACTACCGCTATCTGTATACGTGCATATCGCTCTCCGGTGGCTTCTGTCACCTCAGTGTACATGACGTCAAAAGGCAAAAAGTGGAAACATTAAATGGCCTCAAGAACATTGTCGAACATAATCGTATAGGTGGCCCAGCAGTTAGGGTATTGGGAAGTATAATGTTGCATGTTAGTGCTGACTTACGTCCATATCTTTGAACACAGTACTGGTCAGTGTTACTGTGACACTGTTCTCCTTGCCCATACTTCTTTTCAAGGGTGCATTGGGACCTGACTGCATTTTTATGGATGGCAATGTGCGATCGCATCAAACTGCGCAGATAGAGGAGCTCTTGGAAAGAGAGGATATTTGGTGTCCGATCCCCTGACTTAAATCCCATCGAGCACTTGTACGATGCCTTGGGGAAACGTACTCCATCACGTCCACAGGCACCGAGGACCATCCATTAGATTTTACCCCGACTGTTGGAGGAATGGAACTCCAGGCCACAGGGACTCCTTACCAATCTCGTGGCCCGCACGAGAGCACGTTGCAGAGCGAGCATACCGTCTTTGGAGATCGTACACCCTGTTAACGAACACGTCCCAGCTTTCGTAATATCTAGAGGACCATCAGAAATTGCGCTGGCTGTAGTGCAATTAAGTATCTAAATAATGAGTATTGGGATATAAGCGTAATTTCTGTTCTTCTCAAAAATGGATCAAATGGCTCTGAGCACTATTGGACTTAACAGCTATGGTCATCAGTCCCCTAGAACTTAAAACTAGTTAAACCTAACTAACGTAAGGACATCACACACATCCATGCCCGAGGCAGGATTCGAACCTGAGACCGTAGCGGTCATGTGGCTCCAGACTGAAGCGCCTAGAACTGCACGGCCACACCGGCCGGCTCTGTTCTTCTCAATGTGTACTTCTTCCAGTTACTTCTTGTACTGCACTGTCGCATTTTTTACACTCCTGGAAATGGAAAAAAGAACACATTGACACCGGTGTGTCAGACCCACCATACTTGCTCCGGACACTGCGAGAGGGCTGTACAAGCAATGATCAAATGCACGGCACAGCGGACACACCAGGAACCGCGGTGTTGGCCGTCGAATGGCGCTAGCTGCGCAGCATTTGTGCACCGCCGCCGTCAGTGTCAACCAATTTGCCGTGGCATACGGAGCTCCATCGCAGTCTTTAACACTGGTAGCATGCCGCGACAGCGTGGACGTGAACGGTATGTGCACTTGACGGACTTTGAGCGAGGGCGTATAGTGGGCATGCGGGAGGCCGGGTGGACGTACCGCCGAATTGCTCAACACGTGGGGCGTGAGGTCTCCACAGTACATCGATGTTGTCGCCAGTGGTCGGCGGAAGGTGCACGTGCCCGTCGACCTGGGACCGAACCACAGCTACGCAAGGATGCACGCCAAGACCGTAGGATCCTACGCAGTGCCGTAGGGGACCGCACCGCCACTTCCCAGCAAATTAGGGACACTGTTGCTCCTGGGGTATCGGCGAGGACTATTCGCAACCGTCTCCATGAAGCTGGGATACGGTCCCGCACACCGTTAGGCCGTCTTCCGCTCACGCCCCAACATCGTGCAGCCCGCCTCCAGTGGTGTCGCGACAGGCGTGAATGGAGGGACGAATGGAGACGTGTCGTCTTCAGCGATGAGAGTCGCTTCTGCCTTGGTGCCAATGATGGTCGTATGCGTGTTTGGCGCCGTGCAGGTGAGCGCCACAATCAGGATTGCATATGACCGAGGCACACAGGGCCAACACCCGGCATCATGGTGTGGGGAGCAATCTCCTACACTGGCCGTACACCTCTGGTGATCGTCGAGGGGACACTGAATAGTGCACGGTACATCCAAATCGTCATCGAACCTATCGTTGTACCATTCCTAGACCGGCAAGGGAACTTGCTGTTCCAACAGGACAATGAACGTCCGCATGTATCCCGTGCCACCAAACGTGCTCTAGAAGGTGTAAGTCAACTACCCTGGCCAGCAAGATCTACGGGTCTGTCCCCCATTGAGCTTGTTTGGGACTGGATGAAGCGTCGTCTCACGCGGTCTGCACGTCCAGCACGAACGCTGGTCCAACTGAGGCGCCAGGTGGAAATGACATGGCAAGCCGTTCCACAGGACTACATCGAGCATCTCTACGATCGTCTCCATGGGAGAATAGCAGCATGCATTGCTGCGGAAGGTGGATATACACTGTACTAGTGCCGACATTGTGCATGCTCTGTTGCCAGTATCTATGTGCCTGTGGTTCTGTCAGTGTGATCATGTGATTTATCTGACCCCAGGAATGTGTCAATAAAGTTTCTCCTTCCTGGGACAATGAATTCACAGTGTTCTTATTTCAATTTCCAGGAGTGTATATGCATGATCCAAGTTTCATTATGATATGTTAGTTGGCAAAGAGGCATCGTGCGGTCTTCTTCCATCCTTCAGTTTTGTAACCAGTATATGTTTAGGTACTGTACATTCAAACTTTTTCATCTCCGTAATTCTAAATGAAACATGTTTTGTTTCAGTGAATCCGCACGCAGCACTAGAGAATATGTTGGGCTAGTGCCCTCTTCTTAATCAAGCAGTGGAGGATCTGCGGCCTTGTAACCAGCTCCTGATCGGGCAGCGGAGGATCTGTAAGCAGCAGCAGTATCAGCAGATGAAAATCTGCAAAAGAACATCTCGGGAGGCTGAATTCCGAAACTTTATTTTATTAGAAGTTAATGTCTACACTACAGCAAAACGTATTAAATTAGATAATCTTGAGTGCTTGCTGTCGAGTCTGCATTTAGAAGTCGAATATGTAGTGGAGTAATAGTTTATAGGATTGTTTTAAAGACGCTGGACATTTCTTCGATGCCTATTTCACAATTTTCGTGCCGAAGTCCTACTAGTTAATCATCCTCTTAAAATCAGTGGTTCACTAGCCTGCAAATTGCTCTTGCCCAAGTAAGCTGGGCGCGAAAAATAGTTCAGTTGCATGTTAATGTCAAAGAAAATAAGGAATTTCATGCTGGAATATACATGCAACAGTCCAGAGTAATAGTACATTAATATGCTGTAGTAAATGTTCAGTCAAAGCACAATGCCTGCTTCAAGTGGTCAGTCTTGGAGTTTAAATCCTGCACACAAGTATTCCCAAATTGTAATGTGTCGTTGGATTTGTTAATTTTGATAAGGATAATGTATTCTCATGCCCAGAGTGGAAAACAGACATTCCACATAGCTATTAATTCTGGCCCTATCTCAAAACAATCAAAAGTGCTACTGTGACATTACAAGAATACATAAATTTATATTAATGACAAGTTTGGGGTTTAACCTAAAATGGCAACATAATCTCTCCCTTTGCCATATTACATTTAATTTACGAAAGCTCTCAATCAAGTTATAACCAATAAGCAAGTTCAATTACTTCTTCTCTCAATAAGTCAATTGATATTTAAACATTCAATACGTAATTAATCAAACTATATTTCTATATGTGAAAATGTTATCAACTGAAACAAGTAAATCCTTAACAGTGAAAATAACAACTACGTCAAAAAAAATTAACTATGTGGGGGCGGATGACTTTATCTAATCTATTCTCATGTACTCAATGGAGGGAGATTTAGTAATTAGATCTTAAATTTCTATATTCAAAGTGTACACATGTTGGAGTATGCAACTCTCACAAAATTGGACTCAACATTTAATTTCGCCAAAAGCGCTTCGTACATTACCAATCGGCAACTGTGGCTGCGTTGTCCCCACGTTGGATCTGAAATCACTGATTCCTTAGTCTGAACTTTACTGAAAGTAAGCAGTCTCAAACGCTATCTGTTCCGTGGAACGTTCAAATTTCCCTAGTCGAGATTAATGGCAATTGCACACTTGCTCTGGGTTGAAGCGACGTAAGCAAAGTTCAGGCAGAAAAGATTCCCACAGGAATATATAACTATCGCTTTATGTTTGTCGCCACGATACATGAAGCGTATTGCCCTCACTTCGCAAACATATATTGCAGTCAGGGTCGCGGACACCTTACCATATATATACAAATGGTTCAAATGGCTCTGAGCACTATGGGACTCAACTACTGTGGTCATTAGTCCCCTAGAACTTAGAACTTATTAAACCTAACTAACCTAAGGACATCACACACATCCATGCCCGAGGCAGGATTCGAACCTGCGGTCGTAGCAGTCGCACGGTTCCGGACTGCGCGCCTAGAACCGCGAGACCACTGCGGCCGGCCTACAATATATATACGGGTAATACGAAGAAAATTATTCTCAAAGCTGAAACATGTACACGTTTTGGTGTAACAGAACTACCATCTCTCTGTAAATGTCGATGGCATGCAATACGAGTACTCAAATCATGAACGGATGACAGTGAAAGACAAATGAGATTACAAAGAAATATGTGTTGTAGTGCTATATATCACAGAACACATTAACAAGAAGAACGTAAATCTTTAGTTACATCACAGAATAGGAAACGCGAAGAAACTAAAATTTTTCTTAAGTACATAAAAGCACAGCCACAGGTGATACTAGTTGGTGACAAAGTTATGTAGCAGAAAGAAACAATCAATACTCCAAGTCAATCCTGGACATGAGTACATGTTGCTACATCGGTGTCAACTGTCAGGCACAAGTTACACATTCCCCTGAGAGAGAGAGCGAAAGAGATACATTCGTTAGCTCTTGTTACTTGGACCAATAAGCTACACCTCGGATGCAATAACACCTGTCGGAGACTTGAGAGTGCAGTTAAGAGCCAGTAACAAATCGTTGAGAAAACACAACGAAACGAGGACTGCTGATCACCAGTAAAGAAGCAGGCCACGTTCGGTCACAAAGAGTACAGCCTCACATCACTGTCTTCTCACGTCTCTGTAAATACCGCAGTTCTACAGCTCTCAGTACATTTGCTCATTAGCATCGATGGTGTTCTTACCGAAGCATTCAGTTCAATGTTTCTTACTATGTACTGAATACTGACTCTACGACTTATCTTAGAAGATAGCTTCAGGAAAGGCAAACCTACATTTCTAGCATTTGTAGACTAAGATAAAACTTTTGACAATGTAGAATCGAATACTCTCTTTCAAATTATGAAGTTAGCAGGTGTAAAATACAGTCAGCGAAAGGCTATTTACAATTAGTACAGGAACCAGATGGCAGTTATAAGAGCCGAGGGGCGTGAAAGGAAGCAGTGGTTCATAAGACAGTGAGACAGGGTTGTAGCCTGTCCTCGATGTTATTCAATCTGTATATTGAGCAAGCAGTAAAGCAAACAAAAGAAAAATTTGGAGCATTTGGAGAAGGAATCAAAAACATGGAGAAGAAATAAAAGCATTGACGTTTGACGACGACATTGTAATTCTGTCAGCGACAGTAAATGATCTGGAAGAGCAGTTGAACAAAATGGGCTCCGTCTCGAAAGAAGAATATAAGACGATCATTAACAAAACAAAACGAGGATAATGAAATGTAGTCGAATTAAATCAGGTGATGCTAAGGGAAGTTAGACACTTAAAGTTGTAGATAACTTGTTCTATCCGGGAAGCAAAATAACTGCCGAAGTGACGTAATTATATTCCAGAACAGGGTAGGTGAAAAGTAATCAATACATACCTATACAGCGTTGCAAAGAGATCAGAAATACAATCCATTCTGCTGTGATCTACAGCCAGGTTATACCATGTATGGCCTCCTACCTGGTCACTTTATAAAACCAGGTAGGTGGCTGTTCATGGTATTATATATAATCCTGGAATTTACCATTAACTAATCCCATTACGTTATTATTCGCTGCCATTTTTTATGGAATATGTTATGACGCTAGTAATTTATACATAGCACCATGTTGTACCACACAAAACTACGCAACAAATCTTTGCTATGGAAACCAGCCAGCTACTGTAGTTGTACAAAGTTTTCCCAGGGTAGAGCATATGGTCAGTGGGAAGGGACATCTTGCATATTCAGTGACACCTAGTGTTATAGTAAATGCTAAGACAGTTAAGCTAGACTGTTTAATTTAGGTGACCTCCAAATGTAGAGTAAAACTTACATCAGCCTACCATTGAGGTGTATACTTCAGAATTTTGGGCACTAATTGGACGAAGCAGGTGCTTGGCTAACGACATTTTATTTTGCGTGGTGTATTGTGTTCTACTGGCGCCTTAATTCCGTCTTGTCGTTTCTTAGCAGGGGCGCGTTTATTCGCTTTAATAGTGTCTCTTATAGTCATTTTGCTAATCAGTATTTCGAGGTGGGCGTTGCAGAAATTTACTTGGCTTGTGTGCTTATTTTTATTGCATGCCTTGTCTGTTTATCGCAGTGAGCAAGCCACCCCACCTAGCTCCTGCTAAGGCACCTTGGCTGCACGAGATACGTGCAACGCAGCTAACACATATGTTTCAGTTTCAGACGCAGCAGACAGCGACGCTGCTAAATACGGTACAGCAGCTCCTGGCGGATCAAACCATGAACACTGCGTACCCAACAGAACAAGAAGTAATACCTGTAGCTCGAAACGTTATACCGCCTTTTCGCCCGTATAACGACAAAGACGAGTAGTGGCTGGAGTGGTTGCAACAGTAAGAAGCCCACATAATTGCTCACAACATACCAGGTACTGGGAAACCACATTACCTTTTGTGAACGGGAGGAACTGGAGTGTTTCGCCTCATTCATAAATAACACTACTCCTAGTGAGCTTTCCTATGGTCAGGTTGTACAGTCGTTAAGTAACTCCACTACTGGCCATTAAAATTGCAACACTAACAAGAAATGCAGATGATAAACGAGTATTCATTGGACAAATATATTATACAAGAACTGACATGTGATTACATTTACACGCAATTTGGGTGCATAGATCATGGGAAGGCAGTACCCAGAACAACCACCTCCGGCCGTAATAACGGCCTTGATACGCCTGGGCATTGAGTCAAGCAGAGCTTGGATGGCGTGTACAGGTACAGCTGCCCAAGCAGCTTCAACACGATACCACAGTTCATCAAGAGTAGAGACTGGCGTATTGTGACGACCCAGTTGCTCGGCCACCATTGACCAGGCGTTTTCAATTGGTGAGAGATCTGGAGAATGTGCTGGCCAGGGCAGTAGTCGAACATTTTCTGTATCCAGGAAGTCCCATACGGGACCTGCAACATGCGGTCGTACATTATCCTGCTGAACTGTAGGGTTTCGCAGGTATCGAATGAAGGGTAGAGCCAGGGGTCGTAACATATCTTAAATGTAACGTCCACTGTTCAAAGTGCCGTTGACTCGGCGATCGAGACGTGGCTGCACGATCCGTTACAGCCATGCGGATAAGATGCCTGTCATCTCGACTGCTAGTGATACGAGGCCGTCGGGATCCAGCACGGCGTTCCGTATTACCCTCCTGAACTCACCGGTTCCATATTCTGCTAACAGTCATTGGATCTCTACCAATGCGAGCAGCAGTGTCGCGATACGATAAACCGCAATCGCGATAGGCTACAATCCGACCTTTATCAAAGTCGGAAACGTGGTGGTACGCATTTCTCCTCCTTACACGATGCATCACAACAACGTTTCACCAGGTAACGCCGGTCAACTGCTGTTTGTGTGTGAGAAATCGGTTGGAAACTGCCTCATGTCAGCACGCAGTAAGTGTCGCCACCGGCGCCAACCTTATGTGAATGCTCTGAAAAGCTGATCATTTTCATATCACAGCATCGTCTTCCTCTCGGTTAAATTTCGCGCCTGTAGCACGTAATCTTAGCGGTGAAGCAATTTTAATGGCCAGTAGTGCATTACGACCAGCAATTGAATGTGGCGGCACCTAGGTACAAATTCTTTAGTTTGCAAGAAAGGGACAGAACAAATTTATTGCGAATGGGCAACAGATTTGCAGGGTACGAATGACAAGTACTCTCCACATAACATTACATACAACTGCAACTGGTGACTCTTGTACTACTATCCCACTGCGGCAGCTGACTCCAACGGCGGAACCAGCAGATGCAGATGCGGTCACAGAACAACACTGCACTGGGCCCTGGCAGGTGGAGGACCCACGTCGCAAACACAAAAACACCACGCAAACAAGCGAGCAACCACACTCGCAAGGTAGCCGAAAGGCGCTGCTACCTACACCAAAACCCGCACTTCCGGTTAGGAACACCAACACAACGGAACCAGCAGCTGCAGATGCAGACAAGCACAGTGTTACGCTTCTGGCAAAAAAGACCACGTATAATCCATATGTTTAGAACGGAACGAATAAAAGAATTCTGCCCACTCATAAAAACCTAGCAATAAGGCCCGTGTAATCAATGGAGTGTATTCAAAGCCTGCTGCTTCCATTAGCAACACTAGCAAGCGAACAGTTTCTTCAGTGCTACACCAGTCCTACAAACTTTTTGTTCATTTGCACATTAGTGGAAAACGTGTGAAATTTCAATTGGGCATGGGTGGCTGTGTTACTGAACCACAACACATATGAATTGTTAGGCTCCCCATGCCTGTGCAAAACTATCACGCACCAGGTTGCTTATAACGGACAAGACATTACTTTTCCGGAAAATATGCTTCGCCTACCATGTATCGCTCGCATGCACAAACTGTGACATTGACTGTGCTACATCACGTGATTGGGTTAACATATGTGGCCTGGATTCGTTCGATTTGTTTGACTTTTAACGTTGAGGACAATGTGTTGTCAGCGGCTGCATCTAGTGCCAAAGATAGTGTAGCTAGCTTGCTGAAAGAATTCCCTGAACTTTTTTCTGACGGTTTAGGCAAGGCCAAAAATTTTGTTGCATATATTACTATGAAAAACAATTCTCAGCCGAAAATTTACTGGGCCAGAACTGTTTCCATTGCATTATGGAACAAAGTCGCTGCTGAACATAAAGAATTGCAAGATCGCAGTGCTATTGAGACCATACAAGTTGGTCAATGGGCAAGTCCACTGGTTTTGCTCCCAGACCTTCAGGTCGCATTCGCCTCTGTTTTGATTCTAAGTCTATGGTTATTCCACAACCTGTGATTGATAGCCGGCCGTGAGGTCCGAGGGGTTATAGACGCTTCAGTCTGGAACCGCGCGACCGTTACGGTCTCTGGTTCGAATCCTGCCTCGGGCATGGATGTGTGTGATGTCCTTAGGTTAGATAGGTTTAAGTAGTTCTAAGTTCTAGGGGACTGATGACCTCAGATTTCAAGTCCCATAGTACTCAGAGCCATTTGAACCATGTTTTTTGTGATTGATACTTACCCGTTGCCACTCCCAGAGGAACTCACGAACAGACTAGGCTGGTCGCTACTTCTCAAAAATTGATTTGCGCAACGCATATCTTCAAATACCACTAGCTGAAGAATCTCAAACGGTGTGTTTGGGGAACACTCTTTTAAGCTTGTTTAAATTTTTGCGTTTTCCTTTTGGCAGTGCTTCCTCACTCACCATATTTGAACGGTATTTCGAACAGCTGACTGCTCAACTACCACACTGTTCAAACTCTTTGGACGATATTGGCGTCGCTCGTCGTACACCTGAAGAACACATTGCAAATTGGAGTGCTTTGTTTCGCATGTTACCTGATGCAGAAGTCAAGTATAAACTGGACAAGTAGAGGTATTTTGAAATCTGAATTGTAGTATATTGGTCATGTCATAAACAGTCAAGGTGTACATCCTCTTCACATACATTTGTTAGTCATACGCGTCTTGCCAGTTCCTCGCAATGTTACAGAATTGCAGTGAGTCTTACCGACAACGAACTATTACATTCGGTTCACACCGAGTGCTGCACAAATCGCAGCTCCATTGCATCGCTTGCGTCGCAAAACGAGCCCTTTGTTTGGCTAGATGAGTGGCAAGAACCTTTTTAAAAACTGAAAGATGCATTGCTCACTGATCGACGCTTCGATGACTTTGATCCTGACAAACCAGTTGTGTTGCAGGTTAACGCTTTCTTTTACGGTATCAGTGGAGTGCTTTCGCACACATTAGGCAATAAAGACAGGTCTGTTGCTTTCGCTTCAAAAGTGTTGTACAAAGATAAGTGTAACTATTCACAAATAGAGTAAGAAGCATTGGCTATTGTGTACGTTTTCACCAAATTCCACCACTATTTGTATAGCACAAAATTCTACTTAGTACCAGATCAAAAACCATGGCAGTCATTGTTTTATCCGATGAAGCTGGCTCCTGTACGAACTTCCCAAAAATTGCAAAGATGGACGAGATTGTGTAACGTCCGACAGCTCAACATGGTAAACGACTCGCACTTTCACATCTCCCAGTTCTCCCTGATACAGACTTTGAGGCTTCTGCTGCATCTTGTAACATCGATGCTCAGGATTCTGAATTGCTTCAGGTGTAATTCTTGTTCACAATGAGAGTGGACAGTCACGTGTGTTGATCACCAAAGCTTTGCAAAAAGAAGTGTAGCAGTTACTTCGCCAAGGACACTGGGGGATTGTTTATACGAAACAATTACCCCGTCGATACTGTCCTTGGCACGCTATGCACACCCAAGTTGAACAGATGACGTCACAATGTCCCGCACGTACGGAAAATCAGTTCACTCCAACACAAAAAAAAAAACTTTCTGATTGGCCTTAGTCCCATACACTCCTGGAAATGGAAAAAAGAACAAATTGACACCGGTGTGTTAACTTCTATCGTGTGGATGTAATCACGTCAGAAACCTCTTCATATGAATTATCTACGTACAAATGACAGGTAGGCCAATTCACTGCCCTTTTATGATTTGTGTACGTTCTACTACCGCTATCTGTATACGTGCATATCGCTCTCCTGTGACTTCTGTCACCTCAGTGTACATGACCTCAAAAGGCAAGAAGGGCACGAAGGGGAAACATTTCATGGACTCAAGAACATTGTCGAACATAATCGTATAGGTGGTCCAAGTGTTAGGGTATTGGGAAGTATAATGTTGCATGTTAGTGCTGACTGACGTCCATATCTTTGAACACAGTACATTCACCGGTCACTGTTACTGTGACACTGTTCTCCTTGCCCATACTTCTTTTTAGGGGTGCATTCGGACCTGACTGCATTTTTATGGATGGCAATGTGCGATCGCATCAAACTGCGCAGATGGAGGAGCTCTTGGAACGAGAGGATATTTGGTGTCCGATCCCCTGACTTAAATCCCATCGAGCATTTGTACGATGCCTTGGGGAAACGTACTCCATCACGTCCACAGGCACCGAGGACCATCCATAAGATTTTACCCCTACTGTTGGAGGAATGGAACTCCAGGCCACAGGGGCTCCTTACCAATCTCTAGGCCCGCACGAGAGCACGTTGCAGAGCGTGCATACCGTCTTTGGTGATCATACACCCTGTTAACGAACACGTCCCAGCTTTCGTAATATCCAGAGGACCATCAGAAATTTCGCTGGCTGCAGTGCAATTAAGTATCTAAATAATGAGTATTGGGATATAAGTGTAATTTCTGTTCTTCTCAAAAATGGTTCAAATGGCTCTGAGCACTATTGGACTTAACAGCTATGGTCATCAGTCCCCTAGAACTTAAAACTAGTTAAACCTAACTAACGTAAGGACATCACACACATCCATGCCCGAGGCAGGATTCGAACCCGAGACCGTAGCGGTCACGTGGCTCCAGAGTGAAGCGCCTAGAACCACACGGCCACACCGGCAGGCTCTGTTCTTCTCAATGTGTACTTCTTCCAGTTACTTCTTCTACTGCACTGTCGCAGTTTTTATATGCATGATCCACCTCTGGTGATCGTCGAGGGGACACTGAATATTGCACGGTACATCCAAACCGTCATCGAACCCATCGTTCTACCATTCCTAGACCGGCAAGGGAACTTGCTGTTCCAACAGGACAATGCACGTCCGCATGTATCCCGTGCCACCCAACGTGCTCTAGAAGGTGTAAGTCAACTACCCTGGCCAGCAAGATCTCCGGATCTGTCCCCCCTTGGGCATGTTTGGGACTGGATGAAGCGTCGTCTCACGCGGTCTGCACGTCCAGCACGAACGCTGGTCCACCTGATGCGCCAGGTGGAAATGGCATGGCAAGCCGTTTCATAGGACTACATCCAGCATCTGTACGTTCGTCTCCATGGGAGAATAGCAGCCTGCATTGCTGCGAAAGGTGGATATACACTGTACTAGTGCCGACATTGTGCATGCTCTGTTGCCTGTGTCTATGTGCCTGTGGTTCTGTCAGTGTGATCATGTGATGTATCTGACCCCAGGAATGTGTCAATAAAGTTTCCCCTTCCTGCGACAATGAATTCACGGTGTTCTTATTTCAATTTCCAGGAGTGTAGATACTGCGGGACCTTTTGGGAACATTCGTTGGTCGATTGTGGTAGACTCTTATAGCAAGTTTCATTTTGCTGTGCCAATGAACTCGACAACCTCGCGTAGCAAAGTTCAGGCGTTATCCTCTATTTTTGCCTCGAACGTTTGCCTCACGTCAAATGAATTTGAAACACTGTGTGAATGCAGTGGCATACAGCATCTAAATAGTGCACTTTTCCATCCACAGTCAAACGGCGAAGCGAAAGGTTTCGTCAGAATCTTCAAGCAGCAGATTTCCAGTCGTCGCACCATACACACCAGGGATCAAGCAATGCAACTGTTTCTTGTCTCCTATCGTTCACATCCACGAGATGGACTATCGCCGGCGGAATTGCTTCACGGCCGCTGCTCCACCTGCTCCATCCCGTTCCTCAGCATCCGGCGCCGAAGGAAGGCGTTAAGTATTGCTTCAAGTCCCATGGCTTTTGTTTTCCAAGGTTTTTAACGGTAGCAGACAGTAAGCGCGAGGCGAGGTACTTCGTCGACCTGGCGCATCCACGTATCTGACTTCAGATCCAGACGGATTGCAGCGCTGACATCACAATCAAATTCTCCACAGTCATGTGCACGGTGATCCTTCTGCATCTCTTCTCCCAGATTCACGGGTCCCGAGGACAGCGCGTCCACCAGAGGGTGTCAACACGACACCGCGGGACGACCCCATGGAGACGGAGCCTTCGCCTCCTCTCATCGCAGCGTCCACTTTCCTGCCTTCCCTTCCGTTGTCGTGCTCCCTACACAATGATGGTCCGTCACTTTTTTCTTGTGGGGGGGGGGGGGGAGGGGAGGAATTTACGGTGTAAAGTCAAATCTCCGGCACACCAGTCGGGAAAGATAGTGCACGAGGCCTGTGACAAGAAGTCAGCCAATCCCACGCTTATCGGACCTCCCTCCAGATGACAATGCGACAGCAGCGGCCGCTAGGTGAAGAGGAGCAGCCTCCAGGCTATCGACCTGCATAAAGCAGGTCAAAGCTCATTACTACGCTTGAACTATATATCAGACTTTGGAATTATTATACTGACGAAACTTGACTACTTTGTATGTCGCCCTTTGTTTGCGACACATCTCTGTGACACAAAGTTAAGTAAAGTATTTGTTAATTTTGTAATAACTCATTAATACGACTTGCTTGAATTGTTGTCTAGCGCTCTGAGAAAGGAGGTTTCCTGGACACCCCATAATTGACGACTAGGCAGTATTTAGCAGTATGTGCAAATTAACTAGTACTTTCGAGAATGACATTGCCACTCTGCAGCGAATAGCGGGTGTATGAACCTTCCTTGGAGGTTATAGCTGTGTGCCGAACCGAGACTCGAACTCGTACTTCCGTTTACAAAGCAGATGTTTTTTTGCATTCCTGTGAAATCAAACAGCCTGTTTCATTAATTTTAGCTCTTCTTAGAGCTGCTGTTGTATTTTGCATGTATGTTAGAATTTATTCAACATCTTAGCTCGTGCAGCAATCTACTCGTGGCAGCTGGAAATCACTGACTAGAGACCGAACTTTCATCTCAACCAGCTACACCAACTTCGAGTTTTTCGCGTTGCTGACTTGTTCTAAAGACATTTTAGAATATTTCCCACAACTGTATACAGAAAATAAGTACTTTACGATCTGTTGCGTTTTTTACTTGATATTGGAGCCATTTATATGTGTAGTACAATCATCGAGCAATGATCGCGATTTTACAGTGCATTCATCTGATTGTGACAGGAGAAACTAGGATTTGCTGTTATTTCACGTGCTCTGGGTTTGTAGGACGATTATAAGCCTAAAGTCATGTTCAAAAAAAGTGAATTCCTAATTTGTTATTTATGTTCTATAAGCAAATGATTGCCAATTAGTTATACAGAAGTATCTATTTTTCAGTGCAGCCATCTGTAGTGACAGGCGGAAGTAGGATGTGAATGCGTATTTGTATTCATTTACGTTTTCAGGATTACCTGGTTAGCGTTTATAATAAAAAGAAACTCATTCAAACTAATGATAATCCTATTTTGTTGATCATATTGTCTACACAATTTTTCTTAATAATTTAATGAGACATGTGCTATACATTCGTTCGTCCATTCCATGGCAAATAATGTACAGATTCAAATCAAAGTTAGCTATATGACGATTGCTGAATCAGTTTGAAACGAATTTTTGATAGTCAGTAATGGAAACATAGCTACAAATAATAGGCACAAGGTGTGTGGGAGTGTAGGGAGCGTGGATAGCAGGATGAGGGTGCTTCATACATCACTTGCAGAAGTGCACGAGGGGAGGTACGTGGGCCCTTCCCTCCTTGACCTTAGCATGTGGCAACATGTTGCGATGCCTGGAATTACCTAGGAGGTAAGAAATGAATATGCTAACGCCATCAAATAAGATATGCGTAATTGTGTTAGCTGTAATATGATCCCACTGATATAAAATTGCTGATAGATAATGAGTCAGCGTTCAGCGTTATTTGCCAGTACATATATTCCCTTACTACGGTTGTCAATGGACACCGTTCTATAACAATCACTATTGTGTTTTCGACTCAAGTACATATCACGTGAAAGGATTCTCCAGACGAATATACAGTTTTTCAGTGACAAACAGTTGTGTATGTCATGTGGTATAAAGACCATTTCAGTTTCACCTACGCTATCCATTTTGCTACTGAAAGTCTTACAAATGTTTCTGTAATAACGAAGCGAGCAAGAAATTATATGTATATACTTCCAACTGCGATGGCTACATTGTGTTTTAAATAATTTCTTGTCTCATACCGACTGTCAGAGGACTGATTATTTGCCACCATTTAGGGAGAAGGGAAAAGCGAATAATATTGTAGGATCGCAACAGAAAGTTACACAACTCTCAAACATTTGAAGGATCTGTAACTCAAGCACCTCCATCCAGCCGAAACATTCCTCATCTGCGTGCAGCGACGCCGCATTTAAAGACGAAGTTCTCACATCAACTGCGGAAACGTTGTCCCAACTTTTGAAGGCTCCCCTAATTGGCGGACGGAGGTAGAACTTCTGCGCTGTGGAACTGCTTTCGAAGTTCGAGAAATCATACATGAACAATTTAAACGCAGCGTAAACGCTAATAGAAGTTTAAGAACATGCTATAAAGAGCGTAAATTCTCTAAACACCTGCAGATATCCTTAACGTGTGGCGCTAAAGGAGTATGAGGTAAAGGAATGTGCAAGAATAATAGTGACAGTTGTGAGATGCTAGTTACAGATTTAGTCTGAATTTTAATTTAGAAGAGGCACAAAATACCGTTTGAACGAGTGAGAAGCCGTTTAGTTGCTAAAAATGAGCTCACGTCATTTACCTTATATAATATCACCTAGCCGCAAAATATCATTGTAATGGAAAGTAGAGAGGAATTTGTTTGTGATGATAAATCCCGTCACAGGAAAGGATGCAGGGCGAGAAGCTGGCCGTAACATTACGAAAGGAACCATTTTGGGGAACGCCTTAAATGATCGGAACTCTGTCTCACAGAATACGAGGCCAGGCTACATTAGCTGCTGTGTCAGTTCGACCCACTGCGTAATACGAGAGCAGCTCAACAACTCTAGTGAGTAAGTCAAGAACAGGAGTAAAAATATGTCCTGGAATAGCTATATTTATCGAAATGTCTCCAACAACGACTCTACGAGGTGTTTTCGTAAACTTTTAACTGACAGAATCACGCTTTACAAGGAACCCCCTATCTTCTGCTTTAAGTTGGCTTACACGATTACGCGCACGTATGTATACTGGAATATCCCCTGAACTGAAAATGTCCTCTCATAGTTAAAGTTTATAACCATAAACAGTATGATAACGCTACAAGGCTGCAAAGATAGTAGATGAAAATCGGTGCGGTATATGTGTAGCTTACTTTTGCGCAGTGAATTAATAATGGGTATGAATAGAGGTTTAAATGATTTTCACAAATTTGTTAAGTCCTGATAAGAATATGGAGTAAGATTTACGGTGTTAAGTTTCGCTGCTTGTAGCCTGGCTATGTGAACTGGGGATGATTGTCCGAGTCTGTCAGCATAACTATTGAGAAATGTGAATACTCACAGACACAAAACTTTAACGTTATATATAGACTGTTGATAGCATCTCCTGCAAACTCCAACCACAAGCTTAGCATCGGTTCTGAAAACCCCGCAAAGGAAACAGGCGAAACGTATTGCTCACTGCAGTTGTTGAAATGCGTATATATAGGATAAATCATCTAGAATTTGCGCTGCAAATATTGCGGAAATTAAAAGTACCATTGATGTGCGGTTTTCACATAAGTCAATAAGGGCTCGTATTGTGGGTGAATCAACAGATTTCAACAATTATTATAAACTGTATTTTTTGTACAAACACGCGCTTTATTTCTAAATGAACAGTGCCTATTGACATTAAGAAACTAAATTTAGGGTAAATTAGAATGTTTGTGTGTTTGTTGGATGAATCTAGTGAACGTCATGTACAAGATACGGCATTTTGAAAAGTTTCCCCACCGGCAATTTACAATAGCTGTCGTAGGAAAGACACAAGGGCATACACTAGTTATGTGTATTCTGACCGGTAACGAGACAAGTGACCATCACAGGTTGTATTCTTCCACTCTGGTATGGAAAGAAAGCTGCACGTGTGTTAGCATTTCAGCGGAGATGTCCGAGTGGGCAGGAGATTAATAAGGCGATTATTATCGTTGTGTGCAGTTGGTAGCTCCTTGTAGGCAGCGTCTTTCAGTTTTACCCACAGAAGATACTTTACAATCGTCAATTAGGGGCAACGGTCCTCTGATCTAATCCAGTGATTTCGAAACAATTCGTACACTATGGGCTGAATGGCCATCACAGGTTCCTCCTTGTCTACACAGCATACAATGAAGATGGACTGTTTGGCTGCAATGGTTCAAATGGCTCTGAGCACTATGGGACTTAACAGCAGTGGTCATCAGTCCCCTAGAACTTAGAACTACTTAAACCTAACTAACCTAAGGACATTACACACTTCCATGCCCGAGGCAGGATTCGAACCTGCGACCATAGCAGTCGCGCGGTTCCGGACTGCGCGCCTAGAACCGCGAGACCACCGCGGCCGGCTCGGCTCCAATACTTGTGCGCGTTCCGTGTCCTGCCTATGGAAAACTGGCCTATGAGGTGATGGTTTACTATCCCACAGAAGACGTTTACACACCATGGACGCTGACGGTCCACCTGCTGAAGCCAACGGGGACTGTCAACAGGCCAATAGTCCATGTTTCGGCGCTTTACCTGGCCATGATTAGAAATTTGCGGCTTAATCACTGAACAAGATACATGATAACAACTGGAGTAGCATGTCTTAATTCACACGTATATAAGTTAACATGATTCTCATTATCGTTTCCATGTAACTCTTGAAGGAGAGAGATGTGACGGGGATGGAACCTGTGTCGATGGAGAATGCATGGGACACTTGCCTGATTGATGCTGCTTCCTCATGCTACTGCCCGGGAGTTAACGTGCAAATCAACTGTAGTAGCAGTAAGAACATTAATTCCGTCCCTCCCCTCCCTTCTGTAACCACTTGTTTCCTTCTGTTCCGTTGTCTCAGTGTTACACTACCACTTCCACGTAATTGGTTGAAGCTGATTGACGTCTATTGTGATATCTTGTCGCATACACTATACTAGAACAAACTCGATTCCTCCTATACTCTCAGTACACCATAGGCATGTCGCTATCTATCATCCACTCATGAAAGTTATTGCGCGCAAAATGCCGTGACCGCTAGATGCACAGTCAGCTGGCGAAACACATGAGAGGCGCTCAGACCGATGTAGGGGAAATGCAGAGCGCTGGACGGGAAGTGCTGTTCTAAGCGGAAGCCTACACTCACATTTTCTGTAAATATTAAGTCGGCACCCTCCATGCCCACACTTGCATGGTGACCATCCAGGAAGATCTATTGTAACCTCTGCTTTCCTTACTATCTAAAGCGGATGAAGCCAAAAATGCGGTGATTTATTTTCGCCTGGCTTTCTACCCATTTGTGACATTTCTACATCTACATCTACATGACTACTCTGCAATTCACATTTAAGTGCTTGGCAGAGGGTTCATCGAACCACAATCATACTATCTCTCTACTATTCCACTCCCGAACAGCGAGCGGGAAAAACAAACACCTAAACCTTTCTGTTCGAGCTCTGATTTCTCTTATTTTATATTGATGATCATTCCTACCTATGTAGGTTGGGCTCAACAAAATATTTTCCCATTCGGAAGAGAAAGTTGGTGACTGAAATTTCGTAAAAAGGTCTCGCCGCGACGAAAAACGTCTATGCTGTAATGACTTCCATCCCAACTCGTGTATCATATCTGACACACTCTCTCCCCTATAACGCGATAACACAAAACGAGCTGCCCTTTTTTGCACCCTTTCGATGTCCTCCGTCAATCCCACCTGGTAAGGATCCCACACCGCACAGCAATATTCTAACAGAGGACGAACGAGTGTAGTGTAAGCTGTCTCTTTAGTGGAGTTGTTGCATCTTCTAAGTGTCCTGCCAATGAAACGCAACCTTTGGCTCGCCTTCCCGACAATATTATCTATGTGGTCCTTCCAACTGAAGTTGTTCATAATTTTAACACCCAAGTACCTAGTTGAATTGACAGCCTTGAGAATTGTACTATTTATCGAGTAATCGAATTCCAACGGATTTCTTTTGGAAGTCATGTGGATCATCTCACACTTTTCGTTATTTAGCGTCAACTGCCACCTGACACACCATGCAGCAATCTTTTCTAAATCGCTTTGCAGCTGATACTGGTCTTCGGATGACCTTACTAGACGGTAAATTACAGCATCATCTGCGAACAGTCTAAGAGAACTGCTCAGATTGTCACCCAGGTCATTTATATAGATCAGGAACAGTAGAGGTCCCAGGACGCTTCCCTGGGGAACACCTGATATCACTTCAGTTTCACTCGATGATTTGCCGTCTATTACTACGAACTGCGACCTTCCTGACAGGAAATCACGAATCCAGTCGCACAACTGAGACGATACCCCATAGCTCCGCAGCTTGATTAGAAGCCGCTTGTGAGGAACGGTGTCAAAAGCTTTCCGGAAATCTAGAAATACGGAATCAACTTGAGATCCCCTGTCGATAGCGGCCATTACTTCGTGCGAATAAAGAGCTAGCTGCGTTGCACAAGAGCGATGTTTTCTGAAGCCATGCTGATTACGTGTCAATAGATCGTTCCCTTCGAGGTGATTCATAATGTTTGAATACAGTATATGCTCCAAAACCCTACTGCAAACCGACGTCAATGATATAGGTCTGTAGTTAAATGGATTACTCCTACTACCCTTCTTGAACACTGGTGCGACCTGCGCAATTTTCCAATCTGTAGGTACAGATCTATCGGTGAGCGAGCGGCTGTATATGAGTGCTAAGTAGGGAGCTATAGTATCAGCGTAATCTGAAAGGAACCTAAGTGGTATACAATCTAGACCTGAAGACTTGCCCGTATCAAGCGATTTGAGTTGCTTCGCAACCCCTAAGGTATCTACTTCTAAGAAACTCATGGTGGCAGATGTCCGTGTTTCAAATTCTGGAATATTCCATTCGTCTTCGACATTCAGAGAAGCGTCATGAGTGGCAAATTTTGAATAAACCTACACATTTCTCTTATTACTATGTGAAAAGTTGTTACTTTTGCCTAAACACAGTGGGGTTTACACTGTCTCACGTCGCTAACATCTTGTGGAGGCGCAGCTGTAAGAGAATTCGGAAACAGTGCTTTATGAAGTTTATTAAGTGAGGCACAGAGAAAAAGTAAAGTCAGTAGCTAATGACAAAGCACTTCCTTGGTACAAAAAAAAAGTAATGTCTTCACATACGTTGTTCCAAAAAAATGGTTCAAATGGCTCTGAGCATTATGGGACTTAACAGCTATGGTCATCAGTCGCCTAGAACTTAGAACTACTTACACCTAACTAACCTAAGGACATCACACAACACCCAGCCATCACGAGGCAGAGAAAATCCCTGACCCCGCCGGGAATCGAACCCGGGAACCCGGGCATGGGAAGCGAGAACGCTACCGCACGATCACGAGATGCGGGCTATGTTGTTCCAAAACACACAGTATTTCTCGTTTCACCAGCTATCGAAGGTCCTTAAAAATTACAGTCTTGCACCGACAAAGTCTCTTCTTATTGGAATAACACGATACACAGTGAAGTTTTACATAATAATCATATGGTAAAATACTCTCCTCTTTGTGTGCCATCATTTGACAAAATGTCATTTCGATATATGAAATATGAGGAATGTTGTGAATATTTCACACATGCATTATCGCTTGCGAGGTAAGATCAAAAATAGGTTTGCTACATCAGACCAATTTTCTCGAAAATGGTGACAGTCAGATACCTCCACCCAAGTTTAAAGAAAAAATTCCATATGTTAGTTAAATTTCATATGAAGCAACATACTACCTAATGTGCACCGCTCGCAAAATAAAAGCGACCTCTATTTTTAATTGCACACTTTTCTGAATGTCGTGCAGTGTCTTACTTTCACGTAGATATCACAATAACTACGAACATTAACGAAATGATGGGCACATTATCATGAAACTGATATATAAAGCTATAAGTAGAACAAAAATTAGTTTTTTAACGCATAGTCTCTGTAGAATAGTTACAGAAAGGTTACAGGGTGCCCTCCTCGATTCTGCCGTCGCTAACTGGCCGAAAGGTGGAGAACACTTACCGGCCTCCCCTTTTGAACAAACGAATAAACTCGCCCAGCCTTTTGGACGAAAAATGGTGACTGCGCATCGACCATCGTATCCTGCGCGAGCTATATTGCTTGGGTTGACACATTGAGGAGCCAGCTTCAATACACTCAAGGAACACACTGGCACACTGTAAGTAAACATAACAGCATCGAATGTAGCAACTACGAAGATTGAATGGCACAGACCAGTGTAGATGTGGAAACATTTCAAGATGCGGTATCTCATAAACTACTCGCACTAGAATCCTGCGACAAATACCACTGACATTCCAATTTACCTTGCTTTTCGTTTCTTAACATCAACAGGCGTTGTTTCATTTAAAAACGTGTATGTTTGCACTCAAAATACACTTCATAACTATTATTAACATTAGTTTATTGGCTAACAGAATGAGCCACTGACTACAAATCTATTCTGTGAAAATCGCCCATCTGTAGCACTTTGCTTTTCAACAATATTTGTAGTGGAAGTTTCAGGTGAAGCGCTCTATACTTCTCATACTGCTAGTTCAGGAAAACTGGTATCTTTGATGAAAAGAGAATGAACATTACACGCAATGTGTAGATACATAATGCAAAATGAAGTTTGGCTGAACAGGCGTGGGGTCACGATTAACATTTAGCACCTCTGAGTAGAAAAAGAGTAATTACATTCAAAGCATAATTATGCCACCACGACGCACACAACATACATACATGAAACAAGTGGTAAAAAGAGACACTCTTTGTGAAGTACTTGAACAAAAGGAAATCTAAATGGTTTGGAAAATACCGAAACAAGCATTAAATAGGAATGTTATGAGTTCAAAAGCAATAATAATCGGATGAAACAAAGGAAACTCGATTTTGTGCTCTGCTTAGAAAGTCATCCATCCAACAAAGCCACAAACGTAACATGTCAACATAGCAAGCGTTCACAAAAATTCTGAAAATACTACCAATATCATCACACCAACCCTCGCAATACGAACTAGGAAGCAGACACACATTTACGGCGTGATGTCTGTGAGTGAACATAAGACTCCAACTTCCACTGCACTCATGTAAAAGCATATTACCACATTTACCCCCGCCACGTCTCAGCGCCCAACTGAACACTGCGTTGTCCATTCAAGCACAGCGTCCTGTAGGAACGAAGCAGTGCAATTGCTACCCATTGCCCCTTCGCCATAGGGCTCACTCAAGTCTTCTACAGATTGTCTCGAGGGCAGTCACGCTTTCAGATATAGACAGCTCAGTGTGTACTTTCGCAGGGTGTTTACGATTTGACAACACATCAAAGAAATTCAGTACTGAACGGTGTAAATATGACATACGACTTTCAGGCTATGACCATGAAAATTAGTATTATTCTTCTTAAGGCGAACCTTTTTTCCAAACGGTGGTCACATTGGTTGCAGAAGTCTGCGGTTTGGCTGCTCCATCACCCTATCATCTTTGTGTACGATCCAGTGATGCAATCGTTTCTTCATCCGAGAAAACATGAATAAGGCACTGGGTACGATACCAGGATAATGTGGGTTGTGGGGGAAAACTACGTAACTAAAAAAAAAAAAAAAAAATCATGTGTCACTGTGTCGTGTTCAGAAAGAGCTGTGGCATTTTAATAGACTAAAAATCCACTTTTGGAAAGCTTCTCGTGACACTTTGTTTCGACATCCATCCGTAACGTCATCAGGTTATTTTGGAAGTATGCCTCTCTTATCATTTTTGTGTTATGAGCATGATCTATTAATATCGGACTACACTGTGGTGACAAAAGTCTTGGGATACTTCCTAACATCGTGTCGGAACTCCTTTTGACAGCCCTAGTGCTGCAACTAGGCGTGCCGTGGATTCAGTAAGTCTTTGCAAGTCTCCTGCAGAAAAATTGAGCCATTTTGCCTCCATAGCCGTCCACACACCAGCTAAAACATTATGACCACCGACCTACCATCACTATAAACTAGTCCAGGCCATAGCAGCGTCACCTGACGTGGAATGAATGCTCGTCAGACGTACGAACCGTGCAATAGTATCAGTGAACGTGCAATCCCTGCATAGATTGGGGAAGACTCATGACGTATCTGATTTTGACCGACGGCTGACTGTAATGGCCCAGAGTCTCACCATTAGCATTTCAGGAACTGCTCAACTTATAGAGTGTTCGAGGTGTGCTGTGGCGAGTATCCTCAACACGTGGCGAAACCAAAGTCGTCGGTTTGGGCAGCCACTCCTCATTACAGATGTCGGACTTCATAGGCTGGGAAGATTGGTAAAACAGGGCAGGCGGTGACCTCTAGTGGAACTAAGATCAGACTCTGTTGGACTAAGTACAAGTACAGTGCTCCGGACACTCCTAATGAAGGGCCTCCGCAACTGACGACCAATTCATGTGCCAATATTAACACCACGACGTCGGAAACTACTACTGAAATGGGTACGTGACCATTTCCACGGAATGTTGGTGCAGTGGCAGAGCGTTGCACGGTCTGATTATTCCCAATAACTTCTTAGTGAAGGCGATTGGAGGGCACAAATCCATCGTCTCTCTGGGGAACAGCTCCTTGACATCTGAACTACAGGACAGAGACCGCGGCAACTCAATTATGCTTTGGGGAACATTCACGTGGGCATCAGTACGTCCAGCGGAAGTCGCGCAAGGCACCATGATGACAAACGAGTTGCAGATCACATACACCTCTTCATGGCGATCTTGTTTCCCGGCAGCAGTGGTATTTTTCAACAAGACAGTGCACTGTGTCACAAGACCAGGAGTTGCGATGGAATGGTCCGTGGAACACAGTGGCTAGTTCCCATTGATGTGATGGGCCCAGCTCACCAGATCTGAACCCAATCGAAAACATCTGGGACGTGACCGAACGCGGCATCAAAGCTTAGCCCCCATCCCTTTATCGGGAATTTACAGTTATTAAGAGACTTGTGTGCAGATGCAGTGCCAGTTCCCTCCAGCTACCAAACCCTCATTGCTTCTCTACCATGACGCGTTGCCGCTGTTATCCGTGCCAACGGTGCAGACGCCGGCTACTGGGTTGGTGGTCATGCTACGGAAGTGTTGGCGGCAATGGATTTTATGCACAAACCGTCCTCTCGATTATGTTCCATAAATTTTGTATGGGGTTCATATCGGCCGAATTGGGTGGCCCAATCATTCTCTCGAATTTTCCAAATTTTCTTCTAACCAATCGAGAACAATTGAGGCTCAGTGATATTGCGTATTATTGTTTAGGAGTATGAGTTCCATGGAAGGCTGAAAATGGTCTCCAAGTAGCGGAACATAGCCATTTCTTCCAATAATCGGTTCAGGGGGACCAGAGCACCCAGTCCACTCCATGCAAACATGGCCTACACCATTACGGAGCGACAACCAGTTCGCACAGTACCTTGTTGACAACTTGGGTATGGCTTCGTGTGGTCTGCGTCACATTCGAAACCTGTAGTTAGCTCTTACAACTTATATCGGACTTATCTCACCAGGCCACTGTTTTCCATTCATCTAGAGTCCAACCGATAATGTCACGATCCCAGGAGAAACGATGCAGCAATGTCGTGCCGTATGCAAAGACACTCGTGTGGGTCATCTGTTGCCATAACCCATTTACCCCAAATTTCGGCTCACTCTTATACGTTCGCCGTACGTCCCACAATGATTTCTGCAGTTAGTTTCCGCAGTGTAGGTTTCCGTCAGCACCTGTAGCGGCTCGTAAGTGTACAATATGAGTGTTAATCTAAAAAAAAAAATCTGATAAATAGGAGTGTGAAATTAACAGATAAATTTGTATAAGAATTATGCTTATTACCATATTTATACAGCTTGAGCCGCTGTCAACAATACTAATAATAATAACATAAGCATAACATGTTTGAAAAAAGTAAGAATTGCTTATGTGGAATTTTGTTGTTTTGTAGATGATTGAGTACAGTTTATGGCAAGAACGAAATAATGTCGAACTCTTTACAACTCTCCTTCTCTCATTTTTGCGTAAGTGTGAGTTTCTGTGCTTTTTTTAATTTTTTTGGACAATGAAGATGATCCTTAATACACGCATTTCAGAAGGAATTCCAGGCTGAAAATCAAGCATTCATACGTTGCACCTACACGACAACTTGCGCGTATTATACATTTCTTTGTTAAACGTTCGCTTGTAGTCACGTTTATTTGATTTAATCACTTTCTCAGACAACGGATCTGCTCTGGGAGGCCCAAGTTCCTTTTCGGTTAATTTTTCCTGCTAATTTTTTTTCTGTTAGCACTTAAAATATATTCAACAGGGTTCATGTAGACACTGCACAGGAAAACCGTTTCCTGCACAGTAAACAACCAATTCGAAACACAAACTGCTGTTTGCGGAAATGATAAAATTCAAGCAGAGCAATCTACAAGCGACGTCATTTGACTAGAATACAACCGAGGCGCTGAGTGCCATAAGGGTCAATAGCACACCGTCTTCAACCTCAAAATTTCAATGGTATCATAGAAATCTTTGAGACAGCTTTTCGTGAATGTTCAAGTATACGTACAATGTGTACAGATAAATCTGATCCACCATAAGATCAACGGACTTCAGAAGCAAATGATACCGTTTTACAGTCGACTATGATGTACTTTTGGTTCTCCGCGCCTGATATGGATTGCTATGTCATTAAATCGAAAACTTAATATTCTGTATCTCATTCGGAATTCCCTGAAATAGGCTTCACTATCAGCATAACTGTAACATATACAGAGGCCCGATCTAATTTTAATATTTGCTGAGTGAATTCGCATACCTGAAGAATGTGCTTCCATGTAACAGGATTTATGCCATGTGAATGGAGATGAAAGTCTGCTGCAGTGAGCTACCACCTGGTGGCATTGGTGTGAACTTACAGTTGAGTAGTAAGGTCTAGCTATGCACGTCGTGAACCATGCAAGTCGTTTATCAAATCCATATGTATATGGTCTGTAAGGCAATTACGTCACGCCAGTTGCGCACGCGCAATAGCTTCTTAAAACGTGCACAACTGAATGGGAGCTCGCCACGCTGATGCCAAGTTTCATCGATATTAGAGGAGCAATGTATCATAGCGCGGTAGATTTAGAGCAGTCTGTTTTCAATTACCGCACCTACATTATGTTTAACAACATTCAAAGAAAAGTAATCAATTAATTAGGAAGGTGTCAAAAGTCAGGTTGTTAACGTGCTGTCGTGCTTCAACACAACAGCTCCCACTGGCTAGCACCGATAACTCTACACAAACGCTGCTGCTCTTGGTCGTTAACTGAAGATCATAGGGTACTGCATCGACACAAGGTGAGAGGTAATGCCTGATATCTGATATCTGGTATTCTCGGCACACTCTTGACACTGTCTATCTCGAAATATTGCATTCCCTAACAATTTACTAAACGGAATTTCACATGCTTCTTGCTCTAACTACCGTTCTGTGTTCAGAGTTTGTTAAATCCCATCGTGGGGCCATAATCACGTCGGTAACCTTTTGATATAACTCACCTGAGTACAAATGACAACTCCACCTATACACTCTTTTTTTTGTAACTTGGGTACGCTACACTACAGTCATCTGTACATGTGCATTTTGCTAATCTTTGACAATTGTCTTCTCATTGTACAGCAGCCCTAAAAAAATCTCGGAATTATGTTGCCCAGTAAGGGGTGATTTTTATTCTTATTTAATGGTGGTCAACCGACATGTTCCCACTGATTGCTTTGCTACTTTGTCTCAGGGTCAACATGAGACATGTAACAGGGTAGGCAGTTAAGGAAACCGTCTGGAACGTACGGCTGTGGGAAAAGTGAAAATGAGTCAAGGATCAATTTTCAGCATGTTGCATAACATTTTAAACATAATGAAGGTCGAAATTGTGTCAAGCTACTACAAATAACTCACTACTGATTTTTGCAGCGTTGTTCCCTTTCAAATACAGAAAACTAAATACCGCACGATACTTCACCTTGATAATGTGCCATTTTGGTATGGCACTTCCAATGGTGAGCTATTGTACTGTGACCAGTTAGTGATGGGAGCAACTGAATGGAAAAATACGGTCTCGACTGTAGTTGGTAAACAATGGCCTCATTGGGTTTTAGTTTGTCACATTCGTTGAATTATTTATTTATTCCTTCCAGTGAAGCCAGTCTATGGGAGCAATCGACAAAGTAATACTGACTATTTATTTCTGTGTTTTTAGTGCCGTATTTAACTAACACGTACTTTCTGCCTGAACAGGTTAATACCGCTCTTTTAGACCAAACTTGAAATATCAACTGTCTGTTTAGCACTGTGATAGCATTGGGGTATTTACTTCAGAGTTCGCAATCGAATTTTAGGCATTAACTTTACAGATATGTGTAGTATAAGGAAAATGACATTCTGGTAGCTGATGCAAGCAATGCACTTTACTGCTTTGTTTAATATTTTGAAGATATTTTAAATGACGAATTAACATTGTAACGGCCGGCCATAGTGACCGAGCAGTTCTAGGCGTTACGGTCGCAGGTTCGAATCCTGTCTTGAGCATAGATGTGTGTGATGTCCTTAGGTTAGTTAGGTTTAAGTAGTTCTTCGTTCTAGGGTACTAATGACGTCTGATGTTAAGTCCCATAGTGCTCAGAGCAATTTGAACATTGTCACGGTTGGCGATGTTAATAGAACATATTCGATGTGGATCGTAATTAACTTAATCTTCCCTTGTGCTTTAAACCAAGGATAGTAGGCAGATCGAAGTACGAAGGTTGACATAAATTACTGACAGCAAGCAACAGGAGCATGAAGCAATATTTGATTTTACTTCGCATATTGAATTTCACTGGAATACCATTTAAATTAAAACACACATTCAATAGGTATATAGTTATAATTCCTTACTTATATTGCATTAGCGAACAATGACTTCATTGATGAGGAATATGTATAATATCCGTCCTCATATTCCGTACCTGATGCCGTATAATTTCCTAAGAAATTCGCCGATGTGACTGGCGAGATAATCAATAAACAATTTTTTGGTAGTGAAGAATGAAAAATGAGTTGGCAATTTTTTAGGATAGGGTCATTTAACACAGTTTAGTGAAGGTTACATTTTGAATGCGTGAGAGTGTAAGTGTGCGTGTGCGTGTGCGTACGTGTGTGTGTGTGTGTGTGTGTGTGTGTGTGTGTGTGTGTGTGTGTGTGTGTGTGTAGAGTATCACGTAATTCATTAGACAAATGTATTGTACTAGAACTGACACGTGATTACATTTTCAAGTAGTTCAGGTGCATGGATCCTGAGAAATCAGTACCCAGAACAACCACCTTTGGCCACAATAACGGCCTTGATACGCCTGGGAATTGAGTCATACAGAGCTTGGATGGCGTGTACAAGTACAGCTGCCCATGCAGCTTCAAAACAATACCACAGTTCATAAAGAGTAGTGACTGGCGCATTGTGACGAGCCAGTTGCTCGACCACCATTGACCAGACGTTTTCAATTGGTGAGAGATCTGGGGAATGTGCTGGTCAGGTCAGCAGTCGAACATTTTCTGTATCCAGAAAGGCCAGTACAGGACCTGCAACATGCGGCCGTGCATTATTCTGCTGAAATGTAGGGTGTCGCAGGGTTCAAATGAAGGGCAGAGCCACGAGTCGTAACACAACTGAAATGTAGCGTCCACTGTTCAAAGTGCCGTCAGAGCGAACAAGAGGCGACCGAGACGTGTAACCAATGGCAGCCCATACCATCATGCCGGGTGATACGCCAGTATGGCGATGACGAATAGAAGCTTCCGATGTGCGTTCACCGCGATGTCGCCAAACACGGATGCGACCATCATGATGCTATAAACACAACATGGATTCATCCGAAAAAATTAGGTTTCGCCATTCGTGCACCCAGGTTCGTCGTTGAGTACACCATCGCAGGCGCTCCTGTCTGTGATGCAGCGTCAAGGGTAACCGCAGCCATGGTCTCCAAGCTACTAGTCCATGCTGCTGCAAACGTCGTGCAGATGGTTGTTGTCTTGCAAACGTCCCCCTCTGTTGATTCAGGGATCGAGACGTGGCTGCACGATCCGTTACAGCCATGGGGATAAGGTGCCTGTCATCTCGACTGCTAGTGATACGAGGCCGTTGGGATGCAGCACGGCCGGCTGGAGTGGCCGAGCGGTTCTAGGCGCTTCAGTCTGGAACCGCGTGACCGCTACTGTCGCAGGTTCGAATCCTGCCTCGGGCGTGGATGGTTGTGATGTCCTTAGGTTAGTTAGGTTTAAGTAGTTCTAAGTTCTAGGGGACTGATGACCACAGATGTTAATTCCCATAGTGCTCAGAGTCATTTGAACCATTTTTGATCCAGCACGGCATTCCGTATTACCCTCCTGAACCCACCAATTCCTTATTTTGCTAGCAGTTGACCAACGTGATCAGCAATGTAGCGATTCGGGAAACCGCAATCGGGATAGGTCACAATCCGACCTTTATCAAAGACGGAAACTTGATGGTACGCATTTCTCCTCCTTACACGAGGCATCACAACAACGTTTCACCAGGCAACGCCGGTCAACTGCTGTTTGTGTATGAGAAATCGGTTGGTAACTTTCCTTATGTCAGCACGTTGCAGGGATCGCCACCGGCGCCAACCTTGTGTTAATGCTCTGAAAAGGTAATCATTTGCATATCACAGCATCTTCTTCCTTTCGGTTAAATTTGGCGTCTGTCGCACGTCATCTTTGTGGTGTAGCAATTTTAATGGCCAGTAGTGTATATGTATTTGTGTGGCTGACGAACTTTAAATGTGGAAATACTGCAGGCACACCCCTTACGAAATTTTTTTTACAAATAATTCAGGTCGTTTGCATATTTTTGTGCATGTTGCAAAATTCAGATCATTTCGTCACTTTCTAGCACAGCCATTTGGTTGCTCTGTGGCCACTTTTTCAGTATTTCTTTCACTTAATGGAGTCTAAAGCAGTGGGATGTGATCCATATAGTAGTGAGGGGAGAGGGGAGGGGAAGATTTGGAAACCACGTCTCAGACAGTTCCACTATCTTGATTTTTTTTTTTCAATTTCCACTAGCAAAATTATGGTAGATGAATCATATTGAATTTCGATTGGCTGTTTCATTTTAATGGCCCCTAAAATACTACGCTGTCATTGACTGCTGAGGTGGAGGGGGATGGGGTACAGAGCACAACTGGGGTAGTTCTGCAATTGTAAATTTTTAAAATGCCTCTATCTTGCAGTACTGAATATTCCTCCAGCGCCACCTTGCCTAAAGGGGGGAAAATGTATGTCAGCTTGGGAATAGATGGAGCTAAGAAGTTGAAGGTTCTTCGCATGTAATCGATGAAAGAAGCTGATGGACACTTTTTTGAGTCATCAGTCTGTATGTTACTTTTGGGACCAAGTTAACTATTCCTATATTCTGCAAAAGTTCCTTCACTCATCTAATTCTTTCAGTAAGGGTCATCCATCCATTCCTTTCCTTGCCTACTGTTTTTAGTACTTTATTTTATTCTTTTTTCTTTTAACCATTGACCTAAAACATGATTTAAAATGCCTTCGTATTCTTCTTCCTCAGAGACACATTGAAATTCCATACGGATGCAGTGCTCCAGTGCTAACTTCTAGTATCTTGCTCGTGAGTTTCAAGTCAGTACCCAAAACCACAACGTGCCTTTAATTGAGGAATGCTTTCTTTACTTGAGGCAGTCTATACCTGCCTTGTTTTCGCCATACAGTGTAATCTTGTTTCTTAGAGGTTCTGCAGAAATACTGAAACAACACATGTAACGCATGCTTCAAGATAACAACAGATGCTAGTCAAGACTGCCGGTTGCGCTACTGTATTCGAGCAACAACAAAACTCGTGCAATGTCCTCAACTAACTGTTAATCTCAGTCGTTGCCTGAACAATTTGCCGTGTAGTTGTTATTTTATTATGTCGGACCTAAATGACTTCGAACGTTAATAAATTGATGGTCCTCGTATGGTGGATGCTTCCGTAACAAAGGTAGCCGAAGTGGTTGGCGTTTCAGCAAACACTATATTGAACTGTATAGCGTGCAAAGGGAAAGCGGAGAAATATCATCCGTTACGTTCCAATGCGGACGAATGTGTACGTTCCGCGTACGTGACCGACAGGCATTGAAGAGGATTCTGACAAAAAATAGGGCCACTGCAGCAGAAACCTTTGCCAAATGGTTCAAATGGCTCTGAGCACTATGGGACTTGACTTCTGAGGTCATCAGTCCCCTAGAACTTAGAGCTACTTAAACCTAACTAACCTAAGGACATCACACACATCCATGCCCGAGGCAGGATTCGAACCTGCGGCCGTAACGGTCGCGCGGTTCCACACTGTAGCGCCTATATCCGCTCGACCTCTCCGGCCGGCCATCGGCCTGGACGGGTTTGGTGAGCACGAGGATGAACTGTCGAATATCCTCTGGCCATCACAGTCATCCGACTGCAACATTTTTTGGACTTTGTGGTGGATCAAATCTAAATGTCCAGACACTCTGCGACCAAAATGGTACTGAAATGGGGGATGACAGACTAAAGGCCTAAATACTAAATGTGTTTTTCCAAAGCTGTTTCACAGAGGAAGACTGCAGTATAGTTCCTTCTCTAGATTGTCGCACAGATGACAAAATGGTAGATATCGAAATAGACGACAGAGGGATACAGAAACAATTAAAATCGCTCAAAAGAGGAAAGACCGCTGGAGCTGATGGGATACCAGTTCGATTTTACACGATTTTACGCGAAATAACTTGCCCCCCTTCTGGCAGCGATGTACCGTACGTCTCTAGAAGAGCGTTCCGTTCCAAAGGATTGGAAAAGGACATAGGTCATCCCCGTCTTCAAGAAGGGACGCCAAACAAATGTTCAGAGCTGTAGACCTATACCTCTAACGTCTATCAGTTGTAGAATTTTGGAACACGTATTATGTTCGAGTATAAGACTTTTCTGGAGTCTAGAAATCTACTTTGTAGGAATCAGCATGCGTTTCGGAAAAGACGATCGTATGAAATCCAGCTCGTGACATTCGTCCACGAGACTCAGAGGGCCGTAGACACGGGTTCCCAGGTGGATGCCGTGTTTCTTGACTTCCGCAAGGCGTTCGATACAGTTCCCCAAAGTCGTTTAATGAACAAAGTACACTCATGGAAATTGAAATAAGAACACTGTGAATTCATTGTCCCAGGAAGGGGAAACTTTATTGACACATTCCTGGGGTCAGATACACCACATGATCACACTGACAGAACCACAGGCACATAGACACAGGATACAGAACATGTACAATGTCGGCACTAGTACAGTGTATATCCACCTTTCGCAGCAATGCAACCTGCTATTCTCCCATGGAGACGATCGTAGAGATGCTGGATGTAGTCCTTGCCATGCCATTACCACCTGGCGCCTCAGCTGGACCAGCGTTCGTGCTGGACGTGCAGACCGCGTGAGACGACGCTTCATCCAGTCCCAAACATGCTCAATGGGGGACAGATACGGAGATCTAGCTGGCCAGGGTAGTTGATTTACAACTTCTAGAGCACGTTGGGTGGCACGGGATACATGCGGACGTGCATTGTCCTTTGGAACAGCAAGTTCCCTTGCCGGTCTAGGAATGGTAGAACGATGGGTTCGATGACGGTTTGGATGTACCGTGCACTATTCAGTGTCCCCTCGACGATCACCAGAGGTGTACGGCCAGTGTAGGCGATCGCTCGCCACACCATGCTGCCGGGTGTAGGCCCTGTGTGCCTCGGTCGTATGCAGTCCTGATTGTGGCGCTCACCTGCACGGCGCCAAACACGCATACGACCATCATTGGCACCAAGGCAGAAGCGACTCTCATCGCTGAAGACGACATGTCTCCATTCGTCCCTCCGTTCACGCCTGCACGATGTTAGGGCGTGAGCGGAAGACGGCCTAACGGTGTGCGGGACCGTAGCCCAGCTTCATGGAGACGGTTGCGAATGGTCCTCGCCGATACCCCAGGAGCAACAGTGTCCCTAATTTGTGGGAAGTGGCGGTGCGGTCCCCTACGGCACTGCGTAGGATCCTACGGTCTTGGCGTGCATCCGTGCGTCGCTGCGGTCCGGTCCCAGGTCGACGGGCACGTGCACCTTCCGCCGACCACTGGCGACAACATCGATTTGCTGTGGAGATCTCACGCCCCACGTGTTGAGCAATTCGTCGGTACGTCCACCCGGCCTCCCGCATGCCCACTATACGCCCTCGCTCAAAGTCCGTCAACTGCACATACGGTTCACGTCCACGCTGTCGCGGCATGCTACCAGTGTTAAAGACTGCGATGGAGCTCCGTATGCCACGGCAAACTGGCTCACACTGACGGCGGCGGTGCACAAATGCTGCGCAGCTAGCGCCATTCGACGGCCAACACCGCGGTTCCTGGTGTGTCCGCTGTGACGTGTGTGTGATCATTGCTTGTACAGCCCTCTCGCAGTGTCCGGAGCAAGTATGGTGGGTCTGACACACCGGTGTCAATGTGTTCTTTTTTCCATTTCCAGGAGTGTAAGATCATATGGGCTATCAGAACAATTGTGTGACTGGATTGAAGAGTTCCTAGATAATAGAACGCAGCATGACATTCTCAATGGAGAGAAGTCTTCCGAAGTGAGAGTGATTTCAGGTTTGCCGCAGGGGACTGTCGTAAGACCGTTGCTATTCACAGTATACATAAAATGACCTTGTGGATAACATCGGAAGTTTACTGAGGCTTTTTGCCGATGATGCGGTAGTATATCGATAGGTTGTAACAATGGAAAATTGTACCGAAATGCAGGAGGATCTGCAACGAATTGACGCATGGTGCAGGGAATGTCAGTTGAATCTCAGTGTGGACAAGTGTAATGTGCTGCGAATACGTAGAAAGAAAGAGCCTTTATCATTTAGCTACAATATAGCAGGTCTGCAGCTGGAAGCAGTTAATTCCATAAATTATCTGGGAGTACGCGTAAGGAGTGATTTAAAATAGAATGATCATATAAAGTTAATCATCGGTGAAGCAGATGCCAGAGTGAGATTCATTGGAATAATCCTAAGGAAATGCAGTCCGAAAACAAAGAAAGTAGGATACAGTACACTTGTTCGCCCACTGCTTGAATATTGCTCACCAGTGTGGGATCCGTACCAGATAGGGTTGGTAGAGGAGATAAAAAAAATCCAACGGAGAGCAGCGCGCTTCGTTACAGGATCGTTCAGTAATCACTTCGTTACAGGATCATTCAGTAATCACGAAAGCGTTACGAAGATGATGGATAAACTCAAGTGGAAGACTCTGCATGAGAGACTCTCAGCAGCTCGGTATGAACTTTTGTTGAAGTTTCGAGAACATACCTTCACCGAGGAGTCAAGCAGTATATTTCTCCCTCCTACGTTTATCTCGAAAAGAGACCATGAGGATGAAATTAGAGAGATTAGAGCCCACACAAAGGCATACCGAAAATCTTTCTTTCCACGAACAATACAAGTCTGGAATAGAAGTGAGAACAGATAGAGGTACTCAAAGTACCCTCTGCCACACGCCGTCAGGTGGGTTGTCGAGTATGGATGTAGACGTAGATGTACCTATGAGCCTATGAGAGATGGGTGTATCACTGCTACGGAGCTCCGTCATAAATACCTAAACTTGCCGCTATTTTGCTGGAATAACGGTACAACATTCCCTTGAAAACCACATAGCAGCTGTATTTACCCATTCTGAGATGACTGGAAGCTATTCTGTATACTAACTGTTTTCATGCATCATATTAGGCATGGTAATGTGTTCAATACCTTTGTTCACCCCGTGTAGGACTATGTCGGGGAAGTAATGTCTTACAAGCATGAGGTTATAGTCAATGGGAATGGAAAAACAATAAAATAATGTAGTAGTCGTTTGCAACGATGTGTGACAAAACGATGTCTCGTTGGCACAGTAGATCAGCGCATTCGGTCGGGGGATTTACCAGCATTTGTACAAAACAACTGATTGAAATTTTCATCGATGGAATTTAAGAGATGTCATGTGACATCCGCACAGATGCAAATAAGAAAAGCGTCGAAGAAACATAAAGAAATACAAAAAATGTTTTGAAACAGCCCGTAGAGAAACATAGTAGCAAACTGAAATTCGTTATTCTAGGAATGTAAAATAATAAGTTTATGTAAGCCTCTTCGCGAAACAAGCTTTCTGGACTACGTAATTTGCTTCTCAAGTAAGAGATACATTACGTATTTTACACCAAAGAGAGACTCACAGACTTTGGTTCTTGTTAGCTTAGGGATAAAAGAATAGGCGACGGATAGATACTGGAGACGGAAAGAAAAAGAACATATTTCAAGGCATTTGAGACTGACAGGAAACGATGCACATATATCCCCTATCTTTGCAGAACAAGTGTGCTAAAGTCGAAACTGCTTTAATGCTCGCTAAATCTACTGGTGCTATTCTCCAAAGACACTTACACGTAATTAAACAATACGTAGAGCGTTATTTGACAATCTATATCTGTTGATCTGGACACATAAACTCACTTTGAACGTTCAACGTTAGAATGTCGGTTGTGATCTCGACATGCTGTTTAGTAGGTATTTGCAACTGCACACTTTGCATGGCATATTAATGTATCCGGTCCACGCTGCCTCTTCTCCATCACGTGTAAGGGCCACGTAAGCGGGTGCGACACTCTGATTGTAATATACCGTAACATTCGAACCCATAAAATTTAACGGCGGCAGTGTACGCTAGCGTGCCCTTAATGAGTCCGTGCCACAGTGATCAGGCAGGTCCACTGAGACCTGTCAGGTAACGGGCATCCTGCCGCGTGTGTTGGCTCCCAGCCAGCTGGGAGTACGTGCTTGCTGTTGCGTAAACCAAGTGGCCCACTGACACGTACTGCGGGAAATGAATTGCCTCACGCCGACACACTGCATTATCTAGTCTTTTTGTCACACCTTTAATAATCTGGCCTGAACGATTATCGTTCATGAACTTCCAGTCAAAATTATTTCACATTCCAAGTCGTCTAGATCATGCACTATGACTCTGTACATATGAGGGGTTAGCTGCATAAATGCTGTAACCGACAAGTTTACTGTTTTTAAGAAAAATGGAGTGAAAGTTAAAGAATCCGTATAAATTAACTATTACTGCTACAAACATTTTTCTTTCTGCTTAGAGTGACATTATTAAATGTAAATATTTGCTCTCTACATGAACTTAAAAATATCATTTTCAGTGCCAAAATTGTGGATTACACCGTTTTACCTGCAAAAAGTTTGAAACTTTATTGGTGTCTTCTACATTTTTATACTTTCATATATCATTGTTGATCTATAAGAACAAATGAAATAGTT
The DNA here is from genome assembly GCF_023897955.1 of Schistocerca gregaria. Classification (NCBI taxonomy): domain Eukaryota; kingdom Metazoa; phylum Arthropoda; class Insecta; order Orthoptera; family Acrididae; genus Schistocerca; species Schistocerca gregaria. The sequence goes on from NC_064920.1 coordinate 796,621,678, forward strand.
ACTGCCAGAATGAAGTAACCTACATTATCAGAGTTTGTAGAAAAGTTATAGAAGTAACACTATTTAAATAAAATAAACAGTATATATTAAAGAAAATATAGAACATTTATTTCATATTTTGCTACAAACACGGGATGAAAAGTACAACTTCTTGCTTTATTGACATTAGTACTCAAAATAATGTAACTTTTTAAGGTAATAAATTACAGAAATGTCTACATATTTCTCCTAGTAAACAAGCAATCACTCATTTTCACTTTCTTCCGTCAAAATATGCTTGTATCAGACTCTAGAAGTGTAGCCTATTAATTAATAATACCTTCATAAAAGCTGTGACGGATGGGAGGAACATATTTCACCAGCTTTCTTAAATCTTTAGCTTTAGCAAGTGTTACTGTTGGTGCTTCAAAAGCGTGACACAACCTGATTGATGTATTTGACGTCATTCTGGTTTTCTTGCGATTCATGGACCTGTATGGCATGCCTCCATTTACTATTTCAGAGAAAACGATTTTAAAACGTTTTTCGTTGTGAAATTTCAGCCGCTGCTTCTGTAGCCAGTTGAATTTGTCACTGTCCATACATATTTTCTTTTTAACAGCTACATCATTTTAGGACAGTAGCAATGACAGAAACCAGACTTCTTGTACTTGTGAGTAAACGTTCCATCTTCTTTGTATTTCGTTTCCACAAACCAGGAGTCCTTGCTCTCTTTCTACCCTTCTTTTGAATGGCAGGAGGGTCATCTTCAACATCAACAAAGTTTCCATTCGCATCCAGATCAGCAAATTGATCCCCTTCAGCAAAAGTAACCGTTGTTTTAGTTGAGGTATTTGTCATTTATTCATAATATCCAGGATCTGTGAGAATAGGTTTACTTTATGGATAGTTTATTGGTGCTGACACAACAGAGGCTTGTAGTCTTGTTGTTTCAGCACTGGTTTGGCTTTTAAAATTTCTATTTTTAAGCTTCCTTTTGGGGGTTTCATAAACAGAGACACCTTTGTACGAAGAAGCGTATAGAACATATTCCTGATTAGAATCAGAATCACTCAGATTTTCTTCACTAAACCAATCACTAATTTTACACTAATTAATTTCAAAATAGTTATTTACAAGCTACAGCAGTAATGTTCTACTCCTGAATGGCACCTGAAAGAAGTAAAAAAGTGATAGGCTATAAAAACACTATAATGAAGTAAGAAAAAACACAAAAATACAAAAAACAGACATTTGTGAGTTACACGGTTTCTGCACCTAAACCCTCACATGCTTTCACGTGGCTTAACAGAACATCAGTTAATTAATTCAAGAAGTACGTTTCAGAGTTTCCCGTCAATATCATAATATTTCAGGCTGTGTTACCGCTTCATCTGACAAAATTCTTTAAATGCAAAAATACTAAAGTAATCGACTTTCCATCCAAGTAGAAGAGCCATCCTCAAGGTCGAGAATAATTTAAATGGGGTACGGGGTACGAGTACTTCCAACACATCTGCGGATCTGCACTCGAAAATGAAGAGAAGCATCTGAAATCCTGAGGCAGACTAAAACGTCAACGTAAAGAATGACTGCGGGCTCCGGATGTCTAAGTTGCGTGCTCCGAGGCAGAAGGCCGTGATCGCAGCTCAACGGCCTCACCCGACATCGTTGAGAGCGGCTGAACAAGCAACGAGTGCCAAAGTGGCTTTTCATCGCAAATAATTGCACGGAAATTTGGCTCCACACAGAACCGTTGCCGACTCGACGTGGGCTGCGAACTGCCACCATATAAATGGTTTGCCTTGTACCCACTATCTCTCTCCTAATATCGACCAGTGATATTTTAAAGCCAATAAAATCTAATCAGACGTCAGCGGTCTCACGACGTCATTGTAAATACAATATCTTGAAGCACCTCTCCGCCGCAATGCCACGACGAAAACCACTGCAACATTATCGAAACGTCTGTTATTCCAGTGTTTTACCATTTACAGTGCATTGCAAGATAGCATGTCAGTAAACTGAGAAATATTTTGATGAAACAATTTCAAAGGAAACTAAAGTATTAAGTCCTTTTTTATTTGACTGAAGAAAGATTTGTATTTGGATAAACTTCCTTTAAAGTATGTTCATGAACACTCACGTTAGTATCCTGGCGTACATAGCGTAAGTTTCTGAATGTGTTACTCAAGATTCGATAATGCATTCGAGAGATTGCAGGTCACTGTCACACTTCACATATTCCATCACCCATAGTCGTGGCACGGAGTCAAATTGGTTTCGCAGACCAGCAAATGGGCCTACCTGCACACTGGAATCCACCAGGTTTTCAGAGGCTCATTTGGAAGTACCTGCGTTCCAAATTAATCGAAAGCGAGACCGCTTAGTTGTAATTTTTGGGCACTCGCCATTAATAACAGATTGCGGCCGTCCGTGACTTCAGTAGCTGAACGAATCGTGATGTGACACCTTGACCAGCAGGAGGGTAAAGTATTCTCTGCTAAAGAGTAAGGCTCCGATACATGTTTCTGACCAGCCTGTTCTTTCAAACCATTTTTTTTTTTTGGAACAGTAGAGTACACGTGCTTGATTGTGGGATAGTTTTTTTGCCATACTCTGGATTCATGTATATGAAGTCAGATAGATAGAGAGATTAATGTTCTGGTTAGTGTCGTGTGTCGATCGCCAGCCGATCACTTTGTCCACCACGGACCTCATGTTAGTGAAAGCATTTGTGAAATCAGAATCTTTGTGTGACGTTTCTTTAGTCATTTTTTGTCTAGCGATGTTAAAAAAGAATAAACTATTGTCATTTAGATCACAACTTCGCCCTGTGTTCTCATTAACATTACCGTGACATTTTTATTAAAGTCCGCCGGCCGGTGTGGCCGTGTGGTTCTAGGCGCTTAAGTCTGGAGCCGCGTGACTGCCACGGTCGCAGGTTCGAATCGTGCTTCGGGCATGGATGTGTGTGATGTCGTTAGGTTAGTTAGGTTTAAGTAGTTCTAAGTTCTATGGGACTGATGACCACAGATATTATGTCCCATAGTGTTCAGAACCATTTTATTAATTTCAAAAGAAAGTAGTTAGCCTTTACACTGTCCAACAAATCACGAAGTTTCAGCATTGAATACGACTAAATCTGACTGCCTGTAATTCACCTGTGAGTTTTGTCGAATAAACAGAATATGTGCGAGGAACTACAATGGTCTCTCTAAATATTTCCGTATAATGTAGGAGATTTCTCTAGTATAATTATTTATGATCATGGGTATTATATAGCTAAAAAAACAATTTCTTGTTGTTAATAATTTTACCGATTATTAGCAAATAAAAATGCATATACGAATCCCATATCTTCATTGACCCGACGTAAACAGACATTACTGCTGTTTCTTGGCATTATTGAAACATTTCATTCAAACGTTTTTACAAACGAATTACGTTGTTGTGGGGCAGGCTGCCGTATTGATAAGTAATATGACTTACTCACAAGCAAAACGCAGAAAAATATCCTATACTGGAAAGTTTTTCACTTTTACAGATGTAATTGCTGATGATCTATGCCCTAGTACCTTTGCATAGTTATTGTCCTCATTGCACATTATTTAACAAGAGATGCACTTATTACTATCAACAGAATTGTGTAAGTGTTTATTCGTATTCATGCAGGCCACCAGTACTGTGTATCCTACTGATGGCATAACGAAGTATAGCTGCGGTAACCTTTTAGCGGAATAACTAATAAGTCTCAACTGTCATTACGTCACACAAATACTAAAGATGATATCAGCTGGGAATATGATGTAACAGCTTACACAGAATTTAACATAGATAAAGGAAATGTTAGGATACGCTGTATCAACAGCACCAACAGTGTTTTGAGAAGACGTAATGTGACAAGGAAACTAAGATTTCAAAAACGCCTAATCCTATAATACTGCTCACGTGAACTGAATCCTTTTAAAGGTTGGTCCATAGAGTACACATCAAGAAGAGGACCACAAAATTTGAGTGGAATGTCTGAAATCACGGAAATGATGAAAAATCTGAGGTGGCAGCCACTTAAAAAGAATGAATACGTTTAATATCTCACAAAAAAGGCTTTAGGATATTTGCAAGAAGCAGCTGTAAGTTTGCATACAGATCTCGCAGAAATTATAAACCCTAAGTCTGACTACTGGTAAACCGAAGAAGCCAGATACACAACCATCTTCGCTACGCAAGCAATATTCTAATGAAACGAAAGTTTAGTGTGCTGAATAGAATATAGTTAATTTGCTGCTAAAACTTACTTCCAGACGGTGCAATTTGTTGTGTGTTTGGCAGGGAAAGTAATTATTCAGTTTCTATCGCGACACTGTTGATTCAAATGCAGCGTGTAATGTACACAACAGGCTACATATATATATATATATATATAACTCAGGTCGTCCTTTAAGTACCATTACGAACAGAATATTCGATACACCGATGCACTTGAGTGTTTCTTTCCGAAAAAATTGACAATGTCTCCGGAATCATTTAGAGCTGCGTATTGTAATGAGCCTAACGGGCTGACTTGAAACACCTTGTCAATGTCTCATATACGTTCTAACCTCTTCTTCTTGTTTGAAACAATAAAGCATTTATTACTTACCTTAATCTCAACTGTACAGTTTGCTCAGCGCTTCTTAGTGATACAATTTGTCCAGAAAAGTGATTCATTTTTTCACACGAGCGCTGCTGGTTTGTCGGTTTCCTGATGCATCAACTCCCAAATGAATAATTATGAAACGACTACTTTTGATGATTTTCATTGTTTATTACTTCAGTGAGAAAGAACCTGCCTGGATAGCTGCGTGTGTTAGGAGGCCTCCAGAATTCGAAAAGGCTTACAAGCCCAGTATTGAATCCACCCAGAGGATTAATGACAGGGGCCGATGTGCCGGGCAGCCTGCATGTTGTTTTCAGGCGGTCTCTAACATCTGATTAGGTGAATACCGGACTGGTAGCCAGGTCCTGCAACAGACAAACGCTACGCAAATATTTAGAAAAGTTTCACATACACTTGCACAGGGAAAGCACTATACACAAACTGTTGGAGTACACGCATTCCATCCCAGAGGTATAGCACTGTGACAGATTGTATGTCAGACCACCACCTATCATTAAAAGGCCGATTACTGTTATCAACATACTGGCCACGTTTAGAAACGGGTTAAACGCAAAAGAAAAAGAAGAGGAAGAAGATCATTACTTTGGAGATAACACCGCATCATATCATGGGAACATATGGCATTACAAGACATCTCTTTATGAAACGTTTGCCTTGACACTCATTGGCAACCGACACCTACAGCTCCACGATAAGAATTAGAACTGGTTAAACCGTGCCAGATAAGGCAAAGAGATCAGCTATGCATATAGGGTGTAACAAAATGATATGGCCACACATTCATTAAACATTCAACGCACACACAAGGATAAACTACGTTATGTGGATATGGGTCGAGAAACGCTACTTTTCCATATTAGAGTTCATTTTCTGCTTCTCTCCATAATTAAGAAACAAAAATGGAACTTACCAGCGCTAAATCGAATGGTTCCTTACATGCAATGTTAAAATACGCCCTTGGTTACATTTGGTTAGAATGGACATTATGTTGTAATTCTTATGTTCCCCTCTAATGTTTGTTGTTCCAATTGAATGAAGGCATGTTGATGTGTTACTCAATTCATTCACTGTGTTCACATGTGACTAACTTTGTTGGTCTATCATCAGCCACATAGCACAAACTGTTTAGCGTTCATAAAAGATTTGGTTTCCAGTACAGTAGAAATAATGGGTATTCAGAAGTGAAGTTGGTAGATGCCTGTTTGCTACACGAATTTACAGATGATAGTAGAATTAACAGATGATAATGGCTCTCATGTTCAATATTTGTATCACGAGAGATTTCACAAATGGCGGTGTCCCAACAGGATGACATTCGCTGCAATCGATCATCCTTCTAGGAAGCATAATATTCAATTAGATGGCAGGTTGATGCATGTATCCTTACTAAAGTAGTATATTTTCACCATTAAATTTAGGGAAATCTTCCATATCGTGCTGATACGTTCAATTTTTGTTTGTTTTCCATGATTAATGTATTTATGAAGAGCTCTGACATGGAAATAAAATGTATCCAGGCCAACGTCCATATTGTGTATTTCCTTTAGCTATGTTTGAGGAATGTTTATTGAAATTCTGGCTATGTCTTTTTTGTTAAACTCTGTAATCCTATGTACAGATATTTTTTGATATCGGTGTATAACTCCCTCAAACATGAACTATTTTAAAACTGAAAAGAAAAATATTTAGCGTCGGAAAATGACCTGGTATACTAAAAGGAAGTATCCAGACTGGTATTAAAATTTTGTTTCATCTTTCTTTATTAATAAATTATATGCATAGTTGTGCACAAAATGGCACAAAGATTAAAAAATAGATTAGTGTTGAATACCAAGTATTTTAATTTTTCATGAAAATGTGGGCAAAGTTCATGAATAACTCGCATTCAAATATATGTACAATGAAAGTAGTTCGATTTTACTAGGCTGTATGGAAAACTACAAAACAATCGAATGTATCCAACATTTGTAACAAGAAAAATGAATTTTTCTGTTATAGATTTTATACTTGTGCCTTTTTCCTTCTTTATTTTCATCCAGATGTGGCATATGATATGTTGCATGAAGTGATACTTCCTATATAGGCATATATTCATTCCTGCTCTTCTCATTCGTCAGTGCACTGGTATAACTTTGGGGTCTTCTTCTTTTTCTTGACAGCACTTTTCCCACTTTTAGAAACCACCCACCAAAAGTCATGTGAAACTGGATCAGGACCAGTACATTTTTGTTTGTATCACACTGCTTCTAATCAATTAGCAACGATAGAGTGTGAATTGGGAAGGTATGTCATTTACATTTCCTCTTTAAAGAGCATATATGTAGATGTTTAAGTCATTTTATGGAAGTTGGAGTATTTTATACATGTCTGAAACGTGAAGGAGGGCTTAGTAACTCACCATCATCATCCATTGCTGCATTTTTCTGAAATTTTTTGTGTGGCCTGATAAAGAAAACTTTCTTCCATTTGAAACTTCCTGGCAAATTAAAACTGTGTGCCCGACCGAGACTCGAACTTGGGACCTTTGCCTTTCGCGGGCAAGTGCTCTAACAACTGAGCTACCAAAGCACTACTCACGTCCGGTACTCACAGCTTCACTTCTGCCAGTATCTGTCTCCTACCTTCCTTAACTGTATTCTTTGTAATGATTACATCAACATCATCTTCAGTCACATGATGATATTCTCCATTCACATGATGATCTTTCCCACTCAAATGATCGCCATTAACGCAATTTTCAGTCATTTTGGGATCAGCATCCTCCGAAATATCTGTCATATTGTCAGGTCCAGTTCTGTTTAAGTTTGATGGACTGGGATCCTGTTGCAACAAATTTTCATATTCTTCTTCATGATTCAGATCTGTCTCAAGAAATCAGATTCTAATTGTTGTCTCAAATATGTTATCTTTATTACATATTCCCATATTTATTTGCCTCACAAATTATCAATCTTCTGTAATTACACAGATTGTTCTGAACTTGCATCATCCAGCACATTAGAGCTAGAGAACATACTAACTGTATCTATCTATGACTAGTCTGTATCTTCCAGAAATTCAAAATAGCCTCAAAATTCTGTCATTAGTAAACAACCACCGAATTTATGCATCATCTGTTAGTGTTTTATACTAGTTCTCAATTATTTCAAAATACAAACTGAAAAATACTATGTAAACCATAGATTTTTTGTAGGAACAAATGATAACACATATCTTCTTTCAATTCTTTATCACGATGTTTGCACAGATGTTTCGTTTGTGTGATAGTAGATGGCACTGTAAGCATCCACACTGACAATACTGAAAGGAAATATGCAGAATCATATCAGTATTTAACAATGTGTTTCTCATATGTAAAGATAGCTGAAAATGATGCATTTGATGTCTGAAAGGTACAGAAGTAAAGACAAATTTATGTATAATCAATTCTTTTGGTAACTGACATTACAATTCTTGGAAATGATAATAAAAGCTGTATATTTTATAATAATATTAGTAACAATAATAATGGTTATTCATTGTGAAATATGTTTGACATATTCTGTGATTTCAGTTTCCTGTTTGAAATAAGTTTCTAGTATATTATTCTATATTTGCTTGTTAACAAAATTATAATTTGTTGCATTTTAAATTTAAATAAAAACGAAAATTTTGTGTTGAGAGAAAAATGTTAGTGGAGTGATAGTAACTTTTCTGAAAATATTAAGTTGTATACTAGAGATTAAAGTGTCTCTGACCAGCTCCAGTACTAGAGCCCCAAGAATTTTGCAGAATTCTGACTGGAATTTAATAGTACTGGGCTACATTTAGGTTGAAGAGAAAAACGAAAAAAAAAATTGTCTGAAAAGATGTGTTTTCTTGAAGTAAAGTGATTTGTTTCAGTGGGGTATATGCTGTGGTTAGAATAACACTCAAATGATACAAAACTACATAGCCTTGAAATAATCAGTTATATTGAAATTTTGTTTCTTCATAAACAGATTCACTTGTTTGCAGAAATAATGTGATCATTCATCTAAAATATTAGTACCTTTTTTCTAAACAACAAAACGGAAAAAGTGAAAATTCTTATACCACATTCAATACTCCCAATATTACATCTAACTCAAAATTAACAGTCCACTTACAGACTTCATAGCCTTCTCACAAAGTGTAGTTATCTCATTCACATCATTACAAGACACTCCTAGAAGAAAAGTAGAGTTAGCAAATTACTAGACAAAGATTATACAAAATATGGTAAAATTTACAGTACTAAATAGAGAGAAATTCAACAATAATCGCGTTTTCAAAGACACATCGAACAACATTATGAATAAATCCACCATTAATAAACTGGCAATGAAATCTATAGACGTTCCATGTGTAATGACAATTTCGATCCATCTAAGAACACATCATCTTCTTTCCTAAAACATGTTAGTCAAAGATGACAAAAATGGCACAGAATTTCTAATTTGTGTACTCATTAACCTTGAGAATATCTGTTCATGTTCAATACCCTTGACAGTGGTTGCTTCTTAATGCAGTGTCTAATATCTCTTTCAGTGTTAATCTCATCTCATTACCACATGTTAATTAAGTGTCTCTTGCAGTAGACTTACACTTTTCTTATGATAGTCCAATGGCTCTTGCAATAGTTACATTTACAGCAGCTACAACGAAAGATGTTAAGTTAATTTATCTTACAGTAAAAATAATACAGACATAATGTAGGTATTTAAACCTGAGATTCTCCTATAAGGAGATGAAGCACAATCTTTGGTGGTCTGTGCACTTATGTCCATATGAGTCAATGGTTGAAAGACATTAATATATATTTAAACCCTTTCATAACTTTAAAAGTCAAAAAAGTCATTCTATGAGCAATTAAGATACCATTTAAGAATTAGAAACCACAATATGAAAGATTCTAAATTAAAGCAGTGATAAATCACAATATTATATAATTGGATACTGAAAGTTGTGAAAACTGAAAAGCCATATATTTCTTTAAACACTGCTTTTGCTTTTCTTTCGTTACATATGGTGGTGGTATTCAATTAATATCATGAACATATTATAGTTTCATAAATATCTTTAATATTGAAGTAAAGTAAAATCACTGAGCTGATCATGTAGAATCAAACATTAACTCAAAATGTCATCACCTATAAAAATTTGCAGTTGGTAATATAAGTATCTCTCAGTAAGGAGTGTGGCACTTGACTTTTTTCACTTGGATATCTATTTATAACTTTGTGTTCATTATTGATCATAATATTAGTGAACACAGTATTTTCCACATGTTATAATAATAGCAAAGACACAAAGAGATAACATAGACAGAGTACCTGACTGAAAAATAAGGATACAGCATAGAAAAAGAGAACAGAAACAGTATGTGTATCCCTCTGAAGCTTTTGTACAAACTGCACTCTCAGTATTACTGGAAAATTAGATGGGCAGGTAACTTCTCAAAAATAAATAAGAAAATAAAAGAGCACTCCATCTTCAGGCCACGAGTGGCCTACTGGGACCATCCGACAGCCGTGTCACCCTCAGAGAAGGGTGCGGATAGGAGGGGCATGGGGTCAGCACACCGCTGTCCCGGTCGTTGTGACGGTATTCTTGATTGAAGCCGCTACTACTCGGTCGAGTAACTCCTCAATTGGCATCACGAAGATGAGTGTCCCCCGAAAAATGGCAACAGCACATGGCGGCTGGATGCTCACCCATCCAAGTGCCTGCCACACCCAACAGCGCTTAACTTCGGTGATCTCACGGGAACCGGTGTATCCACTGCGACAAGGCCGTTGTCAAATAAATAAATAAATATCTAAATAAATTATTCAAGTCCAAATTACAATGAAAATGCATTCAGCATTGCTTTTCAATCGTAAAATTATCATAACATATTATATTTGCAAGTTTCAATCAGTCAACAACATAGTTGAAAAGTCAGCAACACAAAACATAAAATATCATACTGCTGATATTAATGCTGCTGTTGTATCTTGCATTTTGTTTTCTCTTAAGTCTAATATGGAACTTAATCTTTGTACCTTTCGAGCAAAATCATACCTATGTTGCTTTCACATACTGGCATTACCTCGGCGAAATTGTCACAATAAAATTGCTACAGTCTCCATCAGGATCAAACACTTCACATCAATCATCATAATAGATTATGTTAACATCAGTTTCTTTTAAAATGGTTTTAAACTGTTCTCATAATTCTTTCTGATACTTTCTCCGACAATTAGTTTGCGTTCGTCTACATAGTTAAGTTAGACTTTCCCACACAGACCCATTTCTCAAATATTATATGTAAGGCGGTTCCTTCTTTACAATTTTTTTTTGGCTCATTCGTTACTGGATCGAGATCGTACAATGAATTATAGTAATGAATATTAAATAGACATCAATTAAGTTTATAGATTGATAAAGTATGTTTCATACAGACTCTCGTCTCTTGAGCATGGCCTTTTTGTTACAGTTCCTTTCATGTATTTTTAACCGTGTTTCTTCTCTCTGTTTTTTCACTAAAATCGGACTTTATCATCAAACAGCACCCGAAGACGACGGTCGATCGAGCTGGACGAATTTTTGCTTCAATGTACGGAACCTTTTGCCACGCCAAGTAACCCAAGAATGTTACAGTGACTAAAGTCACAAAATGAATCATACATAGTTTAATAATAACAATGTCTTCTGAAATAAAAACGCAATTAAAATCATTGCACTTAGATTGACACTTGAATTATGAAATTACGAGTGCCATTTGGTTGCAACTCGTGGATTTATTAATAAAATAAAGAATTATTAATGGCAGTGTGCCACATACGTCTTATTTGGACAAGATCTAGAAAGCAAAAGGTGACTCTTACTTTAATCAGCTGATGATCAAAAATCTTCAAATGTTACCAGTGGCTGCAGACAATATGTTTACAGCTGTGGACTATATCTATGGCTTAAATTATTACTTTTTATATTAATTACAGTTAATTTTTCTGCTAAGGAAAGCTCAGCATTCGAAAGTGCCTTTAAACTGCCCCTGGGTTTCGAGGCGAAAGAGCACACCTGCAGGCGAGCAACACACTCAAAAACACATTGCACATATAAGTCTACAAATACACATATCTTACATATAATACGTATCTTATATAACATACATATCATAACACAATATTTACACAAAACAGATTTTTCGTTTTTGAATGTGGCGCGTGCGCCTATAACAGTTTTATGTTTTGTATTGCGCCTACCGCGCATGCGCAGTCGCGTAAAGTTTAGTACTAGCGCGCCCGTCGCCGCGATCCGACTTTATCACATGACACATGGTTTATACACAGCCCATGTCTTCATGTGCACAAGCCGTCGCAGAGACGTCTATAGTCAAATGGTGCTTAACATATAATACAAGTACAATATCCAAAAGTTACAACAGTAGTTAACATGAAATTATAAATTCTTATTTCTGATAGTCTCTTACGCGTATTATTGCGCTTGACATGTCTTTTTACGACGTGTCTTCGTTCACAGTTCCATGAATTGAAAACATACAATAACACTATAAAGGTTAGTATTGTTTACAGCACTTAAATGTCACCTTGCACAGTTTTGATACAGATGCATGAGTTAGATCACTCGTAGCACAGTTTGCATTTTTGCATTTGTTACACTGTTTATTTAGGCTGATGTCACTGTCTTTTGCCCTAGGTCGTACATCACCTGATAGATGTTCGAGTATAATGTCTTTTCTGGAGACTAGAAATCTACTGTGTAGGAATCAGCATGGGTTTCGAAAAAGACGGTCGTGTGAAACCCAGCTCGCACTATTCGTCCACGAGACTCAGAGGGCTTTAGACACGGGTTCCCAGGTAGATGCCGTGTTTCTTGACTTCCGCAAGTCGTTTGACACAGTTCCCTACAGTCGTTTAATGAACAAAGTAAGAGCATACGGACTATCAGATCAATTGTGTGATTGGATTGAGGAGTTCCTAGATAACAGAACGCAGCATGTTATTCTCAATGGAGAGAAGTCTTCCGAAGTAAGAGTGATTTCAGGTGTGCCGCAGAGGAGTGTCATAGGACCGTTGCTATTCACAATATACATAAATGACGTGATGGATGACATCGGAAGTTCACTGAGGCTTTTTGCAGATGATGCTGTGGTGTATCGAGAGGTTGCAACAATGGAAAATTGTACTGAAATGCAGAAGTATCTGCAGCGAATTGACGTATGGTGCACGGAATGGCAATTGAATCTCGATGTAGACAAGTGTAATGTGATGCGAATACATAGAAAGATAGGTCCCTTATCATTTAGCTACAAAATAGCAGGTCAGCAACTGGAAGCAGTTAATTCCATAAATTATCTGGGAGTATGCATTAGGAGTGATTTAAAATGGAATGATCATATAAAGTTGATCGTCGGTAAAGCAGATGCCAGTCTGAAATTCATGGGAAGAATCCTAAGGAAATGCAATCCGAAAACAAAGGAAGTAGGTTACAGTACGCTTGTTCGCCCACTGCTTGAATACCGCTCAGCAGTGTGGGATCCGTACCAGATAGGGTTGATAGAAGAGATCGAGAAGATCCAACGGAGAGCAGCGCGCTTCGTTACAGGATCATTTAGTAATCGCGAAAGCTTTACGAAGATGATAGATAAACTCCAGTGGAAGACTCTGCAGGAGAGACGCTCAGTAGCTCGGTACGGGCTTTTGTTAAAGCTCCGAGAACATATCTTCACCGAAGAGTCAAGCAGTATATTGCTGCCTCCTACGTATATCTCACGAAGAGACCATGAGGATAAAATCAGAGAGATTAGAGCCCACACAGAAGCATACCGACAATCCTTTTTTCACCGTACAATACGAGACTGGAATATAAGAGAGAACCGATAGAGTTACTCAGGGTACCCTCCGCCACACACCGTCCGGTGGTTTGCGGAGTATGGATGTAGATGTAGATGTAGGTGACTGCTGGATTCCCATTCCACGTGATAAGTTGGTGGAGGCATGGAAGCAGGACCTCGGACGGCACGATGCCGGCGTCGATCCTCGTTTAGACTAGGAGGACCCGTCCAAAATTCCTCCGTAGCTGCAATAGGGAACCAGTTTTTTTCTATTCGGAGTTTCAGAGTAGCAGATATACAGAGATGCAGTGCAGTAAACGTCAATTTGTGATGCACTGAAAAGTGTCGGTGCCTTTCACTATGGTAGCTTTTTCACGTACTCAGTTTGTAAAGCGATATACAAATATTCGTTCACAAATGTTGTGAGGTAGAACAAATCTTCGTCATCAAGTTTAATGCAAATAATTCTACATTAACAGTGTGGAAACAAATTTCAAACATAAATACAGTAGTTCATCATGGCCGGCCGGTGTGGCCGTGCCGTTCTAAGCGCCTCAGTTTGGAACCGCGTGACCGCTACGGTCGCAGGTTCGAATCCTGCCTCGGGCATGTATGTGTGTCATGTCCTTAGGTTAGTTAGGTTTAAGTAGTTCTAAGTTCTATGGGACTGATGACCTCAGAAGTTAAGTCCCATAGTGCTCAGAGCCATTTGAACCATTTTTTAGTGAATAGTCTTTAATAACATAAAGACCGTCGTACAGCAGACGCCACTCGCGTGGTAAAACACCGATTTCCTCGTAGTTACAAGTTCAGTCACGTGGAGTAAACGTTCAAAAATGGTTTCAAGTTATTCAACCCTGATAACTTTTCCCAAATGGACACATGTAACTAGTACAAAAAACATATACAACCTAGCATCTACTATTTAGTTATACCTAAATACAGATAATACGTAGAAACATGTTACAAATAGATTCTTACGTAGGCACAAATACATACAGACATATTACATATTGCCTCCACATAAACATAGAAAAATATTTTTCTTGTCTTCACACAATTATGATTGGTCACAAAGAAATATTTACATATAGCTTTACATAAGTTTACATCATTTACAGGATTTAAATTCATTACAAGTTTAGATCTATGTCTTGCTTTTGCAAACGATATCAGCTGAAGTAGATGAGTATTAGACACGATATCCCACACCAGCAACAAAACCAAGCGCACAACTACAAATAACAAAAACATTGAACGAACATCAAACACAAAAAATACTCGTTACACCGGTTTAAGTGTGCAATGTAAGCATGGACTTAGCTACTCGTAAGTGTGTGTGTTCAATGATGAGATGCGTATCTAGCCAGTTTCAAGGTGAAAGTGTAAGGGTGTAGAATGATGAATTATTCTTGTCAATCAGTAGTCGAAGACTGACGTTGCAAAGAGTCAAACTCGTAGGCTGAAAATATATCTTCTTCACAGCTGTTCAAAAGTAAATATAAAATTTGGTTTAAAATTTTAAGTGGCTGCTGTAAATCTCTTCTTTCTCCTTCTGCTGCTGACAAAAACAGCTGAAATAAAACTCTTCTCCTATATGGCTTCTCTATAGACGTACCGTGAGGTTCGTGTATTTGATAGTTGTGCATAACTTAAGCATGATCCATAGATGTGTTTACTGTTGAGAATGTATACTCTAAGATCACGGTGAGCGTATGGGCCAATAATTCTGTTTGTTTTAGAATGCTGCAGCAGATATGCACCAGGATGCAGAATGCTGACAATGACATAAGGACCGTCGTACAGCAGATGCCCCTTCGCGTTGCGCCGCTTAAGAGAAGACAACTTGTGGTGAAAACGCAAAAGAACTGACTTACTAGGTTTGTATTCCTGCTTCCTCTTGACAGTGCGAGCATTATTTTTGTTTGTAACCTTGGATTCCACAGTCCGCGTCAAAAAGACTTCCCTTACTTTTTCGTAATGTGTTGTTTGGTGAAAAGAAAGTTTTGGTAAAGGCTTTGCCCTGTCGTTGTCTGCTTTGCGATGGAACATGAGTTCATTATGAGTGAACGGAGTTTCATCAGCAGTGAAGCTGTTGCTTAGCTCTTCAAATAAAGACAGATATGTTACCCAAATGGTATGTTTGTTAGAAATGTAGGTTCTCATCAATCTGTTAATCTCTCGTAACACACGTTCAGCGGGATTACACTGAGGACTATACCTTCAGATAAAAATGTTTTTCGTACTATTTTCTGTGAGAAATTTACGCCACTTGTACCGTACCCAGTATAGTAAGCAGCATTGTCGGATAAAATAGCTTCTGGTTTTACTACGTGAGGAATGTAGCCATATGACAAACGACGAATAATGGAAGTGGCAGTGACAGATCTTATAGCATACAGTTTAACATGCTTGGAGAATAAATCGTATTTCAAGAATATATATCACCCAACCACTATTTGTGGGATGTAGACCACTTATGTCAGAACTTACAATTTCTAGAGGTTTATTGGGTAAAATATAAAGCAAATCAGTCTTCGTACACAAGTTCAGCGGTTTAGATTTTTCATACATCTCACATGTTTTGCGTATACTGTTGGTCTTACGTCTCATATTGCTAAAGTAACAATAGTTTTCTTAGCTTTCCTAGGCACTTCTTGGTGCCACAGTGACCCTAGAAAAAATGTGTATGCCAAATGAGGAGTACAAACACACCAAGTCGTGGCTTCAGGATGACGGCGATAAAATAACACATCATTATGCATCAAATATCGATTGGTTACAGAATGTTCAGGTTGATTTGTGAGTAGAACTCTTACCTTATTCCAGTGAGGATCAGATTTCTGCAACGTTGACACATTTCTACATAAGTCGATATAATGCTGCTGAAATAGCTTATCCCACATATGAAGTATTCGGCAATCATTCACATTCTCCAGGTCAGATCTATCGTAAAAAAATACTTAGAATCTAAAAATTACTGGAGTTCCTCCTCTAAATTTTCAGATTTCGTGTGAACGGATAAAATAATCTCAATAATTGCACGAGCATCCAAAACAACTCTGGTATTCTCGTTGGGTTTCCTTACGACAAGTAAAGGGCTGCAGTAAGGTGACGTGGAAGGTTCGATAATTTAGCACTCTGCCATCTGTTTCAACTCGTGCCACACAGCAGGTCGTTGGGATAGTGGCACATTACGGGTTTTGTGGAAGAAAATCTGGAGAGCTTAACTTCTGTTTTATACACATATGTGTTGATCACACCTCGTAGTACGCAAAATACTTGTATGTATTTGGACAAAATATCATGAAGTTCATTACATTCATCATGCGTGACATCTGTGGCTTCTGATAACTTTTTACTAATTAAAGTTTTCAAGTCCTCAATCTCGGTGTGTGTGTCTGTGTGTCAACAGTATGAGTGTCCTGTATTAACTGAATCTTGTACCCTGTACAATAACTATCGTGCTTCAGAGTCCTGGTATCCATATCAATTGGAATTTCAATGCCCTCATCTCTAAGTATACATTTATGTTTAGAGTAGTCAATAGTGCTTTCCTTCTCGCAGAATATATCTAAACCGAAAGTACAATTAGTAACCAGGTTTTGGACAACGAGAAATGGCCATTGTACGATTCCATTACCTACCTCGACTATCACAAACACATGTTTCTTAACTCTAGAATACTTTTGGCCTACGGCAGTTAAAATTTTACATTTCTGGACAGGATGCTTTGTTACGGATTCAAACTCACTCATTTTCCTGTAAAAATCATAGGACAAGACACTAATAGCCGCTTCTATGTCCAAACTAGTAGTAGTGAAAATACCACCCACAACACCAGCAGTTGAGGCCAAAACAATTTTATTAGATGATGAACGACATTATGTGTGCTCCTGTAACAGTTCATCTGGCAAGTTTTCGTCATTATTATACATTATGAATAATAATGGTTGCTGTATACAACTGTAAGGTACATGATCACTGAGCCGTTGGAAAGTGGGTGTGTTAAATATTACAGTTAAGTTGATGTCACCCCGCAATTCTTCCACAGCCATGAGCTGGGGCACAGCGATGACTGTTTTTAGTTTGACGTTGTCACATATGTAGTGCGTGCAGGCACAGATCGCGGTGGAGTATCACAGGTTACTTCGATAATATTTACAATTTGGGTATTGTTTATTCCAGGCTCCGAGAGTGGCGATCGTTGCGTTGTCATGTTTTGACTAACCTGAAGGTTCGCAGATGCATTTCAGCTCTGAGTTTGTCTTTGCGGCGGCGGCAATTGCCACTGGCTTGTATTATTGTTTTGCTGTGAGGATGTAGCAGTATTTTGATTCTGGGCAGCTCAGTTGTTGTTACTCCATCTCTGTTGCTGGTTTTGTGACTATTGATAGTTATGTTTGTTTCTCTTAATTTCTTTTACCATTCTGATTATTATTATTATTACCGTTGCAGTTCTTGTTGTTGCTGTTGCGCTGTCTCTTATTTGGATTGCCGCCAGTAGAATACAAAGTGTTATAAATGCTGTTTGCGCTATGTTGAGCATATTGGTTCTCTTACGTATATACATTCGCCATTTGAAGCGGTTGATTCTGTTCGCTTCCTGCGTGACAGACAGCAAAATTTAGATAAAAAAGCTCTCTCAGATTTTTCGTACATGATGCATCTTTCGGCTTCATTCTACGCCTATACAGCTGCGTTGCCTCGTATATAACCGACAATATAAGATATCCTCTTACGGTCACTCCACGTACGAGGGAATGCATTTCTGAAGACTTTAAGAAAGATGACAGGATGTACGGTCCTTTTTCCAGGTATCAATGCATGAAATTGTCTGTGTTTTATGAGGCTCTCCTCTTCTTTGGCATCACAGTAATGCTTGGTTTCAGAATGATTGCTGTAAGGTTCAACTGAGAATGGCAAGGAAAATGTTGTTGATAATTATGACGACTGCAATGCAGTGTGCCATGCCGCGGTGCGGCCTGTTGCTGTGAGCACGTAGTGTGCGTTGCGTATGCGTCATAAATGTGCTTGTATTCATTGCCAAACTGTGTGGTTTGTTTGCTATTACCGTCATTTGCCCACTGGTACTATCTAATTGTCAAACTGTTTCGATTGGGCAGCGGCATATTGTGCTGCTTGACTGATTACGTGTTTGTTTTTACTTATAAATTACGCCACAGTGTCGTGGACAACAGCAGGCAATTTTTCTTGTAAGCACTTGTCAAAATATCTGTATTTTTGCTCTGTCCAACTGTGAAATTCTCTATTGATGCAGGAGTAATGGTTGCCAGTCTGTAGACTTACTTTATCACAAAGCTGTTTGTCGATTGTGTCAACCTTGTTTTCGACATCGTCAAGTAGCGTTTTTATATCTTACTGCACTGCCGGATAATATTTAATCTGAGTAACTACAGACTCGCGTGTTTTACTGAGATTGTTCACTTGTGCTTGGATATCTGTAACATCTTCATTTCTGTTTTCTTGATGTAGTGAAAGCTCTGAAAATTTCGAGTTGAGGTAACTTGTCCAGTCAGTCTATTATTTATCTCCTTGGCTATATACGTGGAGAGTATAGACATCATCTGTTGGTCGATACGTGCGTCAGTGTCCTGTTTATGTTGTGTCATTTGTTCATAATAGCATCGAAGTTTCTGGCAATACTAAATACTAGTGACGCGCAACTGTTCCCCCCCCCCCCCCGCCCCAACCCCCACCCCCCGCCCTCAACCACCAACGTTGTTAGACATGACGTCAGACACCAAAATGGGTTCGGAACTAGAGTTAAGTATATTACTGGTGGACGGCCTGTTTTCCAAATTTAAGTTACCAGAATAGTCAATAACATGTCGCTCGTTAGTATTCGAGTCAACCGTAACGTCACATTCAATATTTAATGGCGTGTCAGAGTCGGATTGCGTCTGTGTTTGCCTTCTCTGGTTCTCCATCTTTCCTGATTGTTTTCTAGTCAGTACCATGCCACACGTAATGTGTGGAGCAATAAAAATTTAAACCCGTATGGGTAATCAGAATAAAAATAAAAATTAATTTCTCCGTGCGACAATGTCTGAACAAGAAAATAATTGTCGTAAGTAATGGTGGAATTCTGAACACTAATGGCTGCACGTCATATTACGTCGCACAGAACTACAACCAGCCATATTGTGAACTTATAAAACTGTATTGTTGCACTGTATGAATAATGAAAATAATTTTATAAACCACTATATACCTTAAAATCACTGCTAAGAACACTGGAAATTGTGGTAGATCTACCCAGCAAGCTACGATTAAACAAAGTGCCTTGGAAATAGCTGATCTAAGGTGCATTGCCGCACCTGGTGTCAGTGACTGCAGCGTAATTTCAGATGTCGATATAGTATCCAGTAACTTGTCTTACTTCAATGTATTCCGGTCTCGTACCCCGCTTTTTGGTTTCCAATAAACATGTAATAAAAGGAAGACAATATAGTACATATAGCAATGCGTCCAGGCACGGCGTCTCCAATTTATTTAACTTTTTTTGCCTCATTTGTTCCTGGATCGAGACCATACAATGAATTATAGTAACGAATATCAAATAGATATCAATTAAGCTTAAGGATTGATAAAATACGTTCTATACAGACGCTCGGCACTTGATCATGGTATTTTTGTTAAAGAACAGTTCGTTTATTTTTAACCGTGTTTTTTCTTTCTATGTTTTCACTAAAATCGGACATCATTATCAAACATCACCCGAAGTCGACGGTGGATAGAGCTGGACGACTTTTTGCTTAGAAGTACGGAACCTTTAGCCATGCCAAGACACCCAGGAATCTTAACAATGAGTAATGACACAAAATAAAACATAACTAGGTTAATAATAACAATGTATTCTGAAACAAATTACGGCATTTACATTGTGACTTGAATTATGCAATTACGAGAGCCGTTTGGTTACAACTCGTGAATTTAATGATAAATTAATGTAGTATTAATGACGGTGTGCTACATACGTCCGATCTGGACAATACCTGGAAAACAAAAGGTGATACTTTGTCTACTCAGATGGCGATCAAACATCTTCAAATGTTTCCAGCGGCTGCAGACAATATTAATACAGCCGTGTATTATATCTATGGCTTGAATTATTTCTCTTTTATTTGCTTACAATTACGATTCTGCTAAGGAAAGCTCAGCAAGCAAATGTGCCTTTAAACTTCACGTAATATTGAATACCCATTTTCTACTGACAACTCAAATACCTCATTCTCACTCCTTGCAGCTACAAAGATAGTTTTCCAAATTAGAAAACTGTTAATCTCCACATCAGCCTGCATGTGCCTAACGTATCCCTGTGTGTTACCCTGTCTGCAAGAGATTCAAGATTCCGGGTGGGAATTATAAAACCTACATCTACGGAAAAGTATCGAAAGACGACGTATACTCCAAGTAGAAAATAATGATAACTCGATGGGCTAAAGTAGAAATATGTTTGTATTCCCACATAAGCAGAGTGATTGATTCCAAGTGGACGAAACACTTACAAACTCTTAATAGCTATGACAATACTTGCAAAATTTAAAACGAAAACCAGGGAGCGCATACAACAGGTAGTAGTAAGTCATGTAGACAGTAACGGTCATTGAGAAAATAACACACTAGTTGTATTTATATGTATCTTTGGTTTTCCATGTAGTTTAGGTGTTTTTAGTTTCATGTTTATACATGCTTTTTCTCCAAAATCAATTAACAGTGTGTAACAACTTTTTATCACCTTTTTAGTTTATGCTGAATATTTGTTTGTGGGTTCCCTATTCAGGTTTTTAATATGGTTTTCACTTTGTTAATATACTCACTTTTGTCTATTATCACTAGGGTGTGACCTCTGTCTGAATTGACTGCTGTTGCATTGTATGTAATAAGCTTGTGGTTTATTATTTATTAAGTGTCATGTGCCCTTTCTTTGCCATTCCTTACATGTTTTTTTTTTCTTTTTCCTTTTATTTTGTTACATGTGATGTCTGTACGGATACTTTATTCTGTGCAAAAATAGACAATTTAGCTGTGTGAGTAGCCAGTTAAGTACTTGATAGACATTTTTCTTTACTTTGACATTTGATTTTGGTCGTATATTGTAGTTTATACCTTTGTGTAATAGCAGTTGTTCGTCACGTGTGAAGGTAATGTTTGTTAAATTTTTTTCTTCTTGTATAGAACTGGGAACGAGCGGTGTATTCCTGTACTTGTCGTGTTACTGGGCACTGGCTAATCATCAAGTTTTGGAATTTCTTTCTGTGGTTTAAGAGAATTTTTTTGTTTGTGTAGCACACAAATGTGTCTGTGTGTCTATAATATTCGCTAGTTGGTCAAATATTATTGAACTTCTGATATTACTAAGAGCTAGATGTGCTGATTTAAAAATTCACTCTTCTGAGTTTTGCTCTGATTTCGTTTTCGATCCGAAGTCTAGCTCCGAAGTTCGCGATTTTGGTGATGAATCTAGGTTCTGCTTTAACCTCGATTGTTATATAAATGACGGGATGAAGTCGTTCTTGATGCGCAAGTTGTTAAATTTTATACTTTAGAATAATTTTGTCATCTTGATTTTTATGCTTGTAAGGCGCATAGTGTGGCGTGATATTAGTGTAAACAATTTCTTTTGTCTTGGGCTCGGAGAATGGTAGATGTGTTATAATGAAATAACAAATACAAATAAAAATTCGAATCTACCTCACACAGATTTACCAGCAATCACTCATAGCGCGATATAATCGTTACTGGGACAGGTACAGGGGGAAAATGACAGTGGTATGCAAAGAATTCTCCACGGCATACGAGAGAAAAACGAGTTGATACTGAATTGTCATCTTCTTCTTACCTATGTTGAAGGTTTCAAGTCTCTAGCTTTTCGGGAAATTGGTTCAAAATAAATAGCAAATTTTGTACCGAACAAACAAGCAGACAAGAAAAATACCGAACATGAACGTGTCAAAAAATCTCGCTTTCACGAAGAAAGGAAAAAAATTCGAGTACAACTTTCACAACAGCTTTTGAAATGACAGCATTAACAAATGGTTACATAGTGCAAATACACTTACGTGCGAGGTTGTCGTACGCTACTGAATGATTGGTATGAGTTTTACTGTTCACTAAAAATGCCACGTCTTACTTTCCTTTCCAATTGGTTCCGTATATTGGTAGTAAGCAACCATCGGCAAGGTTGTCGTAGGCATCCTTTGCTTTCGTATACGAGGATGTACGGACCAACAAACTGAGACATGACTAACACTCGTTACACATATATGTTCGCTCCATTTAAGATCAATTAATCAACAGCCTTTTTCTGCTGTACTCTCACTGTCTCATGTATTCTGTACTGGTTAACACTCTTCCTGTTTTAGACTACTAAGAAAAATTTTCTTTCAGTTCACATTACACAGATACTTGACATAAGAAAATGCAAAAAGACAAAATTGTATCAGAAATAAGATAAGAACGAAAGAATAAGGAATACATCTTCTTATGCTCCAGACATCATATCCGCCAAGGAACTAGGAGGCAACCTTAACATTTATGTTCCAATAAACTGTACCGTTTACACAGTTTGAATAGTAGAAATGTAGTAAATGAACAAACCATGGTTCAACTAGAAATGTGGAATGTTGAAAATAGCACTTTGTCTAACGATAACAGTAAAGAGCACTACAAACTAAGACAAGTAATTGCTACATCTGGCAAATGCTACCACCTTTTCCTGTTATTATGTTTTCAGCGCGCGCATGCGTTGAAGTGCTTCGTATGGTTCTGAGAATAAATTTAATTTCATTTTGCAGTAAAGTAAATCGTTTCACGAAGATTAATTCTCTTTCTGTAGAAGAACTCTTAATGTAATCATCCTAACAACGGAAACTATACTGCTCATGAGTTCTGTACTCACGATAATCAAAGGGCTTAACAAGTCCTTTATTTCAGTCATTACCGTTTCCTGTTTGTCTTCCGATAAGTTACATCATATAAGGGATTTGTTTTCGCGTTCTAACTTTAGCGGAACAGTTCATGTTGTTAAACTTCGTGGCAGATTAAAACTGTGTGCCGGACCAAGACTCGAACTCGGGACCTATGCCTTCAGCCGGCAAATGCTGTGCCGACTGAGCTACCCAAGCACGACTCACGCCCCGTCCTCACAGCTTTAATTCCGCCAGTACCAGGCAAAGGTCCCGAGTTCGAGTCTCGGTCCGGCACACAGTTTTGTTCTGCCAGGAAGTGTCATGTCAGAGCACACTCCGCTGCTGAGTGAAAATTTCATTCTTGTAACTGATGATGGTCAAAGTAGAGAGGATATAATATGTGGAAATGCAATGGCGAGAAAAGCGTTTCTGAAGAAGAGAAATTTGTTAACATCGAGTACAGATTTGAGTGTCAGGAAGTATTTTCTGAAAGTATTTGTATGGAGTGTAGCCAAGCATGAATGCTAGACATGGACTATAAATAGTTCAGACAACAAGAGAATAGAAGGTTTCGAAATGTGGTGCTACAGAAGAATGCTAAAGATTATATGGGTAGTTCACGAAACTAATGAGGTAATAAACGGAATTTGGGAGAAGAAGAATTTGTGGCACAACAAGAAGGAATCGTTTGGTAGGACACATTATGAGGCATCAAGGGGTCACCAATTTAGTACTGGAAGGCAGTGTGGAGGGTAAAAATTGTGGGGGGAGACCAAGAGATGAATACACCAAGCAGATTCAGAAAGATGTAGGATGCACTATTTACTTGGATATGAAGAAGCATGCATAGGGTAGAGTACCATGGAGAGCTGCATCAGACCTGTCTCTCGACTGAAGACCACAACGCCAACAACAACAACAACAACATGGAATCCTGGTTCTCCACTATTTATTAAACTGAATTCTTATTTAATATCTTTTGGTATTACGTAATTAATTGATATGCCTGTGTTTTTTACAAAATAATATCACTGTCATTAATCACATGTTGTCGCTCCAAATAACAAAACCAAACGAACTTCCTTCTTTTAACTAGTAGAAGTAAAAGTCTTAAGCTAATTATTTATGTATGTCACACGTGTGGGCCACTGTCAAGTACTATTACGTACATCATCACAGATAAATAAACATCAAAAACTAGGTATTGCCCCTAAGAATACAAATTACCAGTTAATGAGTAAATGACTACTGACAATTTTTTTTGTTCTGGTCACAGTTGACTAACTTTGATTGCAGCAAACGTTGTGATTACTGTGGGTGTCCCTACCTTGCAATTTACTTCCGAATGTTCATTTCTGGAATGTATCTTATAATGAGGATATACACTGCCACACAAAAGAAGTGAATCACCAAAAATGGGAGGGGGGAGACGGGGGAGAAAACGAATTGAAACTTCACAAAATTTGAGTCCAATTTACAAGGAACTTGGCAGTGCGAACCCGCTCATCAGTATGAGTTTGGACCCTCTCTGGCCTAGATGCATGCAGTGGCTTTGTTTGGAAGGGTATCATGAAAGTTTACAGTCTCCTGAGACAAATTGGCGTACGACTGAGGTAACTGGCCCTTGATATGCCAGACACTGCGATGGAGTTCAAGCCCGAGCTGATCCCACACATGTTCTATCAGAACCAGATCTGATGATCTCGTTGGCCTCCTCAACATCACGAAGACAGTTCATGGAGCCAAATGCGATGTGTAGACGTGTATTCTGCTTCTGAAAAATGTCACCAACATATTGTCGTTCGAGAGTTAGTGCCTAAGGACGCAGATGTTTGTAACGTACAGTTGTGCTGCGAGATTTCCTTCTGTCAGTACTAGACCTGGCCAGAAGCGAAAGCAAATGGCTCCCCACACGAAGAACCCTAGAGTAACACTTTCGTACCTCACCAAAAAATTGGAAGAAAGGGACTTCGCAACAGTTCGCCGCCGTACATGACAAAAATTGTATCTGAAGTGAAACTTCTGGCACGCTCAACCACAAAAAGGCGAAATACGGCGATTCGTTTCCGTCACACCCATACTCCGTGAGTCCAGTGTTCTGACCAGAAGGTGTTCTCATAGTGTCGAGTCTCGATAACAGGACACCTCTATTGGTGCCAGAAGGCAATGTATGAAGGGGTGTGCAAAGGTTGTCGGCATAGCTTACACGCCTTATGTGTCATCAGATATCCATTGATGTTAGCACTCCCTATGATAATCTTCTGTAGAAGATAGTTTTTGTCATCATTCTTATTATTGGATACCACTACTTCGACAGTTACAACTGCTCTGAATATATCTTCCATACTTCGAAACATGTTGCCTACAACATAGTAAAGCTAGAACGTTGTTCCTCTGGCGTCACTAATTGTAGCCCAATCATTTGAAATCGTCAGCGAGAGTTTCGTCAAACTGCCAGTGTCAGTTAGCACACAATTTGCAAAATCTGTTATCTACATACGTGACAATCGCTCCATTAAACACGCAGTTGTCCGTTTACGGCGGAAATGCAATCACCGGCATATCTGCCGTGCAGTTCTCCTATTGTACTCAGCGTTACAGCAGCAGGTGAGGATTACGCGGAATGAAAGAGTTGATTGAATTTTCCGGTCCGCCTGCATGATCACGTTTGCACAGCCAACTGCATGCTCAGCATTTTTCTAGCTCATCACGTGTCTGCTGCATTTATCGCAAGCGGCTGCTAGTGTGTGAACTGTCGACTGAACTGTGTATCATGCCACACACTACTAAATCAACACTTTAGTTCTATATGTTAAAGCAGTCACAGCGTACAGAGCATGTACTTCGTGACAGTGTCAAGAAAATGAAGCTCAACAGCCAAACGCGAAACTGAACAAGGGAAAATTCCTCTAAAAACTTCACACTTTTACGGTAAAATTTATATAAACGTATTCCCCGGATTTATGTGGGCATACTAACACTAATAATGGCCTACCGTGTCTACTTAGTTTGTCATGTGACTGCTTATCGTTGATTTCTACTCTGTGTTTTGATCTTGTTACAATAGAATATTCTGCTCTGAGAACATGTCCCCCAAATGTATGTGTTTTAGCGACACTTCTGTATCTTTCACAGCGAGAGTTGTCGGTATCATGAAGAAATAGCCCAGTGTCTGTTATCCAAAAGGCACTTCCTTGTATGAACTGAGGACCGTACCATACAATAGGACCGTACAATATATATAAAACTGAAGTCACTTGCTCGCATCCATCTGTATATGCAAGCTAATCTCAGGAATTTCTGTAGAGATTTTAATCCGGTTTTGACTAATAGATGTACTGATTGACAAGTAGTGTTTTTATATATAATTTATAAATATTTCGTCGAAATTAAGATTTTAATCACTATTGATCACATGTCTTTATTAAGAATCAATAATCACACGTTGAAATGACGACTAGTTTCGATTTTTATCAAAAATTATCTAATGACCATTTATCAGAAAGGTTAAACATTAGTATCCTTTAAAGGGAAACAGGCCTCAAAACTACACTTCGTCTACATAACACATTTGGATAGACAAAAGTAACAAAATAAATATCTTTTATGTTATTAAATGGTGAAAAGAGACGACGGCTGGGGCATTCATAAATGGGTTATAAAGGGGAAGCTCCGCCCCTCACCTGTAGCGTGACGTCATCGAGAGCCAATGGGGCTTCACATAAAATTGTAATACATCTAAAACACGGAACATAGATCTAGATACAAATAAAATAGAGTACTGCCGATTTTATAAAGTAAATCGGACTCAGTTGTAATTACTTTGTATTGCTAAAAATAATTACGAATACATGCAAAACAACTAACAGAAATGGAAGTAAAAATGCCAACCGTCATCTACGGGTGTTGCGTAGAAGTTAAAACTCCAATATTGAAGCAAAGATAACCGTAGCGACGCCAGCCGTTGACGAGGAGATGGTGGCTTGGAACCTCTCGATGCAAAGTGTCGATGGCGAGAAGTATGGTGCGCCAAAGACGTAACGCCAGAACGACGCCGTCGATCATCATGGAGGCGATGAGTGCCGATAAGAACTGAATCTTAAAAGGAATAAACCTAAAACGCAGAAGTAAAACAGTAGAAGTGGTGAAAGAATGTCTGAATGAACACATCTCAGAATAGTTAAATTTAAAACAAGAAAACAAAATACACTGAGAAGTACTCAAATTACACCGTATGTTCCGTGACAGGCATATGACTTCATTTCATGATAGAAACGGTATCATCATTACCATCTTTATAGATTGAAATTAGTCATATAAAAGTAAGAACAAAAAAGAAAAGTAATGTAAATAGAATTATAAACAGAGGGTGAGGATAGAAATTATAGATTTTTTTTAAAAAAAGGTCTTGTATCAAGACTGACTGGTATTTTAATTGCCTATTAGATCGCTATTATTTTCCAGTAATTTTTTCAAAAGTTAGTCTCTGAAATTGTCCGAATTGTGGTGGATTAAAGTTGAGTACAGAAAGTAGTACCATTGCCACCTAGCGGACAGCTGTAACTCTAGAGAGAAACAATGCCTCGAGGACTCAGAAAGCGGGAAGTAATTCTCACCTGGTTTCACGTTCCAGCTGTAGCGTGCGAGGGTGGAGCCGGGAAGGGTGTGAGACTGAATCCCAGCTCGGTCGATACTTTTTTTTTCAATCTGTGTTTTAACCAGGCATTTATCTCTCAATGCCGTGGAGTTTCGCCTTTAGAAACATGACGACAATTTCGGACTGCCAATTTGTCCTTCCCTCAGATTAGCAAACGCATGCCGCACACTAAATTCAACGCAAATACTTCATAGCACGGGAAATGAGTTACTCAGCTTTGAATGGTATCGCAATAAGTACGACCAGTAAGAATAAAATGAACCACCTCCATATGAAGTGGTGATGTGAGACTTACAGTTTTAAATAATCAAATGATAGGAAGCAGTCGTTGTTCTGCAATCGTTTGACAACTGTTTCGCAGTGAAAAGAACACGACAATCCTAAAATGTGGTGACTTTTTTTCACGCTACAATAATTAAAACGTTTACCGAAAATCTACCACAACAACTTTGCTTCGTTTACGAACAATGCGTTTTTCTGCATCGCACCATATGGCTCTACTTTCAGCTTTTTCCCTTGACTCAAACCTGGATGTGGACACGATTCTTTGCGCGGCACAGCGAAGAAGGTAGCCATAAAGAGACTGCGACAAAGGACCGTAGCCAATGACGCCAAACAATGCATCACTGTGCGTTCTAAGCTTCACAATAGGAGTAATGTAACACGAGCTAAGCAGGTACGTCATGCACACACACACACACACACACACACACACACACACACACATACACTTACATTCATAATTCTTAATCCGTATTTACATTGGTTCTGCGTATCACTTACGTCTCTATGCGCCCCCCATCACTGCGATGCGATGTCACTCCAAACACCAATTCAACATGGAACACAGACAACTTTCTTGCCTTGCGCTGCTTACATCATTTAAGTTATATAAAAGTATGATAATGTTACTTAGTGGTTGTCTCTGAAATTTATTCATAACTCTACGCAGTGGCACGCACAGCAAAATACGCTAAGTCACTCAGGTCGTCTGGTTGTAGCTACTAATGCTAACTGGGCCTGGTCGATAGAAATGTATATAGTAAGAGCTGACGTCATTAGGTGATGGAGATTAGGAATTCATGTATTTCTAAACTTTTAATTTTTTTTTGTAAATTATTTCAATTTTCTTGATCGAAATAATACATTAGCTTACAATTCATTACTCCTTTCTCTAGTTAAACTGACATTTATAACAAATTTAAAAACGTCAATTCTTAAAAAATGTTCATAGCATGTGGCCTAAGAACAGCCTCAAGAATTAAAACATACACTCCTGGAAATTGAAATAAGAACACCGTGAATTCATTGTCCCAGGAAGGGGAAACTTTACTGACACATTCCTGGGGTCAGATACATCACATGATCACACTGACAGAACCACAGGCACATAGACACAGGCAACAGAGCATGCACAATGTCGGCACTAGTACAGTGTATATCCACCTTTCGCAGCAATGCAGGCTGCTATTCTCCCATGGAGACGATCGTAGAGATGCTGGATGTAGTCCTGTGGAACGGCTTGCCATGCCATTTCCACCTGGCGCCTCAGTTGGACCAGCGTTCGTGCTGGACGTGCAGACCGCATGAGACGACGCTTCATCCAGTCCCAAACATGCTCAATGGGGGACAGATCCGGAGATATTGCTGGCCAGGGTAGTTGACTTACACCTTCTAGAGCACGTTGGGTGGGACGGGATACATACGGACGTGCATTGTCCTGTTGGAACAGCAAGTTCCCTTGCCGGTCTAGGAATGGTAGAACGATGGGTTCGATGACGGTTTGGATGTACCGTGCACTATTCAGTGTCCCCTCGATGATCACCAGAGGTGTACGGCCAGGGTAGGAGATCACTCCCCACACCATGATGCCGGGTGTTGGCCCTGTGTGCCTCGGTCGTATGCAGTCCTGATTGTGGCGCTCACCTGCACGGCGCCAAACACACATACGACCATCGTTGGCACCAAGGCAGAAGCGACTCTCATCGCTGAAGACGACACGTCTCCATTCGTCCCTCCATTCACGCCTGTCGCGACACCACTGGAGGCGGGCTGCACGATGTTGGGGCGTGAGCGGAAGACGGCCTAACGGTGTGCGGGACCGTAGCCCAGCTTCATGGAGGTGGTTGCGAATGGTCCTCGCCGATACCCCAGGAGCAACAGTGTCCCTAATTTGCTGCGAAGTGGCGGTGCGGTCCCCTACGGCACTGCGTAGGATCCTACGGTCTTGGCGTGCATCCGTGCGTCGCTGCGGTCCGGTCCCAGGTCGACGGGGACGTGCACCTTCCGCCGACCACTGGCGACAACATCGATGTACTGTGGAGACCTCACGCCCCACGTGTTGAGCAATTCGGCGGTACGTCCACCCGGCCTCCCGCATGCCCACTATACGCCCTCGCTCAAAGTCAGTCAACTGCACATACGGTTCACGTCCACGCTGTCGCGGCATGCTACCAGTGTTAAAGACTGCGATGGAGCTCCGTATACCACGGCAAACTGGCTGACACTGACGGCGACGGTGCACAAATGCTGCGCAGCTAGCGCCATTCGACGTCCAACACCGCGGTTCCTGGTGTGTCCGCTGTACCGTGCGTGTGATCATTGCTTGTACAGCCCTCTCACAGTGTCCAGAGCAAGTATGGTGGGTCTGACACACCGGTGTCAATGTGTTCTTTTTTCCGTTTCCAGGAGTGTATATAGGGTGTCTCTAAAGTCACTATCGATTTCCATAAAACTCCAGCTGTATTTTCTTTTCTCTTGAGATACTAGTAACTTAGTGGTTGTGTCTCTAAGGTCAATATATGTTTCCTTGAAATCGCTAATTTGTTTTTCTTTTCTCAGCAGATACTGGTATCTTCGTTCAAGGTGTTTTGCACAGAATAAGATGTTACGTAAGTGTCTAGATGACATATTTAACTCTAATTGTATGTCTTCAGTCTCATAGATCTGTACAATGACAGTTCTTCTGGGAATCTGCCTTTAAGCAGCATGCGTACCGTGGACACACACTCTGTCATCTAGCATTTCCCAGAGATCGTAGACTCTTAGCTCCAGGTGTGCTTTCTTTCTGACCCGTATTCCTGCCTTTCATTATACTTCCCAGGCGGTTCTCATAACATGGAGAGCGAGTCACGTTTCTGCAAATAGGGCTGCTGGGTGATTCCCGGCCGTTCTATAGCCCTGCAGCGCATCCCCTCATCCAAAGCAGTGTCCAAACCAGTTTTACAAGAGCTTCTCACTTAGCTATGCATGCAGGTTAACGTAGGAAATCTTAATCTGAGAATTCAGGTGTTGGCAATCACAAGTACTAATTCACGTATCATTATCTGTTGAAGATTATTTTACTCCAGTTTGTTTCGACTCTATTTTACATGTTCCACACGAGTTATGAGAGAGATAAGCAAAAAAAGCCACGTAACAATCTGACTTTTGAAAATATTAATGTAAAATTTTTCTCGTTACGGTGTAGAATATCATACCTGGATACAACTGACGTTCCACCCATGATAACGGTGCATTTTTAAATCGAGTGATACTACTGTGTACTTGTGGTAGAAAAAAATCAAGGCTTTATTGTAACCGTCTCTAATAGATGGAGTGAGGATATTCTAGTGCCTACCCCTACACCTACATCTATACTCCGCAATCTATAGTGAGGTGAGGGGTGGCGGAGGATATGTTCCATATACCAGTTATTACCGTTTCTCCCCGTTCCATCCACGTATCGAACAATGGGCGAATGGTTGCTTGGATACCTCTGTGCATGCAGTAATTAATCTAATCTTATCCTCACGACTCCTTTGAAAGCGATAATTAGGAGGTAATAGTGTGTTACTAGAGTCATCATTTAAAGTCGGTTCTATGAAATTTTGTTAGTAAACTTTCTCTGGACAGTTTCCGTCTATCTTCAAGAGTCAGCAAGTTCAGTTTCTTCAGTATCTCTGTGACATTCTCCCACGGATCAAACAAATCTGTGACCATTCACACAGCCCTTCTCTGTATACGTCTCGTATCCACTGTAAGTCCTATTTGGTACGGGTCCCACGTACTTGAGCAATATTCTACAACAGGTCCCATGAGTGATTTGTACGCAATCTCCTTTGCAGACAGATTGCACTTCCCCAGTATTCTTCCAATAATCCGAAGTCTCCATTTTATCTACGACTGAACGTATATGATCATTCCACTCCATATCCCTACAAAGTGCTAATCCAGGTAATTGTATAAGTTGGCCGATTCTAACAGTGATTCACTGATATTGTGGTCATTGGATACAACGTTTTTGTGAAGTGCAAAACTTTAAATTTATGAACATATAAAGCAAGTTGCCAATCTTTGCACCATTTTGAAATCTTATCAATATCTGAATATTTAAGCAGCTTCTCTCAGACAGTACTTCATATTAAGTAATTGTATCAGCTGCAAAGAGTTTGAGACTACTATTAATATTGTCTGCAATGTTACTACCATACAACATTAATAACAAGGGTCCCAGCACACTTCGCTGGGGCACACCTGAAGTTACGTCTACCTCTAACGATGACTCTCCATCCAAGATAACATGCTGCAAGCTACCTAAAGGTTCTCAATACCTAGCCACTTACAGTGTATACCATAATTGGTAATCACCAGCAGATTGAACTAAAGTTCTCTTTTCCTCGAAGAGGTCATGGGCTGCTTATTGTCAGTATCATTCGCAATTCAATAAATTTGATTCTGCTGTTGGTCTCTTAGTTTCCGATGGCTGGCAGCCAGGCTTGTGCTACATTTTAATGTTTCAGTGGTCCCTATGATATTTGGCTTTGGCATTCCTGGATGCTTGACAAGTATGCACGTTTCGTTGACTTTTATTTTCCTGACGTTGTTTTTATGATGTTGAGCCTCAGTCAGTGTTTTACAGTGCCGAAGCCGAAAGTAGCATGCGCGATTCAGGATCCATGTTCTACTTGCCAGCTAATTTCACCAATGTAAATTTATCCACACTCACAGTCCACCTACACGCCCACAGTGTGAAGAGTATGTCTTGTTCTTGGTGGAGTGTAACACACACCGGACCTTGCAAGTGCTGTAGAAGACGTGCTGGGCATAAACCCAGAAAAGGTGTTTACCAGTTGGTCAGTGCAACTCTTGCACTCTTCGCATAATGTAAGTGCGCTGCTGTAGTGATCTTTTTTTAATTTGATGCCGTAACTATTAATTTGGAGTTTAGGAAGTGGCCACAAAATGGTTCAAATGGCTCTAAGCAATATGGGACTTATCATCTGAGGTCATCAGTCCCCGAGAACTTAGAACTACTTAAACCTAACTAACCTAAGGACATCACACACATCCATGCCCGAGGCAGGATTCGAACCTACGACGGTAGCGTTCGCGCGGTTCCAGACTGAAGCATGTATAACAGCTCGGCCACTTCGGCCGGCCGA
Source organism: Schistocerca gregaria (assembly GCF_023897955.1). Taxonomy (NCBI): domain Eukaryota; kingdom Metazoa; phylum Arthropoda; class Insecta; order Orthoptera; family Acrididae; genus Schistocerca; species Schistocerca gregaria. The sequence continues at coordinate 796,655,171 of NC_064920.1, forward strand.
AGTGGCCAACAACGTTGTTTATAGCCATTTACACTTGGGTGTAACATTTGAAGAAGTAATGTATCGTTGTCAACTCATTACGATGAGTTAAAACTAACTTTATTCGACTGATAATTTAAAATAATTTTCAGCTACAAATTATAAAGAAGGCATTACACTGTAAATTAAAGCTATTTATCATGCTGCAGTAGGCATTGGACAAATTCACTAAATGCTGGCAGGTGGCTACGTAATATTCCTACAAGTTATCAACTGCAGCTGACGGTACATATGTTAACACCATAGGAGAAAAAGATAAACAGAGAATCACCCGTAAACGGTGATCGATTGTCACCTTTGAGCTGGTTCATAGTATATCACCGGAAATGCATATCCTCCTATTTCCATCTATTGTACAATAAAAATTTTTCTTTATTTTGTTACCTAAAGATATAACATTTCTAAGTCTTTATATATATGCTTTCAAACGATTACATCGATAGGTCGTGCGGAGAACCAAAGGGTTTAGGATCCTTGGTAGTGTTAACTCTGATGCATGGAGCTCGGGCAGAGAGAGTCTGGCTGGAGTAGGGCGGTGGAGCAGGTGTGTTGTGTGACGCTCGCGCGAGTTGCCGCGCTTTCGGGGTTTTGCAGCACGTAATTGCGCTCAATTGCTATGATAGTTTCTGAGACGGTTTCGCGGACGGGAAGCATTAGCTGGCGCACATCAAGATCCCGTTTCGCCTGGTGACCGTGTCGAGAAGAAGGCGTGCCAAAATCCAGCTTCTGCAAGAGCGATGGCCGACAATGAGTGACTGTCGCCACCTCCATGATCGAAACCTTCAATCAACCAACAAGAAAGACTAAAAGCACATAAAGTTGTAGAACTGTATGGCAGACCTCAGCTTTTAAAATTCCTCCATTTGCCTCACAAAATTGCAGCAACTTAGCATGAACCTTTGTTGCTCATTGTCCCAATTGCATTACCAAGCAGGGTCCCTTCCGTTTCCGAAATAAACCCGAGTGTCGTTGAAATTCATACGCCAGCATTAAAGTAATATCATTCCATTTCACTGCTTTAATTTCAAAGTTAAAGTATTCATAGCTGACTACAATATTTAGATTACACAAGCAGACATTAAGAGTTTGAGTTTTGTTACCATATTTTAGCTTACTTGTGACTGCAGGTCAGCTTGGTACATACTAAATTTTACTGTTGTTAATTGTTTGGAATCATTTAATTCAAGTTCAAAGTTAAATCTCTTATTTCAAAATTGCGTATATTCAAGTAGCTTTTCAAATCATTGTTGAGTAGCCCAAGACTAACCTCATTTTATTGAATTTCGTAGTGCATCAGAAACAAAGTTCACTATTAATTTCAGTCACTGAATTAACTTTCAATTTTCCGGTTTTATTAATTCTTTTGCTAAATTAAGCCAGAGTGTAGCGAAATTTATTACTTCTGACAAACATTCATTTTTCACACAACACGTGTCAACCTTCAGTTACCACGCTTTTAGTGCTAATTAAATGTGCATTAATCTTTCATTTTCAATTATAGTAGTTGTCCACAGGACTGGCGGCCGTAATTTTCCCCAAATCTCAAATAACTGATTAACAGCAATTAATTGTTAGCCTAACGACTGCACATTTTCTTTCTTTATTAATTTTACCCTTTTCTCAAAATTAATTACCACCAGTTTCATTTGCATTTTTCCTTTCATTTAGATGTAACCCTTTCCTCCTTCTTTACCGACAAATTAACTTCGGTGACGATTGCTTTTCCCAAATTTCCATTAGGTGCACGCGGTTTAATTTTTCACTGTCATTAAGATCAATAAGTGAGGGGGAAGTTACAATAGTACGGGAGATATCAGAGAAAAATTTAAGAATTTAAATGTAGTGTTTATTGTTCTCATCACATCGCCAGAGTTATTTAGACTATCCTAGATATATCTGCACTAATAAATGAGATTCTCGTAATCGTGACTGACATTTGTTTGATGCTAAGGAAGTATTTCAGGTCAATATAAAGACACCTGGGTTGGCCTGGAAAATCGTGACGTAAAATTTTTAGACACAGTTTTCTGGAAGAGGGGTTTCAAAACACTTGATTGGAAAGACCACATTTTTCCTACAGCGCTGGGAGTACAATGGCGTCTGCTCAATTTTCCATCCGTCAGACAAAAATGTTACTTTCTGATTGGCAATTGCTCCATGAGACGCGGGAAACGTCTCAGAACTGACACGCTCTGAACGAAATTCACTTTGGATTTTGTTCTGAGTAGAGCGATTTTAGGTTCTGCTTGAAGAGGGAACAGGCGGCCTCTGTCTGCACCAGAGCCGCTTCGCGTCTTACATTCGGTAATGTCACTTTGGGTTCCACATGCACTCTTCGCCGTTACAACACTCCAGGTGGAGACCTCTTAGCGAGCCATCGCCGCCTCCCGCAGTCAGCGCATTCACTCTGCAGCGATGGTGACGTTTACGGGCAGTAGCGTCGGTATATGTCCCGATGAATTTAGTAGCAGTCAATAAGATCACAGTTAGGTAATGCCTGGTCTCTGGGGTTGCCACAGTTGCATAACAGCTTCACTCATATTCCCAGTATGAAGGCAGTCGTTGTTGTCGACTCGAGGAATTACATGCCAGTGTTTTTAACGAAATCAGCTTGTGCGAGTAAGTTCATTTATCATATCCTTGAATTTAACTTCATAGTAAATCTTTCTTGTGTATAATTGAGCAACTAAGTAAATACTCCCCACCCATAGGTTCATTTCTGGGCCGAAAATTAGTTTTTGTTAACTCTGTTATGCATAGCCAGATAGCTAGAGAGGAACTAACTAGCGTCATTTTCCACACAATTTTTAGATAGTTGGCCTTTCGCACCTCACGTATTAGATTCGTCTTACTATTGGGAAACAGCGCTCGTCGGTCTATGTGGAGGCATTACAGTTCTCTATTCCCTTCTAATCTTTATTATCTCACCATTATACCTAATTTCCCACCAGATTATTTGAAACTGATTGCTTTGTATTTGCATTTTCCACTTCTTGGTACCATCATTTAAGTAAACGCAGATGGTAGCGCTGTATTTTTTTGTCTTCGCTTTAATTCATAAGCAGTCACAATAATACCTTGTCTTGTTTGATATGATGAATAGAATAGTTTTATCTACTTGGAAACTGTGTTTACCTATTGCAACATCATGATAATTGAAGTGGCATCTGTTTACATTCCAATAATTCACGTAACCAAACATTCTCATACTGCGCTGTAATTTATAATAAATTATTTCTGCAGTAAACAAACCACGTTTTGGCTGCCATTCGTACCAAATACGGTTCACGTTAAATTCGAAATATTTGTGGAACGGAAAGCAGGATTGATTGGTATCGGAATTTACGCAACTGTTATATCAACAAGAGGGAAACAAGGTTTCATTACGTCAAAGAGAATCATCGCACAAATTTCATTCCTGCTGGAAATGGAAAGAAATTGGATTTACAACCGCAGCCACAGATTCCATTCGATTTTTATCTGCTTCAACTGGTATTACAGGAACAACGCCCAAACTGCTACGCTGTTGATGATTTGAACGTAGGTTTACGTGCGTAACGAATTTACTCGGTTTGTCGGCAAATGTACGTTTTATGTTTCTCCTGACAAAACGCAGAACCACTTTTCCGTCGTAAACGCTACCTTCTGTTAGTAGCGAAAAGCACACGCAAACGAAAGGATATACGGTTCTACCCACAATCTAATTTCAGCTCAGTACATGAAAGCATATAAAGCCGTTTTTATCGTGTTAAATGGAAACATTCATTATAGCGGGCGAAAATATCCCTCTCAAAAACTTCTCCTATTCAATATTTATTTTCAATTCATAAATTCGAGATACAGTTGTCTAAACGAAAAGTACGAAGCACGAAACTGTTATGTTTCTAAAGCCCTTGCAGCTTATATAGACAAGCTATCCCATGTGGTAACTAAACTGGGTGTAACGAGAAAATGGTGTTACCAATGTCAGTTTACTATCGATTAAATGTATTGTAAAGTCTCAAGAAAATTGCTGTTTCCTCTGATCGTGCCTCTCAAATCTGTATAAATTACAATTTTGGGACGTCACATGGGAAATTAATGTTTTCAAAAGTAAACTTGACTTTCCGTTTGAATATCGTATAATAGTTTTTTGGACGCTTTCTGAATACTCTCTTGCACTTCAAGCACTTTTCCTAACGTAAGTCTAGCAAGTTTTATCCATGTTCTCAAACTTACTTCAAAGCAGCAAGTGTTCATAGTTTGAGCTTTTGAGTGCTATTGTCAGTGACGGCATTTTTTTTTGTTGTTTTCCCATTTGTTACCCGTTATATATAATGCAATAAGAGGTAAGAAATTATCAATTGGAATTGCTGTTCGTGATGAAGAGAACAAAGAATGTTGCACCCGTCAGAAATGTTGCCGATTCCACTTTTCCAGTTTTACTGTAGTTGCATCTACTGGATAGCAATTGTCATCGTAAAAAATCGGCTAATGAGCGTGTATCTGATACGACAACGTCCTCAAAGAAAGTACACTACCTATGATTCAAGAAAAGCATGGAATAAAGGGATAAATTTTGTAGCACAAAAGAAAAGACCGTGAATTAAAAACTAAACGCTATCCATAATAAGAGCAGTTGGTCTTGAAAGAGCACATCCGAGGAATCAAAATCTGATACGGTGTCTCTCTAGTGTAATATAGTGTTCGACATATGTTCTTCTGAGTTCACCCTACTTGTCAAAAGAATTCTAGCAACGATGTAGATTTCCATTCATGACAGCACGTTCCATCTGGTTCATGGCATCACAACACTTCCACCACCATTCTAAGGCATTCAATTAATTTGATACATGTCTCCAGCAAGAAGCTGTTCACGACGTGAGTGCATTGAGCTTGCGGTTTATCACATTGTTAGTTACCCATGCTCTAGGAGTAGCGTCTTTGAATAGTAGCCGCAAAGTTTCCCTCCGTGGTACCACTGTTTGATTTCTGAATAAAAATAGCAGCAATAGTGGCCGAAGGCTTCAGGTATGAGAAGCCATCATCTTTCAGCCAACGGCCTATTCAAGGAGGGAAGGGGAGCGGCCAGAGATTCAGGGCACACTCTTGCCATTGGGGTGGCCAATTGCCCGTAAAAGTCGAAAGAATCAGCAATGATCAATGGCATGAGGATGCAAAAGGCTTTGGAAACCACTGTATCAAAGATACGCAGCGTGTATCTTCAGGACATGTGGCCTGTAACTACAAAACTGTCTTTATGATCTCTCCATTGACAAAATATTCCGATATAGTTCTACATTCGGACCTCCGGTATGGGATTGCCTTGAAAGGATAGCGTTCTACGAGTCGGGGCGTGGAATTTCACGGGTTTGAACGTGGTCGGGAAGCTATAGAATCTGAAAAGAGGAATGACAAGGCTCAATCTACATATAGTAGGACGCAGTGAAGTGAAATATGAAGAAGACAAGGAATTCTGGTCAGATCAGTACATCTACATCTACATCTACATGACTACTCTGCAATTCACATTTAAGTGCTTGGCAGAGGGTTCACCGAACCACAATCATATTATCTCTCTACTATTCCACTCCCGAACAGCGAGCAGGAAAAACGAACACCTAAACCTTTCTGTTCGAGCTCTGATTTCTCTTATTTAATTTTGATGATCATTCCTACCTATGTAGGTTGGGCTCAACAAAATATCTTCGCATTCGGAAGAGAAAGTTGGTGACTGAAATTTCGTAAAAAGGTCTCGCCGCGACGAAAAACGTCTATGCTGTAATGACTCCATCCCAACTCGTGTATCATATCTGCCACACTCTCTCCCCTATAACGTGATAATACAAAACGAGCTGCCTTTTTTTGCACCCTTTCGATGTCCTCCGTCAATCCCACCTGGTAAGGATCCCACACCGCGCAGCAATATTCTAACAGAGGACGAACGAGTGTAGTGTAAGCTGTCTCTTTAGTGGACTTGTTGCATCTTCTAAGTGTCCTGCCAATGAAACGCAACCTTTGGCTCGCCTTCCCGACAATGTTATCTATGTGGTCCTTCCAACTGAAGTTGTTCGTAATTTTAACACCCAATTTACAGTTTAATATCAGCAGCAGCAGCAAAAGATGGTATAACGGGAGTTTGATTCGTAATCAACAGGATGGTAAAGCAGAGAGTGAGTCACAGTGAACAGTTCAGTGACAGGGTTGTTCTCATCAGAATCGGCAACAAACTAACACCGACAACCATAGTTCAGGTATACGTGTCGACGTAGCAAGCACAAGATGAAAAGACAAAAGGAGTACATGACAATGCTGAACGGGTAATTCAGTATGTGAAGGAAGATGGAAATATAATAGTCATGGGAGATTGGAATGCAGATGTAGGAGAAGGAAAAGAATATGGGCGTGATAGTAGGAATGAGAAAAGAGAAAGACTAATTTAGTTATGTAATAAATCTCAGCCAGTAATAGCGAATATTTTATTCAAGAATCACTAGACGAGTGGGTATATTTTTAAAACGTCGGAAGATATGAAAAAATTGTAGTACATCATGGCCAGTCAGTAATCCGAAATCAGATGTTGGAGCAGATATAGACTCAGGGCACAATTTAGTAATGATGAAGACTAGGTTTAAGCATAAGAAGAGACTAGTCACGAAGAAATTGTACAAAGAAGTAGGAGACGGAAGTACTAATGAATGAAGAGATAAGCTTGAAGTTCTCTGAGGCTATAGAAACTGCGATACTGAATAGCTCAGTAGGCCGTTGAGTGTAACTGGAATTGACATCTCGAAAAAGTGCAGTCAAAGAAGGCGGAAAGAAAAATTTAGGTACACGGAAGGTAACTGCGAGGAAACCATGGGTAACAGAAGAAATACTTCAGCTGATCGTCGAAAGAAGGAAGTACAAAAATGTTCAGAGAAATTCTGGAGTACAGAGATACAAATTACTTAGGAATGAAATAAATCAAAAGTGCAGGGATGCTAAGGCTATATAAGTGCATCAAACATATGAAGATATCGAAAAAGAAGTGACTGTACAAAAGGCTGTCGCGGTGGCCGCGCGGTTCTAGGCGCTCCAGTCCGGAGTCGCACTGCTGCTACGGTCGCAGGTTAGAATCCTGCCTCGGGCATGCGTGTGTGGTGCCCTTAGGTTAGTTAGGTTTAAGTAGTTTGTAACATCCACGAGATTAATTTTAGCTGTAGTGCGACTAGAGGAAATTATACCTGTAACAGTTATAAACATTATCCATTCGACATATGAAAAAATAGTGGAAAAGAGTACATATATTAATTATTTATATAATATATTATGATGTAATTAGACATATCGATGTGTAACATACAAATGATAATTGTAATTTCCTTTTATGGTCTGCGTTTGTATTCTTTTGTTTTTAGCTTTTGTTGGATGGCTTTTGTAGGTTCAGCACGCAAGACGCATGTCATACTGAGGTCTGTTAAGAAGTTGTAATTATTTGTTAATGATTACTTGAAAATAGAGTTCATTATTATTGTAAATATGAGTGAATAATTATTTGTAACTGTAATTCCTCTCTCAGTAATAAGCATTGTCTTTGTTAGATGTTTCTTTCCGCTGCAAGGATCGCAGCCATTGATGATAGCGATTTGTATCACGTTTTTATCTGTGTTTTCCTTAGAAACAAATCAAATGTTTGCTTGATGAGGTCTAAATAGTGCACAATACGTAATTAAAGTTTGTGTAAAGTTTAATAAGCAGTTAAAATACTTATTTGGTCTAACAATAGAAAGTCTCTATCAATTGTCTGCCGCCATCTTAACAATTGTCTAGCAGCAAATTCAAATCACGCAATTCTGCAGACATAAATGCTGAACGTAATACAAATTAAAAATAAATGTGCACCGGTGGTCCCGAACTCATTTTAATGAAAATGATTCGAATGAGATTGGTTCTTTAAAAACAGTGCTCATAGCACGATCGTTATAACAAACTTTTCTAGCTGATGTATGGAGCCGAAATTAATTACACACGAGTTGCGAAGAATATTGTTTGAGGTAACATACGTTAGTGTTGTGCGCGGCTGATATTCGGTGGTTTTAATGATAATTTTGCTGCAGATAACTGTTTCCATCATAATCCATAGTTGTATATAATCCGTTGTATGAACTGTGATTTAGTGACACACAACTTACAGACAACACTTCAACACGACGTTAACTTGGAATTCTTTAGCAACTTGATCAAATCTTCAGCCGAGAGAAAAAGTATTTAGTAATTACTCAACGTAATACAAAAATATTATCATTTCCATTTACAAATTAGTTAAATACCAAACCACTGAATAACACAGCCACACTGGCGCCCAACGTGGGGCCACCAATGCACATTTACTCATTGACATCTTCCTACAGAACTGCTGTACGAATCTTTATCTGCACTGGTGCCAGACATACGAGTAGCTTCACATAAGCAGTGCAGTCCACAACTGTCAGTCAACACAGGTAGAAACAGATGTACATGTTCAGTAAATACACAGCAACACATTAACAACCTTTCGCTGCGTGTGGAATTTTAAATTAAAATCAGTACCTGCAGCCATAAGTAGTAATAATTGAATATTCTGGCTGTAAGAATAATATTTTTGAGTGTTATTTGTGTATATGTGTTAGTTATAAGATCATTTTGTGTCAATTGGTACTTGTCAGTGATTTATATTGGTGATAGAATGGTAAAATAAAAGAAACAAAATAAAGCGAATGAGCATACTGATGCAGAGATGACATCAGTCTCAGGTAGCACAATCTACCTGTATTTCTGTCGAATTATTAGAAAATTTAATTATGAATGATAATTTAGAAACTGATGTGCCGAGTGATAGTAAAACCGAGGAGTTGCCAAAACAAACTGGCACTCCTGGATTCAACCAGTTAGGAATTAATGACAATATTTCTTCTGGGCAAGGGACAGAAGTTAGCAATGCTCAAGCTATGTCCACACAGGATATGCTAACAGCATTATTTGAAAAGGTTACTATTAAAGAGCAGGAGCCTGAAAAACAACGCGAGCTTAAAGAGCAGGAGCGTGAAAGACAAAGTCAGCAGGAAAAGGAAAAACGTAGACAGGAACATCTTATAGAAAAACAGCAACAAGAGCTCAGGGACCAAGAAAAGGAACAGAAATTTATGGAAAATATAAACAATATTTTCCTGGAAAGGGATAAAGAAATTGTCCGTAGGCTAAATTATATGTTGGTCGATCGTAATATTGCTATTACTACCCATTTTAAGCAGGAGTTCGATGCAGTAAGAACCACTATTGAACCGTTAACAAACATTCCAGTTCAGGTAAATAGTCTTTAAACTGAAGTAGATAGACTAGAGAACCAATTCAGAGCCTTGGCTACCGCTGTGGAAACAATGCAGGAGGACATTCCCTCGGAAATCCGAAAGCAGGTCGGAATAGAAGTAGCCAGGGTGCTGAGCTCTGAAAATCAAAACTTTGAAAATGTGACAGTATGGCAGTAACGACAACACTGGTACTGACAGGCAAAAGATCGCAGATATTCTGACGGCGAATATTAATGCACCACAAGGAAGACCAAATTTAGTTAATCAACTTATATTACCAGAGCAATATGTGACACCAAGGAACAATAATAGTGGAGTAGAATGTCTTGTGATAAAGTGACCACACCACCTGTGAATGATAGCAATTCCATGCACTTAACTACTTTGATGCATGAAGAAAGCCTGATTAAGTATAGGCAGTTTCAAATATTTCACGAAGAAAGCAAGACAAACATACATCCAGTAGTTTTCATTCCAAACTTCAAAAGTGTTCTTCCAAAATCATGGTCGGAAGAATAGAAAATGTAGTTTGTGGTTTCACATATTTCTGGTGATGCGTCGCTCTGGGCATTAAATGCAGCAGAAACTTGAAAGACTTTCCACTACTTTGAGAAGGCGTTTTCCTTGATCAATTCTGGTCAGCGTCTACTCAAGAGCGACTCCGTAAAATTGTTTACAATGCAGAAATGTACAATCCGAAGTCAGGTTCCTTACGAAAGTACCTTGAAAAATATATTAACATGACCCGGTACTGGGATGAGCCAGTAACCACCAGAGACTTATTGCGAGTGTTAAAAGCTAGATTACCCATACATATTACAGAAAAATTATTTAATGTTACAGACACTGATCTGAAATAATTTCTGTCTGTAATTGATTCTCTGGATCTAGTGCAAGAAGACGCCAGAAAAAATTCTGACGTGATCAGCAATAATAACAGTCCTAATAGAAAAAATTCATGGAATGGAAAAAATGGATATAGGGGCGAAGGTAGTCCAAAGAAAAATAAAAATAAAGCTAGTAGTAACGGAAAATATAATAATAATAATAGTAGTAGCAATCCCTACAACCAAAATTTTGGTTATGCTTATAATAGTAACAGTAATTATCAAAAGGCCGAAGAACACCAACAACCAAATTGTAATCAGAGGCCGTACCACAATGAAAACCCAAACAATAACAATAGCAACCGAAAGAGACGAAATGACAACAGGTCACACAGTCCACATAAAGACAAGCCTAAAAATTTGCGGGGTGACAGTGAATATTGGCGACAGCCAGGGCCAAGTCATTGGCAGCCGCAGCAAAATTCTATCAATTCAGGTCAGCCAATAAATTACGTGCAGGCTATACCTATACCAAGCAATCAATATACACCGTGCTGGGATCCAAGCAGGCCTCCTCCGACTGAAAACTCACTAAATGTTAGAATATTTGGGGTACCTTCGGAAACAAAACAAAACACTCAGAAGCGAACAAACTAGTTTCGGTCCCTATAAGCCTTCGCCAGGTGACCGAGGCCAACAAAGAAGGCAATAGGTCGACAGAACAAAAGATAAACATTATACGGTATCAGGATGGCAACAGGATCGAAGATGAGCTATATCAGGAACCTGCTGTCTCTGATAAGCCACAAAGGGAAAATATCCAAGCAAGTGTCACCGGAGATGTAAATGTTGTAACAACTACTATTCTGCTTGACACAGGTGCTAATGTGTCAGTTATGATCTCGCAGTTTTTCAAGAATGTATCGGAGATAAGGAGATTGCCGATTTTGCCGGTTGCAAATTGTAAGGTTATAGGGGCATTGGGAAAAAAAGGCACAGAGTATAAAACACCAGACACCGGTGGAAGTTTCCTTGAGAAATGATTGCTTATTATGCACGTTCCTGCGAACGGATAACTTGTCAGTACCGGTGCTTCTGGGTCTTGAGTTCCTTCGGGAAAGGGAAGCTATAATGGATCTCGCCCGTGGGACAGGTGCACTTAAGTACCAACAGCGACCCATAACATTAATGCTGAATCGGGAGATCGGTGCGAACCTTCCGCTGATGAGAAAAATGAATCTTTCTGTCAGCAAACAGCAGTTGTTAGTATTGGATCATAAGCACCCACAGATGTGTCACAAAAATCGAAATAACGATGCACCAGCAACGTGAGTGACATCGTCACAACATTAGAAGAGAAAGTACAAGAGGCAACTTGCATTAATGCTTCAGAGGCTAGATAATTAACAGAATTATCATCCGGATACCTCGAAGTATTCATTGAGCGCCCTGGAATCATAAAAGATTACCAGTATAATATGAAAGTATATCCGCACAAGACCTATTGCAGACCATCTTACTCGGTCCCCTGGACTAAGAAAAATGAAGTGAATAGACAATGGACCTATCAGAAATGTAAGTGCACTATCCCATAACTGTAAATATAATGTTTATGGTAAAATAATTAGCAGTAATAATTTGATGATATTATGTATGTATTAGTTTACGAGCTTTTATGTCAAGTATTACACTGGAATGTTCTTGAATTATTTGAACAAGGAGTTGGGAATCTCGATAATAAATGTATTTTTACTCTAAAAGGGATCAATAACTTGATAAACACTTTAGTGTTATTGCATTAAATGTGAGGAATTTTAACTTTCTATATTTACATTGTGAATAATGTTCAACAGTTATAAAAACTGGGATCACGTAACCTCATGAACGCTCTTGCAGTGTCAAAGTTAGCAGCAACGCTATGAACGTTGAGTACTGTTGACTGTATTAATAATTAATTTGAACTGATGACATTTAGTAGTTTGATATGAGGCGTCTCCGCTTGCCAAATTTAATGGGACAGACTGTACAGCCAGCCGCGCGGCAAAACAATAATGCAACATTGGCTACGCAGCGCGTCACGAAAATATTTACATTCCGCTTAAGTAAACGACACTTGTATGATTAACGGTGCAGTGTTCAACATGTGCATATTGTGATGAACTTACATGTGAATCACTACATTGTGTTGAACAGTGTCATAACACAGAACATACTCCAAAAACAGTCTAATTCCATCCGTATGAATGCGAGTGATATGGACACTAATAAACTTTTCCACGAGATGAGAATAGTAATTATGTTGTCACTGATGCTTATATTTTGACATTTCATGTACCCGTCTTAAAATGAGGGACGTAGGAAAGGAGAAACAAGACCTGCTGCAGCGCGACTTCTATCCAGCAGCAGATCCAAACCACGATGCAGCCGACGGCAACCGACGCCCCACCGACTCGGCCGGGGGCGGTCCAGCAGCAGCCACTACCTGTCTTCGGTCCCAAGGCTCGACACGGGGCGGTCTTACGACGTCAGCAGCAAATTCTTATAACATTCGATAAATGAGTGACTTTGGAAATTATGATATACTACCATGAAAAAACATTCATTATCTCAGATGCTTACAACAGAGTCATAAATTTGCATTTTCCAGCATATTTTATTACATTCGTGTCAAGCCTGACTGTTAAAAGTAGGTGTCTGTATTTTCTTGAAGCCCCTTGGACGGTTTCATTCCCGGTACTCTATGAGAATATATCGAAGACAGACGAAGGTCGTGGAAAGTAGGAGAAATGAGAACAGCGAGAAACTTGGCATGAGAATTGGGGAAGACGAAGTAGACGAAGTCAAGGAATTCTGATACCTAGGCATCAAAATAACCCATGACGGGCGAAGCAAGGAGAACATAAAAATCATAGTAAAATGGCATTCTTGGCCAAAAGAGTTCTACTAGTATCAAACATAGGACTTATTTGGAGGAAAACATTTTGAAAAAGCACAGGTTTGTATGGTAGTGAAATTTGGACTTTGGGAAAACCGGAAAGAAGACAATCGAAGCAATAGAGATGTGGTACTACAGACGAATGTGGTTGGTATGGTAAGAAATTCGAAAGTTCCCCGCAGAATCAGCGAGAAAAGAAATGTAGTGTATGGACAACACTGACAAAAAGAAGGGAAATCATGATAGGACGTGTGTTACGACATCAGGGAATAACTGCCATTGCACTAGAGGGAGCTGTAGGGAGTAAAAACCTTAGAGGATGACAGAGTATGGAATACATCAAGCAAATAATTGAGGAAGTATGTTACAAACGCTACTAAGAGATTAAAAGTTAACAGAGGAGAATAATTCGCGGCGGACCGTGTAAAACCTGTCAGAAGAGTGATGACTGAAAGCAAAAGAGCCTAATCCATCGGCGTAATGTTGACCTAGGTCGAAGAAATAGGTTGGAAATGACGTCCCGATACTGCACAGAGCTGCGCGGAGTGGCCACGCGGTTAGAGGCGCCATGTCACTTATTGCGCGGTCTCTCCCACCAGAGGTTCGAGTCCTCCCACGGGAATGGTTGTGTGTCTTGTTATTAGCATCAGTTAGTTTAAGTAGTGTGTAAGTCTAGGGACCGATGACCTCAGCAGTTTGGTTCCATAGGAATTCACACAAATTTTTTTGATACTGCACAGCTCTCGCATCAACTTCTTGTAACGAGGATGGCAATGGGAATAAACCGTACCGCTTCAAAGGTAACATCCAAGCATTTTGCCTGGAACAATTTAGGGTAATAACTGGAAACCCAAATTTGGATGGCTAGAGGACGATTTGAACCCTCGTCTCGAGCGTTCATATCAGCCATTTTGAAGCAGACCTATGACGTATGCCGATCAGCTCATACGTTTCTCTTAGCTGAAAACTATAGAGACACCAGATGGCCGTCGAACTAATTACAAATAAATACATCCATTTTCAATATTGTTACTATGACCATTTGTCTGTTTGTTTAAAGATTAGACTATTATAAAATGTTATCTTTTAGTAGCGAATCAAGTTTTAAAATATTACCTGCACAAGACTAAAGAAAAGACTATTGCTTCCAGTTACTTTCGAACGCTCGTCCTTTACGTTCGTAAACCGTCAGCCTATCCACTATTTTTTCCTTTCAAAGAAAACTTGCTGGAGCCTCAAGACCTGGCCACGATGTCCGGTTCCCACCTCCTAAGAATCAAGGAAGTAGCAGGGAACGTGGAACAGAGGAAAGCATAGGAAACGTGGAACAGAGCTACGATGAACATTACTGGTTTATGTATTTATTTCGTCACGGAAGGAACACTCCAGCTCTTCGGTGAGTTAAGTAAGGTACAACACAGGAAATTAGAGAAAAACTGAATGCATTTCGGATTATGAATAGCTGCACAATTGTATTCATTGAGGAACGGCCAAAAATCAAGGATGTTTTCGTAGCCATCAGAAAACAAGTAGTGAACTGTGTGTCCACAAATCCACTTCACAGAGTTCGTTTCGCTTACGGGAAGTATGCCGCGTTCGGAAACGGGAACAGTTGAGTAGGTATCTGATAGGGAGTCGGACAGGTAATGACGGCAAACGTCTACCACACCTATAACCAGACACTTCTTGCCGATCCGCACACCAGCGATGCTCATCTGTGTCCAAAACAATACAAGCGACAAACAATGGGCTGACTGTGAACTGAATCCCGTGAAGGCGTTACCGGCATACTAGCTTCCCATTGACAGTATGATACCATACAGATCTGAAGTCAGTGTCAAGATAAGGAGCACACACCGATCGCCAAACGGCACGTGGGATGCTTCCCCTCAACCACATTCGGTGATCTGTGTTGCTGAAGAAAACCATAAATCGCCTCCGTGGATGTCAAGTGCTCTGACATTATCGCAGTACAGACGACTTCAGTGGCGGAAGCAAATAAAGGGCGGCGGATAGTCCGAAAGGGGGATAGGTGCCGAGAGACGGTGTGGTGCATGGGCCTCCAGCAGGAGGCTGGAAAACATGTAAGACAACGACACCACAGCGCCATGTGAGAGCCAACGAAAAGAGCTATCGCTCTGTCAGTCACATGGTTCACACCCAAACCTCCCCTACCGCGGGAGCGTCGGTCTCGCACCTCTTGAACAGTAAGACTTGGCAAACGTGAGAATCTGATGCTGCTAGCATGAGGCGGGCTATGGATGGTGAAATAGGAAGCGTCTGTGCCACTTGGGGGATACGTGTCGCCAAATATGTATTCACGTATTGTGCCTGTTGCAGGAGCCCAGCTCTTAATGGGCAAAGTAGGCGCGGGTAGTTGAGGAAAATCGTGCACCGCAATCACGTGCAAAATTGGGTCCTCAGCATCGGATAGTATCGGCTACACGCAAAGGAGCAGCGTTTTCGCAGGAAGCCCTTCATCTACAGCCACGGTGCTCGATTTGCGGACGTTGAGGCAGCCACAAGCAGATTCGCCGTAGGTGGTAACCCATGCCAGTGACTCGCCGATCTCAGTACCGCTACGTAGAACGAGGTCGTCTGTATAAACAGGACAGTTGAACACACGGTCACCAAGAGCCATCCCAGAGAGGCGGCGATGGAGGATGCAGAGCAAGGGTTCCATGGCGAAAGCATACGTCAAAAGAGCGGCCAGCCCTGACGCACCGATCGACGGATCGAGATGGAAAGAGTGAGACAGCCACTGTGTAGTACGTGGATCACATCTCCACGAAGGAGACACATTACGACGGTAGTATCAGGGTATTCCATATTGTGGAACATCCCTTCCAGGTAATTGTGATCGTCACGATCGAATAGCTGGTTGAAGCGAAGGCCTGCAGAAAGGCCACATATACGATGAGCGTGAGCCAGAGCAATTGTGACCTGATAGCGACAGAGGGTATTCTGGATGTTATTGGCACCTCCCAAAGAAGTTTGATCAAGAGAAACCACGTACAAAGCCGTCTATTTAAGCCGCGCAGCCAACAACAGGGTAAAGATCTTTGTGCCACTGTTGAGAACGTCAAGCGGCGCATATCGGTGAGGTACTCCAAGGCTTGTGAATGTGAATGAGGAAACCATATAGGACTAGCACGAGAGGTGACATATGGTTCTGAGAAATTTCCGTCGACATTGTCGCCAATAGGGGACGAAATATGCTATAAAACCAGCATGAGGCCTTGAGCCCCTGGCGATCTGTTCGTAGAACCCGCCAGGATAGCATAGCTGACTTCGTCCTCCATGACGTTAGCAAGCAGATCCATCGTTGCAACTCCAGGAACTGAGCTAACAGAGGAGACCCTCATAACGTTGGGAGTGTGGTGACGTTGTTCAGAGTACAGCATAACATAATGTGCGTGCTGGCAGAGCCTATGTCCTGTTGGGTATCAAAACGCCGCCCATCGTCGCCCGTGAGAACATTAATCAAAGTCCTCCGACGGTGGTGCCATTTCACTATCACATGATACACGGCTGCACGCTCCTGCACTAACCTGTCGTGTGTCGCGCTCTGACTACAGCTCCTTCAAGGTGACGGCGAGAGAGGGATGACAACTATGCCTTGGCACGGTTCATCATCACCTGGCGTTCTGGCGCCAATGGTGAAACAGAATTCCTGAATTCGTTGCCGCCACGCCGCAACCTCGCTTCCATAACCAGTCAAGGCCTTGCGGACGACAAACTGACAGGCTTCGACGACAAGCTGTCCACCTAGGCTCGTTGAGCTGCCAGCAGTCGGTTGAAGTAAGGTGGATCGTTTCAGCTTCCATGGTCCTCGGCCGCGCCATACTCTTCGGCGGAAGAGATTAATGGCACAGATATATGCGTCTTGGACAGAGGATGCAACGGGCCAGGCTTCAACAGCCTGCACTTCACTGACCATATTGCGTGGGCTATAAACACGATCGAGGCGGCTGGAAGAAAGGCTAGTGAAACGCCTAAGCGTTCCCAAGAATCCACAAAAATGAGGTGCTGGAAATGGTTGCTAGCACCGAGCATGGAAAGTGATGTGGTAGTTGGTCTTTGGATGCCTGGGTGCAGCTAGAATCGCGTCCCATGACCAATGCAGCCTATCGATCCATAAAAGGAGACGTGACTGTCTCTGAGAAGGTGGAACATTCATGGCAGAAACCCGAACCGCATCGCGCATAGACGTTGACGATGCTGACGCCACTAAACTCGAGAGCCATACCTCTGGCGTCAGGGAGGTAGGCAACATCATCAGTGAGGATACGTCACATAGGGGGATCGTTACCCGACTATCAGAGGAGGAAGCACGGTATATCACGGTATATATGTACCGTAATAGCGAATACCCTGTTCAAGAATCACAAGAGGAGGAGGTATACTTGGAAAAGGCCGGGAGATACGGGAAGATTTCAATTAGAATACATCATGGTCAGACAGAGATTCCGAAATCAGATATTGGATTGTAAGGCGTACCCAGGAGCAGATATAGACTCACATCACAATATAGTAGTGATGAAGAGTAGGCTGAAGTTCAAGACATTAGTCAGGAACAATCAATAGGCAAGGAAGTGGGATACGGAAGTTCTAAGGAATGACGAGATACGTTTGAAGTTCTCTAACTCTATAGATACAGCAATAAGGAATAGCGCAGTAGGCAGTACAGTTGAAGAGGAATGGACATCTCTAAAAAGGGCCATCACAGAAGTTGGGAAGGAAAACATAGGTACAAAGAAGGTAGCTGCGAAGAAACCATGGGTAACAGAAGAAATACTTCAGTTGATTGATGAAAGGAGGAAGTACAAACATGTGCCGGGAAACTCAGGAATGCAAAAGTACAAGACCCTGAGGAATGAAATAAATAGGAAGTGCAGGGAAGCTAAGACGAAATGGTTGCAGGAAAAATGTGAAGACATCGAAAAAGATATGATTTTCGGAAGGACAGACTCAGCATACAGGAAAGTCAAAACAACCTTCGGTGATATTAAAAGCAACGGTGGTAACATTAAGAGTGCAACGGGAATCCCACTGTTAAATGCAGAGGATAGAGCAGATAGGTGGAAAGAATACAATGAAAGCCTCTATGAGGGTGAAGATTTGTCTGGTGTGATAGAAGAAGAAACAGGAGTCGGTTTAGAAGAGATGGGGAATCCAGTATTAGAATCGGAATTTAAAAGAGCTTTGGAGGACTTAGGTTAAATAAGGCAGAAGGGATAGATAACATTCCATCAGAATTTCTAAAATCATTAGGGGAAGTGGCAACAAAACGACTATTCACGTTGGTGTGTAGAATATATGAGACTGGCGACATACCATCTGACTTTCGGAAAAGCATCGTCCACACAATTACGAAAACGGCAAGAGTTGACAAGTGCGAGAATTATCCCACAATCAGCTTAGCAGCTCATGCACCGAAGCTGCTTACAAGAATAATATACAGAAGAATGGAAAAGAAAATTGAGAATGCGCTAGGTGACGATCCGTTTGGCTTTAGGGAAAGTAAAGGCACGAGAGAGGCAATTCTGACGTTACGGCTAATAATGGAAGCAAGGCTAAAGAAAAATCAAGAAACGTTCATAGGATTTGTCGACCTGGAAAAAGCGTTCGACAATATAAAATGGTGCAAGCTGTTCGAGATAATGAAAAAAGTAGGGGTAAGCTATAGGGAGAGACGGGTCATATACAATATCTACAACAACCAAGAGGGAATAATAAGAGTGGACGATCAAGAAAGAAGTGCTCGTATTAAGAAGGGTGTAAGACAATGCTGTAGCCTTTCGCCCCTACTCTTAAATCTGTACATCGAGGAAGCAATGATGGAAATAAAAAAAAGGTTCAGGAGTGGAATTAAAATACAAGGTGAAAGGATATCAATGATACGATTCGCTGATGACATTGCTATCCTGAGTGAAAGTGAAGAAGAATTAAATGATCTGCTGAACGGAAGGAACAGTCTAATGAGTACACAGTATGGTTTGAGAGTAAATAGGAGAATGACGAAGGTAATGCGAAGTAGTAGAAATAAGAACACCGAGAAACTTAACATCAGGATTGATGGTCACGAAGTCAATGAAGTTAAGGAATTCTGCTACCTAGGCAATAAAATAACCAATGACGGACGGAGCAAGGAAGACATCAAAAGCAGACTCGCTATGGCAAAAAAGGCATTTCTGGCCAAGAGAAGTCTACTAATATAAAATACCGGCCTTAATTTGAGGAAGAAATTTCTGAGGATGTACGTCTGGAGTACAGCATTGTATGGTAGTGAAACATGGACTGTGGGGATACCGGAACAGAAGAGAATCGAAGCCTTTGAGATGTGGTGCTATAGATGAATGTTGAAAATTAGGTGGACTGATAAGGTAAATAATGAGGAGGTTCTACGCAGAATCGGAGAGGAAAGGAATATGTGGAAAACACTCATAAGGAGAAGGGACAGGATGATAGGACATCTGCTAAGACATGAGGGAATGACTTCCATGGTACTAGAGGGAGCTGTAGAGGGCAAAATCTGTAGAGGAAGACAGATTGGAATACGTCAAGCAAATAATTGAGGACGTAGGTTGCAAGTGCTACTCTGAGATGAAGAAGTTGGCACAGGAAAGGAATTCGTGGCGGGCCGCATCAAACCAGTCAGTAGACTGACGACAAAAAAAAAAAAAAAAATGGTGCCGTAAAACTGTGTGGAGCACCGAAAGTTGCAATGTGCTCCTCTTGAAGTAGGGCATTGTCAATGTCCTCATCAAACATCATGAAATAAAGCCAGTTTGTAGCATACGCCAATGGTATTGACATTGCCCGTGGCTATGCGATAAGTCTGGAAAGCTGACATCGCCAGGAGGACCGGTGCGTCAAACATGGGGAAGCACATGTAACTCCCTGTTACGCCCCTGTGGTCCCCATGGAAGGATACATAACTGTGGCGGGGAGGGAACCGACCCCACCAAGTGGGGTCCATCGCTCTGTATATCCCCAGAATGTCCATCCTCAGCACGACGTCGTCCGCCCAGTAGACAGATGTCTCAATGGGCTGTTTTAGTGGAACATCATGAGAGGTGCGCCCACAGGTAACGACAGACACAGAAAGAGAGAAGTTCAGTGTCTGGAGGGGGACGCTGACCGAATGCAGAGGTGGGGAAGAACTTCGCGTCGTGAAGTGCCGGGGCGTCAGAGGACAGCACATCATCAGTAGGATGGTCGTCATACTGTGCACACACCCGATGGAGGCAGGCATCACACGGGGTACTGCGTTGTCTCTTCCTTTTCCTCGAAGACGGTTGCTGCCTAGCGTTCTGTTCTATGTCGGAAGGCGGGCGGCCATCGTCCAACATGTGGCCAGATGGCAGAAAAGTGGAGGACGGTACAGCTCTGTGATGAACAACTGTGGGTTCGGGATAGACGGCTTGTGCCTGCTGACGGTCATCGTTCGTTTGTACTGCCTCCGTCAGTAGTGTAGGAAAGGTAGGCAAAACGTCCGTCGCGTCGTCAAGAGGAGTCAACTCCGGTACTGACTGATTCACAGGGGAGGCCGCAGGCAGCACCGCCGCGGATGCGCAACAGAGATAACACAGTGGCGCCGCAGGAGGAGCAACGTCTCCGATCGGCGTCTGAACCAGTATACGTCCGAGACATTTAAAACGGACATAGCCTTCGCAGCCACAACCTGACCAAGTGCGCGGCTCGCCATCGTATATGACGACAGTCCTGCAGGCGGCAATAAACAAGTAGAAAGGCATGTGTTTCCGTGTTTAAATTTTTATCTGACGGACAGCGTTGAGGACACGGTATGCTTAGAACGTCTTACTCGTTTCAGCAACAAGACTAACGACATTACCGTAAGATTTAAAAAGGCGGCCACCACAACGTCCGACGGTAACTCAACCGGGAATTGGAAAATCCTCAACTTGCGGAAGCCAAAACGAGCGTGGTCAACAACGACTGTCCCTGTATGTCCACCTGAGTATCGCAACTTGAGATCGTCAGCGTGGCGCCACAGAACCTCGATGCACAGCTCGTCACTCGCCAGCTTTATGTACAGAGTGTTACTGAGGATCGATAAATGAATTCTGAGAACATCTTGTTGCGGGAGACGCATTTCATCCCGTATAAAACATTCTGCTTCATATGCTGTCAGTCATTCGTGATCCAAAGGAAAAGTTAATTTAATTGTGGCTTGGCGATAAGAAACGCCAGATAGGCGATGAACTCGGTCTCAGAGACAAGCCGCTACGCGGAAATAAACAAACGCGCGCTCTCTCGCAAGCAGCACTAAGGGCGAGAAGCAGACAAGACGTGCTGGTTCCATCACTGCCAAAGGCAGTCTGGGCCATGCTCGTCATCGTTGTAAGTCTACCGACGTGGAGTTCTTATATTTCATACGTCTCTAACTGCTCGAATAGTGATTTTCAAAATAAAAGATACGATGAGTTACACAGCAATGAATCTTGAAGTACACTGTATCGTATCACATTGCTTCTGTTTGACGATGCAAACACCAAGCTGAAGATCCACATATCGCTAGAGCTGTGAACAACAACAGTTCAGAACTTGGGCATGCGCAATCTTCTGTTCTTGGACTCTTAATTATTCAGTTCGGGCCATGTTTTTAACTCTCAGTCTACAATCACATTAGAACACTCAAATAACGTTTGAACATCAGTATCAACTGTTAGAAAACAAAAGTTTACATTTAGATCGTATGTGAAAAGGGAATAACATTCTTTGGTTCTTAACTGCAAAACAGGCGCACTCCATACTTGTCGACTACAGAGTCATTTACCACGATTGGAAAACAATGGTTTGAGTAAACCGAACGTAGTTTTTGGCGTAGGATCCGAATATGCAACAAAATGTGGACCCCATATCAAAATACAACGTTGACTCCTCTCACTTAGGAGGGGTCGTTAGGGGGTGGCCAGTTACAGCACAGACAATTGATCCTTTACGTCCATTAACATTTCAAGTCGAACATTTTTTCGTACGAAGCGTCGTTTTTGACTTATTTGGGAGTCTCAAGCTAAAACAAACACCCTTTATCCCTCGAGCTCAGTGATTACAGAACTCTTTTTACTAATGTTGGCCGATTAGTCCAAACACTGAATTAATTTGTAACGTAAATCACGATGGGGTGGCAAGATAGGGAACAGATGACAGCAGCAAGCAGTAGGAAGCTAGCTAAAATAAGTGTGAGGTTATGTATGATACGGATAATGTATGATAAGCTGGTTTTGGCTGTCGTAACTGGAGGGAACCTTGTTTGTCGTTTCCAAAGGGTGAGGTCCAAGTATGTAAAGTTGCAAGCGGCAAGTGGCCGCATCGTGCTAGTATTCAGATTTTGATTTTTTCTCGAAACAGTTCATATCGTGTCTTACAATTTTTTTCACTAGTGGGTCCAAAGAGGAACTTGGTTTTTGTAGGATAGTGCCGTTACAGACATTGTGGAATTAACAACAGCTTTTTTAAAATTATTCGTGTACTACAAGGGACACGATGTAAACTGATTCTTAGAAGAGGAAGGCAGCAAACAGGCACTATTGGTAATGCTATTTATTTAGGTAAATAGCTCCATAACATGTTTATAGTCTACAGCTCATCTTCGGAAAGCTATTCACAAGGTGCACATTGCACAAGTGTGAAAATTGGAAATTTGTGGTAAGGTCTCATGGAGCCAAACTGATGAGGACATCGATTCCTAGGCTTACGCACTACTAAATCTAACTTACGCTGAGGACAACGCACACACCCATGCCCTACAGAGGACTCGAGCCTCCGACGGGAGAAGCCGCGCGAACCGCGACAAAAACGCCTCAGACCGTTCCACGAGTTTACGTAAGTTTTTGACTCTTTAGTCCTTCTCGTAGTGAAAGGTTTTTGGAATGCTGGAGCCGTCAAAAATCCCGTGTAATTTTGTTGTAATGTTGTTGGTTTGTATTCACGAAGTACTTTAGAGAATGTGCAGCATTTATATTAGTTGTAGGTAATTACATAGCCATAAAGCACCACAGACAAACCAAAAAGTATTTGCCCCGCGAGAAATGTATACAAAAATGGCTATATCACTTTGAGTCCTCTTGTGAATCAACTGCCTGCTACTAGAGTTACCGAGACGACCAGATCTGCTGCAACAGAGTAACGTTTTAATGAGTAAACTACTGAATTTCTAAGTTGTACTTCGTGTCAGCTAGCTCATTTGATATAATCAACTCCAACTATATTAATGTATTTCTATTACAGTTGTTAAATTTGCAAAGAACTCACAAACTTTTAATTTTTCGAACAGAAAATATTTTTCAGCAGTGCGTGGTCTGTCTCCAGACTACAGCTGATGGGCCAAAATCGATTCAGGTAAATCCAACCCTACATTTATGTTCCCATTTCAAGATACATTTGTCAGGATTTCCTTGATTTCACGTAATTATATGTGTTTTAGGCATACCTAAATGAAATGTAGATGCTTGTTGACAGAAATCCATAAGGCGGTATAAAACATCAAAGACTGTATTACGTTTAAAAGTATTCGAAGGAAAGAAAATTTTTATTAAAATTTAATTAATATCTGATTTAACTGCTTGTATTCCTTAAAGTTCTCAGCCTCACTTTGACTGCATGGCATGTTTTCGGAGCGTGACATTCTACGTTATTCATGTGTGCAGTCGATAAGCAGACATCAAATGACGATGGTGAATATATCCTTCAAGAATAACACTGGCCAACGAAAAACTTTTTTTGAATAACTAGCTTTATTTTGATAGCTGATCTATATACACTCCTGGAAATGGAAAAAAGAACACATTGACACCAGTGTGTCAGACCCACCATACTTACTCCGGACACTGCGAGAGGGCTGTACAAGCAATGATCACACGCACGGCACAGCGGACACACCAGGAACCGCGGTGTTGGCCGTCGAATGGCGCTAGCTGCGCAGCATTTGTGCACCGCCGCCGTCAGTGTCAGTCAGTTTGCCGTGGCATACGGAGCTCCATCGCAGTCTTTAACACTGGTAGCATGCCGCGACAGCGTGGACGTGAACCGTATGTGCAGTTGACGGACTTTGAGCGAGGGCGTATAGTGGGCATGCGGGAGGCCGGGTGGACGTACCGCCGAATTGCTCAACACGTGGGGCGTGAGGTCTCCACAGTACATCGATGTTGTCGCCAGTGGTCGGCGGAAGGTGCACGTGCCCGTCGACCTGGGACCGGACCGCAGCGACGCACTGATGCACGCCAAGATCGTAGGATCCTACGCAGTGTCGTAGGGGACTGCACCGCCACTTCCCAGCAAATTAGGGACACTGTTGCTCCTGGGGTATCGGCAACGACCATTCGCAACCGTTTCCATGAAGCTGGGCTACGGTCCCGCACACCGTTAGGCCGTCTTCCGCTCACGCCCCAACATCGTGCAGCCCGCGACAGGCGTGAATGGAGGGACGAATGGAGACGTGTCTTCAGCGATGAGAGTCGCTTCTGCCTTAGTGCCAATGATGGTCGTATGCGTGTTTGGCGCCGTGCAGGTGAGCGCCACAATCAGGACTGCATACGACCGAGGCACACAGGGCCAACACCCGGCATCATGGTGTGGGGAGCGATCTCCTACACTGGCCGTACACCTCTGGTGATCGTCGAGGGGACACTGAATAGTGCACGGTACATCCAAACCGTCATCGAACCCATCATTCTACCATTCCTACACCGGCAAGGGAACTTGCTGTTCCAACAAGACAATGCACGTCCGCATGTATCCCGTGCCACCCAACGTGCTCTAGAAGGTGTAAGTCAACTACCCTGGCCAGCAAGATCTCCGGATCTGTCCCCCATTGAGCATGTTTGGGACTGGATGAAGCGTCGTCTCACGGGGTCTGCACGTCCAGCACGAACGCTGGTCCACCTGAGGCGCCAGGTGGAAATGGCCTGGCAAGCCGTTCCACAGGACTACATCCAGCATCTCTACGATCGTCTCCATGGGAGAATAGCAGCCTGCATTGCTGCGAAAAGTGGATATACACTGTAATAGTGCCGACATTGTGCATGCTCTGTTGCCTGTGTCTATGTGTCTGTGGTTCTATCAGTGTGATCATGTGATGTATCTGACCCCACGAATGTGTCAATAAAGTTTCCCCTTCCTGGGACAATGAATTCACTGTGTTCTTATTTCAATTTCCAGGAGTGTAGATTTTTATATCCTGAGTCCAAATCTAGCCTTAGTTTTTTTTGTGTCGCCCATAGTTTACGAGCAATATGCTTTTTATTATATACCATAAAAATGCTGTGCAATATAGTAAACGAGGAAATTAATGAAACGCTTTGTTACAACATAAGCATGGTTTGTATTTACAGGAAGTTACCTAAAACAACGATATGTGTTAAAAGAGACTTTACGTGTGACCTGGAATTGGTTTGCACTTTCTTTCCCTTTTTTCTTTGAAGCTTCTTGTGTAGCTTTTTCTACGATGTGCCGCTTGCTGAACTTCTCGGTGAAATGACCAACAGTAATCCCCCATAATGCTGGTGTTCCAGCGGCCTTGGTAGCGTTTTTCCATTACTTTAATGTCCTGGCGAAAATGGTTTCCTTGCTCCTCAATAATATCCCCCATATGGTCCTGGAAGTAATCAAGGTGACTGTTCAATAAGTGAACTTCCAGACTCATTAAACATACTAAAGTTGTAAACTTCGTTAACATTTTAGCTATAATAGAAACATAGTCTGGGTCTTTTTCATATCCTAAGAACTTTGTAACGACATGCTTGAATGATACCCATGCTTCTTTCTCATTTGAGGTCAACGTGGATTCAAAGCTAACATCAAACATCAATTTTCTAATGTCAGGTGCGACAGAGACGCCTTCTTTTAGTTCTGAGTGGTGTGGAAACTTTTGGCAGAGATACTTACAACATGGTCCATCTTTAGGCAAAGCCTTTTCAAACTGTTTCATTAGGCCTAATATTATATGTAGAGGTGGTAGGAGTACGTTTTTTGAATCTATAAGGATTTAAAGATTCCCTCACAGGCCAGTTCTTTCTGCACCAGTATTGATCCCTAACTGTCTAATTCACACAAGAAACATGAAAATTTGGTAAACCCACCTTGTTGACCCAGGAGCATGCATCGCCACATATCATCCAACCATGAGCAGAACAGCTAATTCTATTTAGCACTATTTATAGGTTTCCATAGCTTTCTTTCATATGTACAGAATGCCAAACAGGTGTATATACATACGTGTTACCACTGTGTAATAAAACAGCCTTTAAACTAGTTTTGGATGAATCAGTAAACAGCCTCGAGTGTTCCTTTTGGTATTCAATACCAAACTCAGTCATCAGACCGGGAATGTCTGAGCACTAAACTAAATCACCTTTTTGTTGAAAAAAACGTGTAAAACTGCTGCTCTCTCTCTTTCTATACATGTATATGCTGGTTCCAACTGCCGATAAGTTCCTTTCTTTTACTCTAGAGCCCAGCAATTCAGCTTTTTCTTTCGTTAAGCCCAGATGCCTAACAAAATCGCTAAATTCGGTCTGAGTAAACAATTTGGGCTCTAGACTTTCTTACGATGGCAATCATCATCTGGTTCGTCTAAATTACACTGTGCATCAGAAAATACTACTGTTGGAACAGAATTTAAATAATCTGGTGTTTCAGGAATTGGCACATTTACACCATGCTCCTCTGGTCGGATGGCGAACGGAAGGTTAGAGTAGCTTATTACCTTCTTGTTTTTTGAATTATGACCAGTAACATCAGCACTGCAAGTGTATCAATCATCAGAATGATTTTCTGGCTCCCTCCATATCATAGGAACAGCAAATCTAATGGCTTTTTTCTCATTTTTGGACTATTTTCTCAGATTTTAACACACACATAACATACTTTACGTGGCGCCCAAGACTTATCTCGATCACCAAGTGTAGATACAAAGCATGATAAATAAACCTTTTTCACAATTTTTGTAATGTTTATTTGGTGTTTTTTAATCACAAATTCATCACAAATGTATCTAAAACTGTCAACAGAGTATTTAAAACCACAATTACAAATTGTACTGAACACATACATGGGAAATGGGAAAGTGATGTTAGGTTGACAGTAATCGCTTAATTTAATAAATTTGACTGTAAAATTTGAAGAAATGGTGATTGATGCAGTTTTTTACGAATGATATTTGGATTTCCCACCATAAAAACATAAGAATAAGGTATTTTCAGCAAGAAGGTTTTTCCATTGTAGGCTTGTGTGATTTTATTCTCCTTACAGTACGTCAGATCAATTGATCTGATGCATCATCTCCTCAAAATGAGAACACTTCAGCTCATCGATCTTATAGTTCCATTAAAGGATGACTCTTTGACAAGGACAAAATGGGAATTGGAGGCTGTTAAATACTACGTCCTACTGTAAATAGTTTTTTCCCTATATTCAATGCGTAATGTTTCACAGTCATGACGTCACAGTTTACTCTACAATCTCTATTCATGTTACAGTGGTTCAATCACACTTGATATGATCATTTGTGATCTCTTTTGGCAGTTTTCTTAAGGAAGGACATCCTGTTGTAGCATGCAGATTTGCTGGTTGTAGAACAGATGGTACACTTTCTCCAGACAAAACATTTTCACATGTCAATTACGCAATAGCTCACACTTTTACGTAGTAAAGGAAAACCATTATGATCATGTTAGTTACATTACTTCCATAACTCTAGTAACTCTCCGTACATCGAGACGAGTTTTGTAGGAACGGGGCGAATGTACTCTGTGAACGGGACTAAGGTTAGCTAACAGTCACACACATGAAATTAGAATCTTGAAACGGAAACGACAGTCAAGAAAAAATTAATTGTGTAACGTAGCAACAGAGAAGTCAGGAAGTTCACAAATAAACGTGAACAGGTTATGCGTTAAACTTCATTAGAAACAGAAAAAATAAGAAAAACACTTCAAGAGTTATTTCAAGCCTGTGCTGGATTGAGAATGAACAGCATACAACGGCACGATATGAGTCACTATGTATAGAACTTAAATTACGAAGCTATTCTCACCTTTAAAGAGATTCTTTTCACATTCTGCAAAATGTGTAAAGTTGCAGCATATCCACTGCAGAAGCTTTGTAACAAAAATAGTACATCCTACACAATGACGACGAATGTTATATTGCACCTAGGAGAAGATTTTATTGTATGGGAAATTATTGATGTACACCTCCTGTTACAGTTAAGTCGATAGCTCACATACGGAACACTTGTTAAACTTTGGAATAAGTTCACATTCTTTAATAGCATTCATGGACACACGTAAAATAAGTTGCTACTAAGTAGCACGTACTTAATGTGTGATGGGTCTGAGAGGTTGGTTATTGCTTATTCCACTTACACATGTGTACTGCATCAATTTAATTTTCGTAGAATCAGCACCACGATTGTTACAATGTTGTGGATATTCTGAAAAAATAAACTGACAGAAAATATTTCGCTGGCATAATTATGTTGGGTCACTGGAAAACACGAAAGACGGAGTGCAGTTCTCAATCGAACAACACGTTTAGGCAAAAGAAGATAACATATTAAAGCGGCTATCTACGATAAGCCTAAGCGTTGGAGGCCGGTATATGAAGTGAGCTCTCTGTAACATTGTCTCACAATTAATGAAATATATTTTGCTATAAAGTTGCCAGAATCTCTTCAATAGCTTGTCACGAGCAAGAAGAAAAATATACAAAACAGAGCATATTAAATAATTTTTGATGCGTTCTGAGCGGTGATAATAAAAAAGATACAGCGAAAGCATACTAATTTGTATATTATACATAAAAGTTCGCAGTAATAGTCTCCGTTGTGAAATATCTATTACGTTATGAATCTGAGGTGTCGATCTGTAACGAATAGGGATTACAGTCGTAACACTTTCCCCTGATACAACCGAATCTTGTTCATTTTGTGGACACTGCTCTTGCTTTGGTAGTTACCAATAGAGTTTTCCTCATTTACGCACGTTTCGTCATTAGCGTCCTGCTGCTGAGAACCCCCCACAGATGAGCTTCACGTTATTTTTACATCTTAGGAATCACGCTTATGATTTCTTTCACTGATAGAAACATCTTCTTGGTA
This sequence comes from Schistocerca gregaria, assembly GCF_023897955.1. Lineage (NCBI taxonomy): Eukaryota > Metazoa > Arthropoda > Insecta > Orthoptera > Acrididae > Schistocerca > Schistocerca gregaria. The sequence continues at coordinate 796,684,406 of NC_064920.1, forward strand.
AAATTATTTATTTCAAGTTTCTGCTACCATTCACTTTTTATTTTATGTTTAATCTAACATAACGCAACGCGTTTCGAATATAGAATGCCACACCAGCAGTTACAGTAAAAAACAAAGTGTTCTAGATTAATCTAATTTGAAATTGTTTATTTTAAGTAACGTTTCTCGATGTATATATGTACGTACAAACGCTTGAAAATGAACAAAATATGTTCGAAACGCGTTGCGTTATGTTAGATTAAACATAAAATAAAAAGTGACTGGTTGCAGAAACTTGAAATAAATAATTTTCCCACACAGTCACGGTATACTAACATTAGCCATTATGGCTGAAAATAATCTTCTTGGTACTTATTTTGTCGTTTTCATCTCTAGTACTGTACGTCCAGTTTCATTTATTTATATATTTTCCTTTCATTACGTATCAGTAAGACCTAATCTGGAAACTTTACCTGTAAAAGACAAAACTGACATGGGAAAGACCAGCACAATGGATGAAATTAGCAACGACGCTACGCATGGTGAGCGCTTCAATGACAGTTAACAGTACATGGATCCTGATCGGGTTGTACCTGATTACGATGCTAACTTGTCCACAGACAACGCTAATGGATCTCGTGGCCGAGGTAATGAGTCATTAGGCTTATTGACAAACAATCCAGGACGCGTTATCACATAGCGCATGACTAGAAATATTCTCAGCGTTCATTGTCACATCCATTAATTGAATGCTGACCACTTACGTCCTTTCCATCTTTACACATAGCTTTAAATTCGATAACCGACTATATTGCGCTTTGATTTCCTGCTTTGTTTCAAATGTTTTTGACGCTGAACTTCTTGTTGCAGTGGGACGGAAGTATAAATACCATTACTCGACTTGTTAATTTTGCCGAAAGCATTCGTATTAAAGAACAACGATTAAACACGGTAGGTGTTTCACAACCTGCGATGGATGTCTTTCGTACATCCCATTACGTGAGGCTCCCAGACAGTGTCTCATCCTACTGCATCGGTGAATCTGAGTTTTCTGTCTGCTTATAGTCAAGCAAAGGAGTATGTTGCTGCCCGTACTGGATGTGGTCTACAGAAATTGTTTAAAAAAACAAATAGAACATCTGCAGTCTTGTGTAACATTGTTCGCCACATTTTACTGCATTACCACGTGGATGGACTGTAGCCACTTTCGCAAGGTTTGGATGCTAGTTGACTCATATAGTGGGACGTGCAGATAGTACTGACCGATGACAGAGAGTCGGAATATACACCAGTGTCTGAGGTGTTGACAACTATGAAACACTGTTCTGACAGCCCGCGCGTTTCGGAAACAACAACATATGTCTAGTAACCAAGCAGTTAGACTCCATAACTAGCTGAAAATGGGTTAAATGCATGCCTCTCCACTTTTATTCTCTCCATCCCGAAGCTTTCAGAGTCCGCCTGCTATGACTCACAGCGCCAGTCCGATAGTTAGAAGTCATAAACAGTACTTCAGCTCTCTCTTGTTTACCAACACAACTGTGGATCACAATTCCGTTGCTCTAGATCGCGTCTGTTATCGCAGCCCTATACTTGCATAACCCATTATGAAATTCTCCTCCATCGCTAATCGCTGCTACTTCCGTCAACTTCATCCAAGGATAAGACCTGTTCACAGACAGAAATAAAGCAAATGAAGCAGGCGAAAGGAAATATAAACGTCTAAAAAATGAAATTGAAAGGAAGTCCTAAATGGCTACACAGGAGTGGCTACAGGAGAAATGTAAGACTCTATAATCATATTTCACTAGGGGAAAGATAGATATCACCTACAGGAAAGTTAAAAGGGCCTTTGGAGGAAAGGGAAGCAACTGTATGAATATCAAGAACTCAGACGGAAAAACGGTCCCAAACAAACAAGGGAAAGCTGAAATGTGGAAGGAGGATACAGAGAGTCTATACACGGGAGATGAAGGCAATTTTATAGAAATAAGGACGAAGATAAGGTGGAAGGTATGATACTACGAGGAGAATTGGACAGAGCACTGAAAGATCTAAGTCGAAACAAGGCCCCGCGAGTAGACGACATTCCGTCAGAACTACTGATAGCCTCGGGGGAGCCAGCCATGAAAAAACTCTTCCATTTGGTGTGCAGCTTGTAAGAGACAAGTGAAATACCCTCGGAGTTCAAGAAGAAAGTAATAACCCCAACTTCAAAGAAAGAATTTGCTGAGAGGTAACACAATTATCGAATTACTAATTTAATAAGACACGGTTACAAAGTAGCAACAAGAAACCTCTACAAAAGTATGAAAAAGCTGGTACAACCCGACGTCGGGGAACGTCAGTTTGGATTTCGCAGAAGTGCAGGAATAAGCGAGGCGGTACTGACCATTTGAGTTCTCTTAGGATATAGGTTCAAGGAAGGCAAACCTACTTTCATAGCATTTGTAAACTTAGAGAAAGCTTTTGACGATGTTCACTAGAATGAAATAGTGAAGGTAGCAGAGATAAAAAAACAGGGAGCGGAAGGTTATTTACGATTTGTACAGCAGCCGCACGACAGTCATAAGATTTGAGGGACATGAAAGCGAAGCAGTGGTTGAGAAGGGAGTGAGTCAGGGTTCTAGTCTATTCCCGATGTTATTCAATCTGTGCATAGAGCAAGTAGTAAATGAACAAAAGAAAAAGTAGAGTAGGAATTAAACTCAAAGGAGAAGAAATAATAACCCTGACGTTTGCCGATGACATGTACTGCTGTCAGAGATAACGAAAGGTCGTCGAAAAGGAGTTTACCGGAATGGACAATATCTTGAAAGGATGATATTACATGAACATCAAGAAAAGCAAAACAAGGATAATTTAATGTACTGTAATTAAATCAGATACACGTAAAGTAATAGACGAGCTTTGCTATTTGGGCAGCAAAATAACCGACGATGGCCGAAGTAGACAAGGTATAAAATGTAGACTACCAATGGCAAGAAAAGCATTACTGAAGAAGAGAAATTTATAAAAATCGAGTATAAACTTAATACAGACTTAAATGTTAGAAAGTCTTTTCTGATTGTATTTGTCTGGATTGTCGTGCAAAATGGACGATAAACAGTTGCCAACAAAAGGCTAGAAGCTTTCGAAATGTGGTGCTACAGAAGACTGCTAAAGATCGGATGGGTAGATCACGCAAGTTATGAGGAAGAGCTAAATAGAACTGGGTGAAAAAGAAATTTGTGTTACAACTTGACTAAAAAAAGTGATGGGTTGATAGGACACATTCTGAGACATTTGATGGTGAATGGGGGTGAAAACCGTAGAGGGCGACACAGAGATGAATACAGCAAGCCTATTCAGAAGGATGTAACTTGTAGTAATTATTCGGGGATGAAGAGGCTTGCCCAGGCTAGAGTAGCATGAAGAGCTGCATCAAAGCAGTCTTCGGACTGAAGACCGCGGCAACACACCAGCTCTCTCATGTAGTCCAATAGAGCGTTATTTATTATCTCTACTAAACGAGAAAACACGACTGCCATCGACTATGGGAAGATGATCTAGAATGCGATGGTGAGTCGAACAACCGCGTCGAATAGAACGTACCTCCAAACATGAGAAGAGAAACTCAATGTGAGAAAGGATAGGAGCAGCAGGTTTTCTAAAAGCTCCAAATAGTTAATTTGGAAATATTCAGTTTAGGAGATAAGATATAGTTATACACTTTTTCATCTTTCAAAGTATTTCTTTTTCCTTGTTGCACTCTGGCAATTTAAATAAGGCCGTTGTTATCTACGATATAGAATTTCTCTACTTGCGTGCCCTTGCAGTAAAAATTACATTTTAGTTTATGAGTAATAATGAAACATATGGCATGAAAAAAATGGAGAAAAACTAAAGAAAGCAATGATTAGTTACCGCTTTGTTGTTTTGGAATGTACGTTAGGCACAGCAGTCTCCTACACCTTGTGGCGTGCGAGTATTTTAATTTGACTGAGTGTTGTATAATTTCAGCAAGATTAAAATAAAACTAGTTACTTATTATCAATGTAACATGAGGTTTAAATTAAGCACTGATTTTCCCGGCTAATGATCGTCAGTTTGTTAAACAAAATCTCCACCTGGGAACGTGTAGCAAAGTTGTCCGTCAAGCAGTGTAAATGGCACTAAGTTGCAGATGGTTTATCGAATTAAACGCTACTGTTATTCGAGGTTGCAGCACTTTTCTTCAAGCAAAATGGACAGTTTTCTCATACATACAACACGCACACAACACTAGTGTATGTTTCCTGCGAATATATTTCATAAAAGTTGTTAAGAAATAACCAGGCTTCATACATCATCAGATAAGAATTTATATCACCTAAGATGCTATTAGCACTATATTTAAAGGTTATTCACGATCTAAGTCGAATTTATTTCTTCAAAGTGTGGTCTGGGCCACCAATACACAATTATTATCGCATTTGTGACCAACAACATTTATGTCCGTGTAGAAAAACCAGTTTAAAAATGCCGCTGCACTATTTCACTAAGTTGGCTGCTAACATAAGACAGTCAGTTATCGATTTTGCTTCAGGCCACGTTCCACTATTAACAAATAACATATATTAAATCTTTTTGTACCTTCACTATATGCATAAACATTTGAAATTATTTCTCAATGTTAATCACTTATTATTAAGCATTTACCAATTAACCGCGCTGTAGATCAATAGCGCTAATGGCTACGCTACTTTGTAGCTGAGCAAAAGACTTAGTATTTACGAAGGACGACAGTAAAAGTTTGAACAAAGAAAATTCATTTCAATCACATAGAAACTGTATTTTTTAAATATTAATTAACAACATTACACAGTTTTTTTACAGACATCTATGCTACGAGAGAGCAATCACGTCTGATCATTCCAGCAGTTTGACCAAGAAGAAGAAGAAGGATTATTCTACAAGAATCACAGATAACAAAATATGAAGATTTCCATTATCTTTTTCCATGAGTATTGTCTGAGATATTATTTTTAACAGAAAATTAAATTATGTCACTGACAATAATTATTTATTATTACATTTGTATCGTTGAAGACCTATTTTATTAGTATCACGAGAATGTTCGCTCGAATTCCACACAGAATGCTTTCGTGAATATTGATCTCAATAAAATATATTCGTGGATATTACAAACTGCACGTAAAACTTGCTGTAATTTTAGCACATTATTGTCTACTCAAATAAGTTCAAATGGCTCTAAGTACTGTGGGAGGTCATCAGTCCCTTAGACCTAGAGCTACTTAAACCTAACTAACCTAAGGACATCACATAAGACTATGCCCAAGCCAGGATTCAAACCTGCGACCGTAGCAGCAGCGCGGTTCCGGACTAAAGCGCTTAGAATCGCTCGACCACAGAAGTCGGCCTTCAAATAAGTACATCACATGGTAATGGCAGTTTATCTATTGCAGATACACTTTTCAGGTTTACGTAATTCGTAGATGTTTATCAGTGGAATTCAGAAGGACAGAAGGAAGATTAGGGACTACGGTCCTCTAGACGACAGTATCATCACTGATGGTGCTTTCGATCAGAACGGGGAAGAAAATCGGTCGAGCTCTTACCAGTGAAATCATTTCGGTATTTTACTCTACCGATGGAGGGAAACTGCGCAAACCCTTAACCTGGATGCCTAAATGGAGATCCAAAACCATATACTAAAGAATAAGAGGGTAGTGTCCTACGTCGGCGCCACATAAGTCGGCAAGTCGAACTTATTACTGTATTCTTCGAAAAAACTCAGACTTTCCCCACTAGCTGTGTTATTGCCGAAACCGTATGGGTAAAATTCTCATCACTCCTGACATGTGTCAACTCATGTCTAAGGTCCCTCTGTCTCACAAATGTCTCCATTGTTTGCCATATTACTCTACCAGTGTTTCTGGAACCCTGATGTCTGTGACAAACGGCGTCCATAATTTTACTGTTGCTATTGCAACGTTGTAGACATTCCTGTAACCTGCATGCCATTCGAATGACACATTACCGTACTTCCTCTTTCGTATCTGCAACTCGGGAGATGAATTGCACGTAAACTTCAACGACGTCTTAAGAGATTACAGTGTAGCTCTTTACCGGTTATAGCATTCACTATAAGATCAGTTATTTACCATTTCTCGATAAACTTTTGTTACACAATCTACTTACATTAATGTAACAACCAGCTGTATTCGACGTCAAAGTGCAGTAACCTGGTAGAATTAACACTGGGGGGGGGGGGGGGGGGGGCACATAAAATGTGTCGGGGGACGGAGAAAACAGTGCAGTCGTTGTCGTAATGCGGAACACAACGATTTATCTGGTCTCTAAAAGAGCATGATCATTAACCATCACCGAGCGTGGTGGCGCAGTGGTTAGCACACTGGACTTGCATTCTGGAGGACGACAATTCAATCCCGCGTCCGGCCATACTCCATCCTGATTCGGGTTTTCCATGATTTCCCTAAATCGCTTCAGGCAAATGCCGGCATGGTTCCTTTGACAGGGCACGGCCGACTTCTCTTCCCCGCCTTAATCTAATCCGATGAGACCGCTGACCTCGCTGTTTGGTCTCATTCCCCAAAATCAACCCAACCCTACGCCATGAACTTTCGGCCCATCGGTTGAATCATTTCTGAACAGGCTAAGTTCGTAAACTGTTTGCATGCAACTATGGATAAAGCACACCATGCATGGCAAAACGGCGCAATACAAAACCGCCACTGAGGCAATTGTCGTCCACAATGGACCGTAGATAACAGAGGTGAACGACGGCTGCGGAGAGGTAAGCGGGCGAATAGACGCGGTACTGTTGAGCAGCTGACAGTTCAGATGAATCAGGTGAGTACCTACGTTAAGCGAAATTTGCTGCGTATGGGCCTCTGCAGCAAGCCCTTGATTCACGCAATCACGCTGGCTGCAGTTCATCGGCGGGTAAGGCTGGAATTTCCACACCAGTACTACAACTGGATGTTCATTGATTGGCGGCAAGTGGTTCTCTCAGACGCACAACGTCTCGTGCACCATTGGACTGATAGTTGTTGGCGTGTACGGTGTGAATCATTTCATGAAGGCAAACACAGTACAACAATCGTCTGAAGAGTCCCGGTTTGAGGACATTCCATGGATAATTTCTCATTCTGGAAGGCACAATGGACCACACAAGTATGCATCAGTCATTCGGGACCATGTGCACCCCTACACCAAGTCGGTTTTTCTCGGCACGATGGCGTCTACCTGCTGGGCAATGCAACGAACCGCACAGCCTACAGCGTATGAGTGCCATTCAAAGAGCACCAGGATGAGTTTGCCGAACTCCCCTCACCAAAAATCTCCCCAGATTTAAACCCAACTGAGAACTGATGACGCTTAGAACAGCTATCAGATATGCTCCATCCCAAAGTCTATTAAAGTCATGAAACTGCGATCAGTAGCGGAAGTCCCATTGCTTACCTACGACAAACGACCGAAGGCAACAAAAGACATCTACATTCTATACGGTCATTTTGACGAAACAGAATGTAATAAAAAATAAACATATGATCAAGAAATCCTGAAGCTTGGTGGGTTTGCCACTGCACACACTTCATATATTAAGTCACTACCGTTTGGACGAATAGCACGAAACTGCTTTGGTAGCATCCAACACATTCAAAATGCGTTAGTCAATCATAAGTCCAAAAGTAATCTATTTTGGATTAATAAAAACATAGGGTTAATATGGTGTTTTTAATGCTTCAGGTGTTCAACTTCGTCTCCCCTCACTTACGTACAACGCACACATGATATCAAATGTCAAGGCAGTCCTTCTTTCTGATGTTTACATCACATCTCACATTTGGTTGGACGTCGGTTATGTCGTCAAAGCGTTGACCCATCATGTGAGTTTCTGTACTTTGTCGTTTTGTGGTAGTTTCGTATTGGATCAAATGGATCTGAGCACTGAAGCGCCTAGAACCGCTCGGCCACTTCGGTCGGCAGTAGTATCGTATTGATGAGCCATGTCTTGTCAGCAGTGATGATTTTTTTCAGGATAAAATTGTTCACGTTATGCATTTCAATGAAGTCGCGGCAAGCTTCCACGCATCTTTTTTTGTTCAAGAACCAAGGTGTGCGGAACAAACGTTACACACAACATTCTGAACAGTGGCTCGAACATTTGGTTTGGTAATACTGCTTCGTTGTGGATTTTTGGCCGAACAACGTTTACACACCGTGCAGTACCTCCACTGCTTAATACTGCCTGCTCACAATTGACTGGTCGAATTCACATTGCTTTTTACAGTTGTTAGTTCACGTTGTCACCGTAGTTATTTTGTTGACGTGGCCTCTATGTAATTATATTTATTTAGATTGATCTGACTACGACCAGGGTTTCACACATTCAGTATATATCACGTCATAGTTGATTTATAAAATAACAGTTTTAGTATGAAAACTTGTATTAAAACGATCTGATTGTCTTAAATGGTGGTGTTTGTGAACTAACGAATTTAATTATGGTATTACGTGTACTACTGCAGGTGCAGCCAGTAGTAACGATAATACTTAGAATAATAACAGACTAATAGTAGTAATAATTATAATAATGTGATATTAATTGTCACATTAAGAACATTAATGATAGGAACAGATAAAAGAAGAATTTATGGGTCTGAAAAAATACATGTTTCCAATATAGCGAGTTCTGGGAAAAGGAAATGTAAGAAGACTACATCTGTTAAGAGTACTGGGAAATGAGGAGATCAGGTTGGAAAGACGGATGTTAACAGTAACAAGTGCATACAGGGAGAATGGTAGTCCTGCTGTTGGTTTAGTAAACATTACATTACCTGCTTTCTGAAGCTGTAGATTTTTTTTAGTTCACTAATATAATGCGTGATGTTGTTTCAGTCTCGGGTTCCTGCTACTAAGAAGGACATCGAGAAGGTCGCTGAACGATGGAGTGGGTCGTAGTTTTACTCTGATCGAAACTGGCGTTCCTGCCGTATTGTTCAGACAAGAACGTTAAGGTCGTGGAGAGATATGCCGGACAGTGTTCATTGATAAGACAGTAGAGAATACAGGGGGTATGGAAATGTCCGCGCTTCTCTGCACGCAGCCAGGATATCAGTGCACATGTTAGTGAGAGAAGCTGATATTAGAAGGATTAAGGATGGTACAGACTCCGATATTTCTCGCTAATAATCCTAGAATGTACTAGCATCACCGCTTGTATGCTAAGAATAGAATCAGTCTCGCAATTTTTTGTACGAAGAGAGCATGCAGAGGATATCTCGTACTTCAGATTTTGTGATTTATCCACAATATCCAAACTGACGTCCCAATTTCCAATTCATAAAATAGCAAAACCTTTTAAGTTTGTTCTAATAACTTCTTCTTGACTAACCTTATTTTCTACCTCTATCTTCCCCGAGCTCCGAATAGTATTCAAGTTTACCTCCAGCATTCTTCTTCAAATGAACTGTAGTTAATAATTTTTGTGAAATTTGTGAGGACCGATCAAAGAAAATGAAGAAGCGACGAAAGCTCATGATTCTCCATAGACACCTGATAAGTTACCTACGACTTTGGAGGACGAGACTGCTCCCTGCCTCTTCTCTGAGGTCCTTTTGCGCTGATGGAATGACAATAGAAGAATACCTTCGTGAATAGCAGGTCTGCCACTACAGTCACAGAACCATAATACGATGAAAACATCCAGTGAAACGTGTGAGTTAGATATGTAAAAGTAATTGTATTAAACTATTTAATTGCAATAGTTACATTATTAATGATCATATCACAGGTTTATTTAGGTGCTTAAACTACTATAACACGCAGAACCGGTGTGTTCTGCGGGTAGCGAAACACCACTACAGAGTGAGACGCTCGTCAGAGGAAGTAAAGAACTAAAAAGTGTTGGACGTGAAACATTCGATACTTAGACAAGCTTGTTTACTCGTTGCGCAGATATAAAATCCGAGGAAGTGTCCAGATCATCACAGTACCAAGCCTTCTGATAAGTGAATAAACCTAAATGAAATGTAAATCGTCACAGCGTAGAAGTGCCGTAACAAATAGTCTGAAAAATAAGCACACAGAATCAATGTTTGTGGGGTTTTGGGACTTGTTTCCTGTTTGAGCTAGGAACATGGCATTACAAGTTTTGGCTTAGAGAGGACTAGTGGCAATTTGTGTGGCCTTTCAAACATCTCTGTTATTGTACCTATGTTACAGTATATTAAGCAAGGTTTGAACAACTAACCGTATCTGGCGCTCAGGCAAATTGTGTATCGATTAATTTCTTTTGCAATATATTTCAACTGACTGAAATTAATTTTCAGCTAGTAGCACCATTTGCATGTGCACCGTTCGGACTTCACGTGCAAAAAACAGGCACTCTTAAATAAATCCGCGATGGAGCGAGACTGATGGTTCAAATTTGGTCCATGAGTGTATCTGAGCTTGGTCTAAGATAACTGCAAACAGTTTCTAAAAATATTGTTTCTTTTGGATTTTATGCACAAAAACACATTTTTGTTCGATGTTTTTGAAGCGTACCATTTCTATACTTTAAACTTGTACCAATCGTTTGGAACTATGCACGAAGGTAGGTCAAGGGATAAAGTCAAAACGAAATTTTTTTATCCAGTGATCTTTATCCGTTGTCGAGATACGATGGTTTATATTTTTATCTGAGAGTTTTCTGGGGTGCGGCACTTCTATATTTTAAACATTGACGAATGATTTCAAACTTTTCACGAAGGTATATAAATGGATAAAGTAAAAGCAAAAATTTCATCCAGCAGTCCATATCCTATGTCGAGACGCTATGGTTCAAATTCGTGCTAAATGTGGCGCGTGAAATTCGTTCTTAGGTAAACTGAATGAGCGAAAACATTTTAAAGTGGATCAAATAAATGAAACATTTGTTCTTATGAGAAAATTAAAATTGGCTTTCCAGAATCTCTCTTAGTTCATATTTACTGGTAAAATACTGGTTTTTGTGAATCTTCTACACCTGTCACATCTGTGTTTCGCTTTTGTACGAAACGGTTCACGTTTTGTAAGCAGGTGGAAAATTACATGTAATTAATTGTTGACCAGTTATTTTTTGAAAGCGTTATCCGTTGCCACTATGTAAGCAACATGGTTCGAAAAACAGTAAAAATCCTATACTGCATCAACTGTCGCTCCAGTCTCAAAAATCTACGTCGGTTGTCACGCTTCAGCGGTCTAGCGTCAAAATTTGGATGCAGAATGAAAAATACTCCCACCGTAGCACAAAAAAGGCGAATATGTTCTGGGCAGAACTAGGTATGTAAAAGAAGGAAACTACCTTTTTGACTTATCTGCCAGCTTCAGAATATCTTCTCTATCAGTCAACCCAAATTCCCCAGGAAAGTGAGGTCTCATAGATCCCCTCTCCCTCCCCCATGTTTGTATTTAAATGTCTTTGAAGCTGCCAGATCAGTCGAAAATCCAGTCACCCTTTTTTAATACCTAGCTCTGCCGAAGACATATTCGCAGTTTTTGTTCTACGAATGCAGCATTTTTCATTCCGGTATTCAGATGTGTTCTACTAATATGCACGGGCATCACGACAGCGACAGCATTCCAATGAATATGAGGTATGTCGACAATCTAGTAATCTCATGGTTTCATCACAACCCATGACAAGAAAGTAACGTAGGCAGTCCCAGTGGAATCTGAGAAGAGCAGTTTCGAGCCAGCGTTTGTAAGTCAGCAAGCATGTTTTGATCTGCAGAGGCGGCTAGGTTAACTGATGTAAGTATGCTCAGTTCTTCATCTGCTGTTGCAACTATGGCACAGGTGAAGAATTGCTACGGGAGCGTAGCGTACTGCTGGCATTTTTTATTACCGAAATACTGGCGAGGTGTCTTCCCGTACATAAGACCTACTTATGAGCCACCTACGATTCATGCAGCTGAAGCAGGCCTTCTTGACATTGAATAATAACCTGTGGAGATGATCCGCTGTGTCGTTAATTTTGTAAAGACCTCTCCGGATAGGATTTTTACAAAGGTCATTCGTCCTGCAGAGCAAATCGATGCTGCCCAATACTGTTACTATTATAATAGCCAGTGTATGAAATGTGCTGAATGCGGGCAACATAATACACCAATGATGTACGCATGCCGCTAGTATAGGCTGTGTAGTGTACAACTTCAAACTACTGATAAGAGACTTGAGGATTTTAGAGGTACTTCGTGAATTTAGCAGGGTAGTTCAAATTTCAATCTTCGACGTACTACCTTTTCCTAATGGACTACTGGAGACAGAGAATACGATAAACCTCCTGTTCGACTCAAATCTCCTTGGTGAACGTGACAGGCTGTTGTAGCAATGTTCTTTGATAGTTGTTGAAGAACAAGGGAGTCGTACTGGAAATAGTTCTTTGTTCCATTGTGAAGCTCGTCAAAGACGTGAAGGCTGCTGTGCTAGAAGAAAGTCATGACAAAAGTAGAAGAGGCTTTGGGGATACGTACGACGCTACGACGCGAAGAGAATCAGACTAAACCTTATAGCCAAGGGAAGGCAGGATTCGGTGACGACTGGGGACGGGGCCGTAATCAGTTACTATTCGTTACCTTTTACACACGCCTCCAAAGTAGGGCAGAAACCTACAAACAGCAGCAACTGGAGCCGCAGCACGGCTCGACCTGCCCCTCTCTAGGAGAAACCCTGGGGAGGGGGGGGGGGGGGGGTGATGGGACTGATAGGAGACCCAACTAGCGGCCTAACAAAACTTAATTTGATTAAGGTGGAAAGGTGGACCCGGTATTGCTTGCTGGCACAGTTGTCCTTAACGAGAAGATTAACTGGGCCCAAAATCCGCATAATACTTGTGGCGGAACCGGTTTATAGTATTTCGTCACTTTAATTCCTTATAAATGATATTTCAGGTAGATCAAAAAAATATAAAACCAGTGTCCTATTCTCAGCATAATAATTCGTTTGATATCAAAAGTGATTATCCCGGTTAATATTTGTCAGTCTGCTAAAGAAATCTCCACTTGACGTTGCGTAGAAATGTTGTGTGTAAAGTTATGTGAGTGGCACTAAATTGCATATTATTTATCATATCTGACACAACTGTTACTTAAGGTGGAACCGCTTTTCTCTAGTAATAGGAACATTTAGTCACAAAAAACTACCAGCGCACAACTCTGACGTATGTCTCCTAGTAAAAATTTCATGTGAATCGTCCGAAATAATTAGGGTCAATACATCAGAAAATTAGAAATTGATATTACGTAACGTGGTGTGAGCACTTCAAAATGTTCAAATCTGTGTGAAATATTATGAGGCTTATATGCTAAGGTCATGAATCCCTAAGCTTACACACTACTTAACATAAATTACCCTAAGGACAAACACACACACACCCGTGCCCGAGGGAGAACTCGAACGTCCGCCGGGACCAGCCGCACAGTCCATTCATTTATATGTAACAACATTTATGTTTGTTAAAATTCACGAATCAAAACTGCCGCGGAGATATTTTTGCTAAGATGGCGGCAGACAGACGATAGTCAATTTGCCTATAGTTATTCTCGATTCCTTTTATATCAAGTTAATATATTCAGATAAAAGTCTTTAAGCCTTTTGTGTTCCATTCTTTAGCGTTTAAAATCAGTCTCAATGAAAAATGTTTCATATTTTTTATAGCAGCTAATAGTAAACTCCGCTGTAAGTTACTAGCGCTAATGGCTGCGATCCTAATTGCAGAGCTGAAAATTAAATCTTAAAAACGATAATTAGATTGGATTACAATTGAAATAAATACAAATCCACGTCTAGACAATAGCGAATCTATTTTTCAAATAATAATTAACAACAGAGTTTACAGGTTTCCTCTTTACGGATCTCACACTTCTCACGTCCGAACAGTTCATCGGTTAGCACAGGAAGAACAACTGAATCACAATTATCACAGATAACAAAAAAAGGCTTAGAATTGTCGTTGTCTATGAATGTATTTGTCTGATAATAGTTTTAATTCACACAGAAATTAAATTATTACAGAAATAATGAAATAATTATCGTAATTTTTACACGCTACAGTCTTTTATATACGTATTATCGATAATATTTGTTGATGTTTGCACACTTAGTTCATTTTAACATCCTGTGGCTGGAACATAGTGTCGTGAATATTACATCATGCACGGACCCAGAAAACGGGGAGTAAACCTACCAAGGTTGCCAACACGCACCCCCCTCCCGGGAAAATTACGTACACTCACCTGACCTCCCGGCTTACCCCCGGAAGGCTCGCCGATTACAGTTATAACGACCACCTTGTCTATTGTGGTCCCTGCGAATAATACGCCTCGCACGATTCCACTTGTCTTTGACGACTTGAGGGGTTATCTCCATAGAGATTAGATTTTGAACCCCCATAACATCGAAAGGGGGGAATTAACAGGATAAGGAAACATCAGGGAAACCGGAGTAGCCTTCAAAGCTTTATGGCTGGCTGTATTGAAGGCAAAGCTGAGCCAATGCAGACTAACATCCCATTTACTATGAGACTTCTGATAAATGATAATCAGTGCGGATTTAATGTTACGGTTGGCAATTTCCGCAAAGGACCCCTGCGGATAATACGAAGTGGTATTTACATGCTTAACACTGCTTTGAAAACAGAAGGCCTTGAAGGCAACCAATAAAAGGCCGACGCATTATCACTAACGATTTGTGTAGGAGGTTGAAGTTTGCACCCTAAACACGTTAATTAAATGCTCAATGGTGTGGCAGCAGTCACATTACGACTCGGAAGAAGCCACGTAAACCTCAAAAACGCGTCACTAATAACTGATACATGGTGATGGCCTCCTTTGGTGAGAGCATAATTAATGTATATGGTGTCTGTTCTTTCAGACATATACGAAAGAACAGACACCATTGATGACCTGCAGGCGTCTAGAACGGAATTAGAATTACATCAATACTTTCAGCTGCTACCGGGCGTTGATATATATCAACGGGGACAGGTTAAAATAAGTACTCCGCCCGGGACTCGAACCCGGGACCTCGTGCTTACATGACACGCGCTCTATCCATCTTTTTTTTTATAATTTCATTTTTTTGTTCGCTTTGGTTCGTTGCATCTGCTGGGGGCGGACGTCGTAAGACATCCATTGAAGTTCGTTGTTGATCGATTAACTCAGTTTTTTTATTACAGAGGGCACGTAAGCCTCTGACCGAACACGTTGAGCTACCGTCCCGGATTAAATATCATTTTGCTCTGTATTGGTCGATGAATGCCCATCTGAGCTACCGAGGGCACAGAGGATAGATCGATTGCAGGGACTATCTCGCGCACGCCTCCCGCGAGATCGACATTCGTAGTGTCCCAGCCCAACACACTCAATTCTCGTGGAAGGCATTTCTACCGAGTCCCCTAAGAGTTCGAGGAATATGTGTGCATCCGCACAGAAGAAGAAGGTCATGGTCGATGTTGCCAGAACTATATACTTATATGTATAGGATGTCCGTTCTTTCGTAAATGCCTCACATTCGTAAACAGAATATTTAAGCTCGGCGCTGGTTAACCGACGAGACGCGTATGCTAACGGCTGACTTTGACCCTCGAACTCCCGGAGGAGGAATACCGAAATTCCCGCATTCGATGCGTCGGTTTGGACAATAAATGGCTTATTAAAATCACGCGTTTTTCTCTGCCTCGTGATGACTTGGTGTTGTGTAATGTCCTTAGGGTAGTTAGTTTTAAGTAGTTCTGAGTTCTAGTTGATTGATGACCTCAGACGTTAAGTCCCATAGTGTTCAGAACCAACCAAAATCAGGCACTCCGAGAACCGGAGGACTGGCTACAGCCGCCTTAAGGGGAGTAGGACTTCAAACGGGCCGACTTGGAGCAGGAGAGGCACCACTGGACATTTTAATTTCGATTGTCTGTACTTTTACAAGTAAATTCATAAAACGTTGTCAGCATGACCAAGACGGATTCAGGATTCACACTCGTAGCAGCGGAAGTTCAAAAACATAACAAAGTAATTTTTTTTACATGTGAAATTTCATCCTTTTATTTTCAATTACTATTAGCTACATTTGTTGCTATAGGTACACTTTTCTTCGTAAGTAAGAGAGACTGTTGGATGAATTTTGCACAGCATACAAATCATACGGGTGTCTGAAACTCTAGAATCTATTTTATTTATGAAAAAATGAATGAAATGTTAGGTTGTAAACATTATGTTTAGAAAAAATCAAATTTTGTAGTTAATCATCTAAATTTCTACCACAGTTTTCAATAGATTTGGAAAAATCTAAAGTTTCATACACGTGTAAGTATTGTTTGTATGCTAAAATGTACCTATAGCAACAAATGCAGCCAACAGTGAGTGAAAAAATGATGAAATTCCATATCTAAAAGACTTTATTTTGTTATGTTTTTGCACTTGCACTGCTATGGGTGTGAAACCTGAATCCTTCCTGGTCATGCTGACAAAGTTTTATGAATTTGTTTGTAAAAGTCTGCCCGTTTGACGTCCTACCCCCATTAATGTGTACAAACGAGGCCTCTTGAGCAGGCCCCAACGCAAAACGTATCCCTTTAAGGCGCAGTTCATTTAAAGGAGCCACCAAATGAGCAAAATTAGGGACAAAACGCCTAAAATACACTCCTGGAAATTGAAATAAGAAAGAACACCGTGAATTCATTGTCACAGGAAGGGGAAACTTTATTGACACATTCCTGGGGTCAGATACATCACATGATCACACTGACAGAACCACAGGCACATAGACACAGGCAACAGAGCATGCACAATGTCGGCACTAGTACAGTGTATATCCACCTTTCGCAGCAATGCAGGCTGCTATTCTCCCATGGAGACGATCGTAGAGATGCTGGATGTAGTCCTGTGGAACGGCTTGCCATGCCTTTTCCACCTGGCGCCTCAGTTGGACCAGCGTTCGTGCTGGACGTGCAGATCGCGTGAGACGACGCTTCATCCAGTCCCAAACATGCTCAATGGGGGACATATCCGGAGATCTTGCTGGCCAGGGTAGTTGACTTACACCTTCTAGAGCACGTTGGGTGGCACGGGATACATGCGGAAGTGCAATTTCCCTTGCCGGTCTAGGAATGGTAGAACGATGGGTTCGATGACGGTTTGGATGTACCGTGCACTATTCAGTGTCCCCTCGACGATCACCAGAGGTGTACGGCCAGTGTAGGAGATCGCTCCCCACACCATGATGCCGGATGCTGGCCCTGTGTGCCTCGGTCGTATGCAGTCCTGATTGTGGCGCTCACCTGCACGGCGCCAAACACGCATACGACCATCATTGGCACCAAGGCAGAAGTGACTCTCATCGCTGAAGACGACACGTCTCCATTCGTCCCTCCATTCACGCCTGTCGCGACACCACGGGAGGCGGGCTGCACGATGTTGGGGCGTGAGCGGAAGACGGCCTAACGGTGTGCGGGACCGTAGCCCAGCTTCATGGAGACGGTTGCGAATGGTCCTCGCCGATACCCCAGGAGCAACAGTGTCCCTAATTTGCTGGGAAGTGGCGGTGCGGTCCCCTACGGCACTGCGTAGGATCCTACGGTCTTGGCGTGCATCCGTGCGTCGCTGCGGTCCGGTCCCAGGTCGACGGGCACGTGCACCTTCCGCCGACCACTGGCGACAACATCGATGTACTGTGGAGACCTCACGCCCTACGTGTTGAGCAAATTCGGCGGTACGTCCACCCGGCCTCCCGCATGCCCACTATACGCCCTCGCTCAAAGTCCGTCAACTGCACATACGGTTCACGTCCACGCTGTCGCGGCATGCTACCAGTGTTAAAGACTGCGATGGAGCTCCGTATGCCACGGCAAACTGGCTGACACTGACGGCGGCGGTGCACAAATGCTGCGCAGCTAGCGCCATTCGACGGCCAACACCGCGGTTCATGGTGTGTCCGCTGTGCCGTGCGTGTGATCATTGCTTGTACAGCCCTCTCGCAGTGTCCGGAGCAAGTATGGTGGGTCTGACACACGGGTATCAATGTGATCTTTTTTCCATTTCCAGGAGTGTAATTCGTCATCCCTATGAACGTGGCAATCCCTCGCGTATCAGTGGGTGCCGGAATGGCTCTCAAGGCCTTAGTCCGCTCCTGATCAATGCGAATACTCTTCGCCTGATACTAGATGACCTGAGAAGGATACCTGCTGCCTGGATGATGTCACCTTATTCGGTTTAACAGGCAATCCGGCCCCCTACAACCTACCAAAAATCTGCTGGATATGTTCCAAATGCTCTTGATACGAACGACTATAAATTACCAAATCGTCCAAGTAATTGTAAACACAGATTAATTTCAAGTCTCCAAGAATATCATCCAGGAAACGAGTAAGGACAGCTGTGCCAGTAGCCAAACCAAAGTGGACTCTATTAAATTCAAACAGATTCCAACCGGTACAAAATGCTGTAACGTGTTTACATTCTTCACATAATGGAATCTGATAATAGTCTCGATTCAGGTCGATCACAGTAAACCAATTAGCCCCGGCAAACCAAGTAAAAGAGTTATGAAGATCAGGTACAGGAACCGATTCGAGGATAACTTTCTTATTTAGGCGACGGTAGCCAACAACAGGCTGAAAGTCCCGCCACTGATCCTTAGGGACGAAGAATATAGGGGAGGCATAAGTGGATATAGAAGACCTAATAATTCCCTGCTCAAGCATTTTGGAGATCTTTCCCCTTAGTATCTTCATCTTAGGCGGTGAGAGACGATATGGGGACTGCGTGAGCGAAATATGGTCAGAGAGACGAATATGGTAGTCAAGAAAATTAGTAACCCCCAGTCTGTCACAGAGAAGCTCTGGAAACCTCTCCAGCAAACCCCTATTTCTGAAGCCTGCTGGGAAGAAAGATGGGTGAGATAAAACTCACTAACCTTAGCATCAACAGCCAGCATTCCCGCATCTCGATGCACCTTACGTTTAGTACATTCACAGAACCCAAATTTCTGACCAGAAGCGAACTTAAAGGAAAAGGTGTACCCCGAATAATCCCAGACAAGACCTGTTTTACCGACACTATCACATCCCAAAATCAAATCGACCGGTAGCTCCTTAGCCAAGGCCAAAGACTGGGGCCACGAGAAATCCCCAACCGAGATACTCCGTCGGACTCAACCAAGCAGAGGCAACACCTGCCCATTGGCATCCCGACATCTGTAGCAAAGAAGGGACCGGCCTAATTCTTGCAAAATGATCAAATTCAAGAAACCATTGCAAGTTCAACAATGAAAAGGAGCTACCAGAATCCAAAAGGACACAAATAGGTTCGCCACCTACTGGAGATCTAATTTTTGGCACGGGGTTGGGGTGGGGGCTAGTTGATGGTCGAGCAGCGACAGGAGCACATCAGGATTTAAAGGCTCGACCCCGTGGTCGCTGCCCATCCGGGCGTCATTTATTGATCCTGGGTGGCTGAATGAAAGTACGTACTAAATGCCCTGTTCGACCGCACCTGAAACAACGCCACGATTCCCCTCTAGCAGACAGCTGATGTCGGTAATCCAGAGTTCCCCTCAGTGACCTCCACGGGCTGAATCTTAATTTCACATGTCTACCGTCCGAGAGTGGCAAAGTGGATATCGCTACAAAGGCGCCCAAGTGGAGGGCGACCATGCAAAACAAGCTGTGACTTATCCGCCGCTCGCAATCCTCTCAGGACAATTGAAACTAACTCCCGTTCTGCCAAGTCGACTAACAAGGCCAAACAAGTCGTCTTAACTCTTTCCACGTTTTGATGCAACTCCTCCCTACCTAGTTGCATCTGCCAAATTTAGTGACACTCGAGCTGTTTACGAACTCCCATGGTTAATCTTTCGGTGATCACACGCTCCCTCAACTGCTGGAATAAAAATCCTTCTGCCATCGCCCTGGATACCAGAGTCCTCAAATCGCATCTAGTTAAAGGATACAATAGAGACAAAATTACCTGATGCGAAACACCAAACGCATCAGCTTGTTGCTCAAAGCGAACCAACAACCATTACAACTTTTCAATTCGCTCGAGTCGGTCTATAGGTAATTTTGTGGCGTCTAGAAACAGATGGACCAGGGGATTAGGCAATTTAGCAAACTGCATGACTAACCCCTCAGATGACATAAGGGCGTAATTCCGGGGCTCGCTAGCCCACCACCCGGAAGGTAACAAATCCTGCTCCCCCGTCCTCTTCCCATCAGGCTCTGAACATGTAACCTTAAACTGCAATTTATTAACCAAAGACCCCAATTCAGCGGTTTATTTCTTTCACGATCCTCTAACTTTAATGCCCTTAAATCAGATATCCTGTGGGTTAAACGTATTAACTGTGCCCGCACCCTGACTGCCTGCCACTATGATGAGTGATCTCTAAAAAGCCGATTTTGTCCTCAAGACTCCTAACAGCTTTAAACAAAACTCAATGGCTGCCTTTGTC
Source organism: Schistocerca gregaria (assembly GCF_023897955.1). Taxonomy (NCBI): domain Eukaryota; kingdom Metazoa; phylum Arthropoda; class Insecta; order Orthoptera; family Acrididae; genus Schistocerca; species Schistocerca gregaria. Next base: position 796,704,860 of record NC_064920.1, read on the forward strand.
TCACCCTCAAAATCCGGCGTGACATCAACCGGCTGAAGGACGGTAGCACGCAAGCGGGTGCTAAGTCCGGAACACTACCCTCAATAGGCAGGCATTTTGTCGCCAGCTCGTAAGTGAGGTGGTCCTTCCTCAATAGGCCGATCCCGGTGTACTGCCTGACCACCGTTACAGTGTTCATCACAATACCAAAGGCAGAAATCAAACATCACTAACAGAATCTAACAAATCAAACCAACATAACTGAAATGGCGATATTACAATCGTAACCACGCTCTGCTATCATTTCAGTGATTTTCATACAAAGCGCTACGTGGCGTTACCAACAAAAGAAAGTCCTAATCAGCCTACTTACAAGATGAAACCTTATAGTCAAGGAAAGGCAGGATTCAGTTACGATTGAGGACGGGGCCGTAATCAGTTACTATTCGTTACCTTTTACAGTTAAATTTTTTTTAAAAGTAATTCCAAACTCAACAATAAATTAAAAAATAGCGCAAATTATTAATGAAGGAATAAACAACTCTATAAAGAGTGCCTTCAGTGTGTTACAACTTAGCAAATCACCTTAAAATACAGATACAGACGATATAAAAAAAATAAAAAATAAAATAAAAAAAAACAAGCCACTGTGGTCACTGCTGAAAGCCTTACAAGCCAAGAATGGCAATAAATTAAGAATGTTTAAGAATTCCCTGCAATTATAACTTACAGGTATTGAAATATTAAAAGTAAGTGGCCACAAATACAGCAGAAGGTTTCAAACGCCAGGAATGGTACTAAATAAGATTTTAAGGCTTACTGTTAAAATAGTAATATAGAATTATTTTTTCAAAGCAAATGACTGTAATCACAGCTGAAGGCCTTATACGCCAGAAACGGCAATTATATTAGAATTTTAGAAACCTGCTCTAAAACAACAACTACAAGGTTACTTAAAGGAAACCAGCAACTGACCACCAAACGGGTGAAATAAGATGATGATAACCTTGTAGCACAACCCTTACACTGCTAGATTTATTCCAGAAGTTAACCGGAACTATTAACTAGACATACATCACCTTTCATGTAGGCATTACAAGGTGTCGTAATAAATAGCACAATATTAAAACACAAGGACCAGTCACAAATGGTGCTCCAGGATTCGACCTCTGAGAAGGTCCGGAAACAAACACTTTCGCCAGCGATGAGATAGGTTTCCAAGAGTTGCATTCGCATGATGGTAACTCAGACTAGTGGCAGTCTAACGAATGACTAATGATAATCTTGCTGAAGCTACCTGACGTGCAATAAACCAAATGCAAGAATGGAACAACACGCCAAAGCCGGAACTGCACTACACCCCCAGAATACTGTGCTTAGAGCGCCCGGGACAAGAAAGGTATCACTACCACCAGAGTGGAAGAATCACAAACGGCTTACAGTCAAGAAAGCTGTGAAAACTACAAGCCTTACCGGACAGCAACGGCAAGGCGAGCAAACGTACACTGCAGTTACATACACTAACCCCCAGGGATGGTAACTGGGGCGTTACCGGTCTCAGGCAGGAAAAATACCGCTGGTTGAACTTAACAAATTGTAACAAGCTGAACGCAGTAAATAATAATAAGAAGTCGAGGAAAGCTAATCAGATCCGCTTTTTCCAAGCATTCCACTCGCTGCTCTTCGCCTCGCCGATACTACGAGCAGGAACACGAACCCAAGTCACTGGAGAATCGCGAGATGTCACAATGGTGGAGGTTTGTCTAATCTAATTGAAATGCACTCATCTGAAAGCCTGCTGGATCCGGTTTACGACGAGGTCGTGCACCCTCGTGACCACAGCCCTTCCATCCGGTAGTCCATGCGCGCCATCAGCGGTTCCGGAGTGTTCGTGCACTGCGCGGACCTGGCTTCTCCTCTGTCCGCAACTGAACTGCCATACTCACACGACATGCTAAAACAACGACGTGACCCAGAGACAGGGCTACAGTTACTACATATCGATAACCGCCACTCTGCCACTAGCGGACAGGCAACTCCTGCGAAACGAGTGGCGTCAGTCAAGACGGGATGAAGACAAATAACCGCAACCATGCTAACTAAACGATACGGTCTGGCCTCCAACAGAGGGCAGAAACCTACAAACAACGCGAGCCACAGCATGGCTCATACATCATATCTTTACTGTGATTTCAGTAACGTACAGAGAGTGCTGTATAAGAGTAAAATATTACCTGCAGAAGACCGATTACTAATAAAAGCTACCGTGACACCTAGGAATGTGTTTACGTGCAATATGTTCCCCGCAATAGGAGCTCTTCTGGATCGACAGTGTGGTTCAATGGCTCTAAGCACTATGGGACAACATCTGAGGTCATCAGTCCCTTGGACTCAGAACTACTTAAACCTAACTAACCTAAGGACATCACACACATCCATGCCCGAGGCAGTATTCGAACCTGCGACCGTAGCAGCAACGCGGTTCCGGACTGAATCACCTAGAACCGCTCGGCCACAACGGCCGGCGCCAACAGTATGAACGAACTCTTATCGCAAATTAGGAAAATCAAGCAACGAACTATGTAGCAACACTAAGTAATTTGTTTCAGTTTTATTTCGGAATTATTGCAGCAACCCTATGGGATTTCAAGCTCATGTTACTTACTTTTCGAAAGACTGACTTTGGGCTGCGGCTAATAACGTGTTTCCACCGACGTTGTGGCGAGGACAGTACGCTAGGTCGTACTGGTGTACTTCGGCACCCAGCATTTTAAATATACCACCGGTATCAGCTGCGGTGGAGTGCAGCTTCTCCACTTAAATTCACATAAAAATCCGAAACAGGTGGACGGAAAAACCGGTACCAGTGCAGTGGAACGCCAAATATAATTCTGAGCGACCAGGTATAAAGAAACTATCCAGAAAATACGTTTCTTTAATCAGACGAAGACTCGATGACTAAGGCACCTGTATATTGCAATCTAGGTCAGTAACGTTTTGGTATGATTGGACATATAAAGTTATTTCCGTGTTCAAACTGCCATGAAGTCTCGTTATCTGCTTTTGACTACAATTGTGTATTATAGTTTAAGAGTAAAACTGGAATAAAAGAAATAAAGCATTTAGGTGACAGTTCTGGATTTAAAATAATTAGCTTCCACAATAACTGTAAATTCTGAGCTGAAGTATACATGTAGAATATAATCTTCAGAAATAATTATTTTATAATTTGCCAATTCCTGAAATAGTACAATTTAATTCGGTTGTTAAACGGTTTTAAACCTATTTTTTCATTTAAGCAATTTTACCGAACCGTTCAAATGGTTCAAATGGCTCTGAGCACTATGGGAATTAACATCTATTGTCATCAGTCCCCTAGAACGTAGAACTACTTAAACCTAACTAACCTAAGGACATCACACACATCCATGCCCGAGGCAGGTTTCGAACCTGCGACCGTAGCAGTCACGCGGTTCCGGACTGAGCGCCTTAACCGCGAGACCTTACCGAACCGTTTTAAATCACCGACTCATCTCCTACACCGGCTCATCTCTAGCTGAAATGTAGGTAGAGTGTCACAACTGTACGTGTAAAGCCTGTTGCGAAATATTTGGCCGTGTTTGTTATTGATACTGCGAAGAAAAATTGACAGTTCCGCTAAATGTTGTACCTTTTACAACGACGAGAAAGAAATCACGTTTCCCTCAAACGAATATTGTGTAGAGAGCAGCTCGTTACTTTAATTTTTTTTATGATAATACACAGTCATTTGTTTTAGTGTTAGCGCATTTGAAGCTCTTGTGAGTTGGGGCTTGATGCATTTTCTATTGGCTGTCCTGATTTTACTGTACTGCAACTGTTCCTTCATTATACGGCTGCATTATTATTTACTTAGTACAGATAATGGCAATGCAATTTCTGTTACTAGCCGGAGACGACAGCCCATGTGGAGAACGGGCTTAGCATCATTTGCAATGCAAACACTCATCTAACTAACACGATGAGCGCAGCAAAGGCCATTTCTAACTTTGAATGAGACGTGACACAGTTATTATAGCGTTTAAACTAGAGGAACATGGATGCCAACAGTCACATTGTTCTCGCATCACCATTAGATTAAGGTATTGTACCTCTACAGAAGAATTCATGTTCCACCGAGTTGGGAACCGTGTGAAGGATTGGTATTCTATCCACATAAAATTCTACATTACTCATAAACTTCACAACAGAAGTCGGAAGCATATGTGATGCTAAGAAAAGGCAAAGGATCAACGGGTTTGATCCTAAAATAAGTTGTAGATACGAAGTTGAAATGTAAGAGATAAAAAACAAATAAGAAATATTTTGTAAAGAATTCTCCAGAAACGAAGTTATTATTGGAGAATCAGACAAATAAGTAAAATAAAATGTTTGAGATAGATTCATGACTAATAAGTAGCACTAAAATGCTGCGAGAACTAGTATCATTTTCTTTAATTCACATCTTAGAATTACTGAATGACCCACTTTGTTGATTATTAGCATCTCGTACTATGCTCTCCGTTTTCTATTGTCTTAGAAGTAGCTTCACTTTATAAGTCAGTGATAGCTGCTTTACTTCACCATGTTTTGTACTGCATTAAAAATTATTTTTGGGCTTTCGAAATCACATACTGGAGATGTAAAATTACCAAGTGAAGTCAGGTGCCTATGTCATGGATATGCACTCTCCGTGCTGCAATGTCTAAGGCGGGAAATGAACGAAACCGAAACAGACATCAAGTGTCCTGAATAGCAAGAGGACATGAAAGCTTGCAGTGAAACAGATCTATCACCTTCCAATTAGGGTTGAAGGAGGACCACCTCGCAACAATAACAAAACATGTTCTTCTGGGCTCTGTGATGGCGGCAAAGCACTTTGACTGCACGATGGTGAAGCGTGGCACAATGGACCGCACTAGCGTTTGTTAGTTGAATCTCTTTAATTCCTATCAAAACTCAAACAGTCGTCACACTACCAATCACGGCACTTAATGATCACCTTTAGATTTTCCAGGAAAGCGATGAATTACAAGATAATGGGAATGTCCTAGTTAGTACATATAGCGAATAAGAGCTTAAAATTTTGATGAAAAATATGGCATTAAAGCCTTACATTGTCCCGATAATACTAAACCAAAGTGGCATCGTCATAATACATCGTGGAACAAGTGTAACAACACAGTGCAACCCAGGCCACAATACCGGTGTAATTGTGTGAACGGCGTTGATATCCACAGGATACTGGGGTGAGGTTGTAGATAAACAAATACATGTGTAAGTATGGACGTCAGGTGTCACGCTGTACACATGTTCGACAAAAGATTAAGTAAAAAACGTGCTATTTGATAAAAAACTGTTATGGAAATAATGTGTATTGTAGGTTTTTATAATAATAAAATGAAATACCAAAAAAACAAGTAATTAAATATTTTTTAAATCCTTAAAACTGAAACGGGTGACTGAAAATATGGGATACCGCTAAAAGATGGATGTAAATTTAGAAATCGGTGATAATATACACATGTATCAAATTTAGCTCAAAATAACATAGTACTACAGAATGTACTGCATTTTTAGAGTTTTCTTAAGCCTACAGTTCCTTACCTTTAATAACAAAATATATTGTTCAATGTATGTTATTTGGATAGGTAGTAATCTTCCTGTTAGTTAAGCAGCATTTTTGTAAAAGGCTTAGAATGTAAATTTTTTTGCAAAGTTTCCAAATTTAAAAAATTGAAAACTATCTTTTATAAACGTTATTCTGACGATATTTTATTTCGAACAGAAGGTAGCATATGGTCACTGATTGGAACTGAAGAAAGTCGTTAAGGATATTATTATTTCTTCTAGTTTTCAACGCAGTTCTCTAGAAATCTATGTTAACTACTTCAAACTGCTTCTTTCCTATATTTCCCTGACTCACGCTCCGTTTGCAGACAATGTGTAAGAAAAAGGAACGGTCCTATTTTCACGACACACTCCCCACATACACAACAAGAAGAAATATCAAATAGACATTTATCCTAAAACAATTTATTTCCGTGCTAGAATTAATTTTTTTACGAGTCTTCATAGTAAAGCCTACAAGCTATGTTACATAATAGACTATCTGATTTAGTAAAAGACGTACCTTAAATCAGTGCGAGGAAATATGTATTTCAGATAGGATAGAGGTCCTCATTCAGACGTTAACCGCCTTTGGGTTCTAAATAACATTTCTCAACGCACGGATAGTCGGATACAGTGCTGGTGGACCAGTTCGCTGGGCTTCATGTTCTCCGGATCTAAACCCCACAAGATTTCGGTGTGTGGATGGATTTGAAAGCGCCTGTGCAGTACAAATTGTAGAGCGACTTTTTCGTCCGTAGTGAGGATGGCTACCGAAACATTCGCAATACCACATGGGTCGACCAGCACATTCAGTAATCAATTCGTTAATTAGTGTACCTACATTAATTGTTTCTAGAAGTTCACTTCTTTTGCATTGAAGAGTAGGCACTGAAAGTTTGACTGCACCTTTTTTGTTATTCTGTTTAAAAGTGCGCTCTACGATTACAATTCGAGGTGCTTCCTTCAAAACTGGGTATCGATTTTTGAAATAAGTAGTTTTGTTTATATATTTTCCGTCATCGGGCTGTATACGTCTTTCATCCTGATATCTTCAGCAGCCATCTTGTGTCATCTTATTTATCATTTATGATAAACCACCTTTTGCGTCTTCCTCACTATCGATCAGTAAGTTATTACCATTCTTCGCACCACTCTTCACTCTCGTCATTGCTTTGTTTAAACTCAGTTCGCGATTTCAACGCAGTAGGCTGTCACTTGTTGGAGTAGTTAAGCAGAACATCTTTTTTGGATGAAAGTACAACGTCAATTGTGAGTCTTAGCATTACTACGAGCTACTTTCACTACGCCTTTGAGAAGTTCTGTCAATTGCTTCATTGCTTTTTCGAGACAGAAGTTAAACAATCTTCGTTGCTACACTAATTTACACCTTAGTTGCTGACATGATTCTGGCTGTCTTGGTTCTCCCATTCCCTACTCTCGTTTTTTGTTCCTACATTTTTCTTTCGATAGTTTCTCTACACTTCACTCACATTTATCTTAGAATTTCTAACGTCTTTCAACCTATTTTACTGAGTAGGCTTCCTCTAGGACCACACATAGTGTAAAAGTATTATGATTTGCTACTGGCCCTATCCTGTCTGATTTCTGCGTTAAACTAACGGTTATCTTATTTGAAAACATATGAAGACGGTCTCTGTTCCCGAAAGAACAGGTAAGTAAAAGACTGTATCGGTTCTTTCGGGAACAGATACCATCTTTATATAGTTACAGCCAACCCGGCCATTGACCTTCTTCTGTGCGAATGCGCACACTTTGTCCGAACTGTTACAAAACTCGTCAGCTTCGTCTGGCGCGTGTAATGAGTGAATGGACAAATATCTATTACGAACGCTGCAAATGTAGGTTGTGGCCAGTTGGGAATGTCTCACTGAAAGCGTGCAAGAGATAAATCCCTGCGGTAGCGCTATCTTCTGTGCCCTCGGTGGTTCAGGTGGATGCTGGCATGGTAGCTCAGCGTGTTCGGTCAGAGGGTTAGCTGCCCTCTGTAATAAAAAAAACTGACATAATGGATCAACAACGAACTGAAACGGGAGTCTTGCGACGTCCGACCCGAGCAGATGCAACGAACTGAAACGAACAAAATTGAATTAAAAAAAAAAAAAAGAAATGGATAGAGCATCTGCCATGTAAGCAGGGGATCCGAAGTTTGAGTCCCGGTCGGGTCACACATTTTCACCTGTCCCCATTGATGTATATCAACAACACCTATCGGCATCAATGGGTTTCGATTTAATTATCATTTTATTTGAAAACATTTGAATTTCAAGAGAGACCGACAGAGAAAGAAAGAATGAAAGAGCCAGCATCAACAATATACAGTAACCTACTTCAAAGTCCAGTCTTGTTGTCGCTCTTTAACGTTGTAGGCCCATTCAAGCTGTTCGAAATGTCCCTGTTCACAATTCTCAGGCGTTATACCAACTGCTTTATTTACTACAGGCGCGTGTAATATTGCCAACATAAGTAAATTTCAAACATTTGCAGAGATAAGTGAATACGGATTAATTCCGAAAAGATAAAACCCATCTGTATCACGAGATAGGGATCATTATCGCAATAGATACCAACCGTGGTGCTCTACCGACTAGTATTGTAAAACAATATCATATAGAAGGAGGTACAATGTTGCTGTAAATAAATAACAAGGGTTTTTTTTAAAAAGAGTTCTCATAATGTCCAGGTAGCTACTTTTGCCATACTGGAGGTTAAACAGGTAAATGAAACGACAGTGATGTCACTTTGCTAATCAAATATACTCATAGTGACCGGACCTTATACAGTCTGTATTTCTGTAGTACATGAACAGGATGGTAGACGTGCCGAGAAAGAAAAGTCGTAGATCGTGTTTAGGTACAAGAAAACGAGAGAAGGCTCCAACGTTAACTTCCACATAAAGGCTGTGGAACAAGCCTTTGACCGGGCTATTGGCCTCACTGTAGGTTAGAGTGCAGCCAATCTTCGCCTCTGTACTATGAAGGGTATGATGACTCACACGGCTTTGACTGTCTTTCACCTTTGCGAAGGTCCACGATACTTATTTGACAGCAAGCTGATCGGATCTGCGGCTGCGCTGGAGGGACTGCAAAAAGAAAAATCCGGTGTTGAACCAAGTGTCTCTAGTTACGCCCGGATCTAGTGGGGGAGCAAACCGACGTATCTGCCCCGGGCAAAAATTACAGGGGGCGCCAGATTCGAATTCTTGAGGAAAAAAACCTTGTTTCACAAAATGCCTAGCATCCAACACACGATGATCTGTCTACTAGTCATATAATTTTCAAACGCATCCCAGCTGTTTCTCAACATTTGTGAACACATTGTAAGCTGATTTCTGAAAGAATTGTAAGCTGATTTCTGACTGCGTGCAGAGTGTACGTGGTGTCTCTGCCAGAGGAATCCCCGGCATATCTAGAATTGAAAAACTTTCTCGCACACGTAAGGGGCGGAGCTATAGGAGCTAAGCTAAATAAACTCGAACGGGTGCACGCCAATTGGTGTTTGTTTATGTGATTGACTGGGTGTGCAACGATCAGCGTTGTTATAATTACTGGCGAAATCCATAGATTCAGACTACCAGAGTGGAAATAACCGACTAACAGGAATAACAGGTAAGAAAGATTATTTCCTAGATATATCCAAGAAAACCAAATTTTAAGAGAAAATTTTTACGAGATCGCCGTACTACCAGTTGTACCCTCCCCGGTTAGCAGCCCCTTTAAGTTCTCTTCTCGGAATAACGCGGAAAACGCGTTGTACGAATATATAACAACGCCTAACCGGAGAATAAACGCGGAACAAGTGAACCTGTGATTCTGGCGGGGTTAATTAAGTTAACCGGGAAATACGTTTTGACAGTGGCAGGAATAGTTACAGAAGTAATGATAATAAGATCGTTTGTTAGAACGAGTAAGGAGAAGAAACGATGCCATCACACAAATTATATGGAAGAACATGACGATTCTAAATTTATACAAGATTTCGTACTACTACTTTGCGATAGCATGCTTGAGAAACTGGAGCGTATGGATGAAATGTGAAACTGTTTCCTGACGTAGACTTTCTACTTGTAGTAGGCCTAGTTGGCATTTGATATTGTTACCTCGTGAATTATGTTCACTCGTGTTACCGATATAAATGAAGTACATAAAATGACCATTTGTGCCAAAACAGTCTCGCTTATTTGATGTGTGCTACAATTGCTGCAATATTAGAAATGCCTATTTCATTTTATCTATCAGACAGTGATAAAACAGACGCAATTAAATCGGGAAACCATACAAGTCTTGCGTACTATTCGTTATGAACAGCTTATTCAGTACCACTTTAGACAAATTCATTTTGATTTTTCATGTAGCAAAAAGTTTGAACAATTTTGATGAGGTTTTTTTTTTTTTTTTTTTTTTTTTTTTTTTTTTTTTTTTTTTTTTTTTTTTTTGCAGAAAGCAGACCACGCAGTGTAAAGCTGTAGCAAAATTGAAAGAAGATGATAGTGTGATAGTGTTACGGAGATGTTTAGCAAACTCAAGTGGCAGACTCAGCAAGAGAGGCGCTCTGCATCGCAGTGTAGCTTGCTCGCCGTTTCGAGATGGTGCGTTTGTGGATGACGTATCGAATATATTGCTTTCCCCTACTTATACCTGCCGAGGAGATCACGAATGTAAAATCAGAGAGATTCGAGCGTGCACGGAGGCTTTCTGGCAGTCGTTCTTCCCGCGAACCGTACGCTACTGGAACAGGAAAGGAGGTAGTAACAGTAGCATTTAAAGTGCCCTCCACCACACAGCGTTGGGTGGCTTGCGGAGTATAAATATAGATGTAGATGTAGAACAAATGTTCTGACCTAAGGATTCAAGATATGTGTACTGCCTTGCTTGTGTCTTGTCTTCACTAGTTTTATGTTTCTTATATTTAATTTTATGTCACACAAAAAAGGAAGTTATTAGGTAATAGACAATAAAGGGTGCAAATTCTCGGAAGAGTTCTTACTCTGTCGGTCACAAACAATCCACCCATTATTAATTGTGAGGTTTTTCAAGGGGGTTGGAATGTCAAACCAGCCGCCAGAAGAGGCGCCAGAGGACATTTTAATTTCCACTGTCCTTGATTTAGGTTTGATGTATTCTGTTACAAAACACACACGTTTGAATTCCAGTTCAGAGACGTGTGATAGACGAATGCTGTGTGAAGAGTCGTGGAACTCCACTTTGGCACAATTAAGACCGAATAACACATCTGACACGTCCTCGAACACATATGTTTAATATATGAAGCTCCTCACAAAGATGTGCGCTACATATTGAACATATTTTTGAGAAATAATTTTTTTTAATGTTTTACCTTCCATCTCAAAATCTGGGTGGTGGTGGGGGGGGGGGGGGGGAGGGGGGGGAGGGTACCACTATCAAGTCTTTGCCCTGGTTCGGAAATATCGTAGATGCGGGCCTGTCTCTACTACCGGAGTAAAGTGCTCTACCCATACCCAAAGACTGGAAAGTGGCACAGGTCACACCAATATTCAAGAAAAGTAGTTGTAGTAATCAACTAAATTACAGGCCCATATCGTTAACGTCCATATGCAGCAGGATTTTAGAATATATATTATGTTCAAACATTATGAATTACCTCGAAGGAAATCGTCTATTGACACACGGTCAACATGGGTTTGCAAAACATCGTTCCTGTCAAACACAACTAGCTCTTTATTCATATGAAGTTCAAATAGTTCAAATGGCTCTGAGCACTATGGGACTTAACTGCAGAGGTCATCAGTCCCCTAGAACTTAGAACTACTTAAACCTAACTAACCTAAAGACATCACACAAATCCATGCCCGAGGCAGGATTCGAACCTGCGACCGTAGCGGTCGCGCGGTTCCTAACTGTAGCGCCTAGAACCTCTCGGTCACTCCAGCCGGCTCACATGAAGTGCTGAGTGCTATTGACAACGGATTTCAGATCGATTCCGTATTCCTGGATGTCCGGAAGGCTTTTGACACTGTACCACACGCGTGAGTCTGCAGCAGACTAATAGATGCACATGCGGGGAAGAAGGTTCCCCTGAACACATCGTCTTTTTCTGCGGACAACGCACGATCACAAGACACACAGTACACGTAGACCACTTGAACACACAAAATGAACTACATGCCATAGTACGCGATCCTGAAAGGTGGACTGAACTTAATACACTGACTGACGAAATCTCAAAGATTCAACATGCTGAATATTTACGCAACAGACCATACAGAAGGCAAGTCGGCACAACCAGACAACAGGATGCCCAGGGGATCACAGACATTACTGATACATCGAGTGAAGAAGAAGAAGACACAGATGCAGACCAAGGCACCAACACAGATATTGAGGCGTCCAGCGCGTATGACCCATAGTGTCAACTAAAGTGGCCTCAAAGACTTTTCCCGAAAGACCGACAAATGGTGCATATGTCACATAAATTCTGGAAAACTGATTGCACCTAAATGTAAATATGTATATAGTTAATAGTACCTCCATGTCTAACATGAGCTTAAAGCTAGGCACCTCTTCAAGGGACCTACGCCTTCTGGTAAGAGGCAGCGCACGGCCTGGATGGAAGGATCTTAATTGTGGTCCCTCTTGACTGAGCCCAACCCGACGGATACATATTGTAGATCGGGGAAAACCACCTTTCAGGCTGTGTTGCTGGCGGGGCCGGGAGGTGCTAACTAACGCATTATGCAGTATCATAAGCCTTATTGCTTCAACACAAATTGTCAGTTTTAATGCACCTGTACAACCGCTACCATAACCACTATTTTACCAATACCATCGAAGCCAAAGCTTAAAGGTAGGCACCTCCTCAAGGGACCTACGCCTCCTGGTAAGAGGCGGCACACGGCCTGGATGGAAGGATCTTAATTATAGTTCCTCTTGACTGAGCCCAACCCGACAGATACATCTTGTAGATCGGGGAAAACCACCGTTCAGGCCGTGTTGTCGGCGGGGCCGGGAGGTGCTAACAACCGAACAGTCTTTATTAGGAGCCATGCAAGCCCGAAATAAACAGCCACATTCCATCTCACCTCTATTACCATTACCATAACAACTTTCCACCAATAACTTCTGAGCCAGATCATAAAGCTGGGCATTATTTGTTATTCATCACAAGGTAACTTTGCAGACTAGACATGGAGGGTTAGTTGGCTAATGTACCTCAACCTTCCATAGTTAAGTAAGTACTTAGAATGGCAGACATTAGAAGGAATGGTGAGCGACGTCCAGCGACTTGAGGATCATTCCAAGACCCTGGACGCCGCCCACAACCAGGTGACGGGCCCATACTACACCATTCCTTTCCCTATTCCTTTCCCTTTTCTCTACTTCTTCCAAACATCCATTAATTATTAAGTTTTTGTGTTATTATTTTCTTAATTCTTTCGTATACTTGTCTGTCTGTCTGTATTATACTTATTTTATATTTTATATTAGTTTTAAGATTTTAATATGCTGCACAATAACAACAAAAAAAGATAAGAACCATACAAAGCCCGCCTCCACGTGGCGGGACACGGGCAACGGTGTGGGTGGGGACGGGAGCCGGGGTGATGGCACAATAAGCCACTCCGGACCCCGGACCCAGCCACAGCGGCCAAGAGGCTATATAAGACCCACCATAAGAAATTAGGCGGTGGGTCATTAAATATAAAGCAGCAAGTGAAAAAAAAAAAAAAAAGTGTACCACACAAGCGGCTCGTAGTAAAATTGAGTGCTTAAGGAATATCCTCTCAGTTACGTGACTGGATTTGCGATTCCCTTCAAAGTGGTCACAGTTCGTAGTAATTGACGGAAAGTCATCGAGTAAAACAGAAGTGACTTGAGGCGTTCCCCAAGTTAGTGTTACAGCCCCTTTGCTATGCCTTATCTATATAAACGATTTGGGAGACAATCTGAGCAGCCGTCTTCGGTTGGTCGCAGATGACGCTGTCGTTCATCGACTAATAAAGTCATCACAAGAACAAAACAAACTGCAAAACGATTTAAAAAACAAATCTGAATGGTGCAAAAAGTGGCAGTTCACCCTACGTAACGAAAAGTGTGAGGTCATGTACATGAGTGCTAAAATGAACTCCTTAAACTTTTGTTACACGATAATTCAGTGTAATCTAAAAGCCGTAAATTCAACTAAATATCTAGGTCTTGCAATTTCAGACTGGGTGTTGTGCGATGTCCTTAGGTTAGTTAGGTTTAAGTAGTTCTAAGTTCTAGGTGACTGATGACCATAGATGTCTAGTCCCATAGTGATCAGAGCTATTTGAACCATTTTGCAATTACGACCAACTTAAATTGGAAAGAACACGTAGATAATGTTGTGGGGAAGTCTAACCAATGGCTGCGTTTTATTGGCAGGACACGTAGAAAATGTAACAGACCTACTAAGGAGACTGCCTACACTACGCTTATCCGACTTCTTTTAGAATACTGCTGCATGGTGTGGGAACCTTACCAGGTAGGACTGACGGAGTACATCGAAAAAGTTCAAAGAAGGGCAGCACATTTTGTATTATCGCGAAATATGGGAGATAGTGTCACTGAAATTATACAGGATTTGGGCTGGAAATCATTAAAAGAAAGGCGTTTTTCATTGCGACGGAATCTTCTCAAGAAATTCCAATCACCAATCTTCTCCTCCGAATGCGAAAACATTTTCTTGACACTGACCTACATAGGGCGGAACGATCACCACGATAAAACAAGGGAAATCAGAGCTCGTACGGAGAGATATAGGAGTTCATTCTTTCCGCGCGCTATTCGAGATTGGAATAATAGAGAATTGTGAAGGTGGTTCGATAAACCCTCTGCCAGACACTTAAATGTGATTTGCTGAGTATCCATGTAGATGTAGATGTCATACACGATAAAGTCTAAAGGCTTTTTATTATCAGCTGTGAATGTGAAACGGCTGCCGATGATGAATTACATTAATTGTTTGATCTCCACAAATACATTTCCTCTCATTATAATAGTGAAAAACGCAGTGGATTTACATATTTTGCTTTTTAGATATTAAATTAGGTTCTTGGCTACCCAGCCTTTCAGCCAACTCAGACCATGATATATTTATATCAAGGCATGTACGTGTTTTGCTTATTTAAAACTGACACCCATATTTGTACTAATGGAACGAGCTTTGTAGTTTCATCTGTTCTCGGTAAGACACGGTATGTGGCGGGAGCTATTTATGGTATCACATTCCTTTCCCAACCCAGTCCATTCTCGAAAGGTATTACTCCTTCAGTTTACAGTTGAAGACATTCGCGGAAAAACGGGCTAACTGTCAAATATAAAAACTCAGAGATAAGTAATGCCTTCTATTGCTGGGTACAGGAACTATCAAAATTTACATTGATCTCACCCCTTAATGTCACATTAGGATATAATATAACGCGTAGAATTTCTTGAGTTTCGCTACACACGATTTTTGTAATGAACAGAATTGGCGCAGGGAAGATGAGAAGAAGAAGCGAAACAGGGGTGAGGGACAGTAATTATAACGGTGTAGTGAAAAAGTCAAAATTACAAGGTTCAGATTGAGCCGGTGCGAGAAAATAATTCCATATTGTACCTGCAGATACACGGGAGAAGTTGTTTCGTGGTTTCCGAAATCTACAATGGACTACGATATTCTTGTATATTTGGATGTTTGAATCTGTATTCATTCAAGCCGTGGTATACTGATGATCCAGAGAGTAGGCGGCAGACAACCAATATTTATAAGATTACTGTAGGTGAAGCACACGTTCAGTCTTGTAAGAAAGCTTGTCTAGCAATATTTCGTATAAGCAATGGACGCCTATCCTGTGTGAATAGAAAAAAGAAAACACCTGGAACTCCTGAAGTTAGTTTCTGTGTTTCGTTAGGCAACAAAACGTTAAGACGTACATTCAAAGTAATAACTTTATGTGCAACATGACATTAAAAGTGAAATATTTTATTTAAGATGAATGAGCGGGGGAGACGTAACAATCGCCCAAATAAATGTAGCGAGGTGAACCAGGAACCAGGGGCCGATGACCGCAGTCCTCTGGTCCCTTTAATCCCACAAACCAACCAACCAACCAACCAGGAACCTGCATGTGCGCGTGTAAATAGCTTTCCTTCGCAGTCAGGTCACTACTCCACGAACAAGAATTCCAATATGACGCATCTGTATACGTCTAAACATTGGGTTGGGGTTGGGTTGTTGTGGGGGAGGAGACCAGACCACAAGGTCATCGGTCTCATCAGATTAGGGAAGGACGGGGAAGGGAGTCGGCCGTGCCCTTTCAAAGGAACCATTCCGGCATTTCCCTGGAGCAATTTAGGGAAATCACGGAAAACCTAAATCAGGATGGCCGGACGCGGGACTGAACCGTCGTCCTCCCGAATGCTAGTCCAGTGTGCTAACAAGTACCTAAACATTAGTAAAATGTACAGTCTCCAGAAAAAGAAGTACAAAGACAGAAAAAGGAACCTCTTAGCCTTCGTATGTATTGTAAAATATTTTATCACTTTTCCAATATCGCTTTGCAAAACCACGTAGTGGCATCTATCAAGTTTATTATCACCTTAAGATGCAAATTTCATGTGAGAAAAGTGGCCAGAAAAAGAAACAACTCCAAGCAAAGCTTTATTTCCATGTTAAACAGGCTGACACTGCCTTTGAAAATTTGAAAACGAACTCAGAATACTCAAAACTTATAATTCTGTTACAGTCATTGCTTTCATCAATGGTTGATTTGTTTCGCGACGACACCTTGTGATAGCGGTCATTGGCTCGATTTAGTTGAGCCGTAAGTAATGTGTTATCACCAATCTTCCATTTTACAATACTTTTTACTGCAACTGATGGTAATTTGTGACTGTGGATGTATGGTAATTTAAAAATCAAATCTTCATATACTATTGTTTTTCTTTGTTAACTATTATTTTTATTTTGTGTTCCAGTGTAAAGGATATGACAGAAACAATAACTGGTCCATACTGCATGGACTTTCGTTAGAAAACTAAGAATAAAGCAGTCTGATAGACCTTTTCTAGCATCATTTTCACCCCCCTTCTCCATTTCTAAACACTGTGAGTTAGCCTGTTTTTCTGCTCATGTCTGTAATTGCCGTTTTAACTGAGCGCGCTGCCAACTGCTGACGTGTGTTGCTGTTGGTTGTTCCGGATGACGCACGAACGATATAACATAACTAAATGAAAATGTAGCACGGTTCGTGCACGGTATACGTGCAGGAGATAAAACAAATATACGTTCTATTAACATAGTCTTGTACGGAGAAACAATCAAAATGAACAATAATAATACAAAACTGTTATTTTATGGTCGAACAATGAAGCTGTGCGTACGTTTAGGAGATAACGATACATTCGCTTTTACTGTATTCCTCTAGAGGAAAACATAGGAAGTGAAAACAAAACTGTTGTGTTACGATCTAATAACTAAAGCGAACGCGTAATACATTTGTTATTAACACATTCTTCTACAGAGAACCGCGCGAAATTTAAATAAATATTTTTTGATCTAACAACTTGAGTTAGGCATGCAGCAGATATAAATATATTCGCTGTTAACACTTTATTCTATAGGAAAGCTTAAGAAACGAAAATGAAATAGAAATTTTGGTGTACGATTTAATAACTGACAAAGATAGGTTTAGGGTCTACGTATTACATCGTGGAGCATTTCACTGTAGTGGGTCCCTTTCTGCAAGTAGTGGATAAAAAAAAGTAAAAATTTCAGTGTTTCGCGCTGAAGTCTATACCACTAAATTACAAAACATTTACTGTTAGCTGAAGTAGTGTGGTGGACAATACGTCCCCTCGCTGTGGAAGAGGTTCTGGGTTCAAATCCTATCAGATGCTGTACCTTTTTTTTTTAATCTTTGTCAAAATGGCTTTGATTAGTAAATTATTAAATCTTGTAGCTATAGATACATTTTTGACCGCCTTGCACAAAATAGAAACAGATCATTCTACTTTTGTTTTTAATCAGTACATCAGCAGTTTAAAAAGTTTAAACACTATGATGGATCGTTACAAATAATTAAAATACACAAGGATTCGAAATGAAAAAAGTAAGATAGGACTGAAAAATGTGGTTTAGTAAAAAAAGTTAATAAAATGTTTTCAGTGTTCTGCTGACTCGGTAGAGGTGTTTCTGATTCCGAAGCAGCTGTCTGTCGAGCCTGAATCTGCCTCGTTCGATAATCGTCAGAACTACGCGACGAAATTTCACAATCACAGTCTGGTTGATGATCAGTTACGGTCTTACTAGCTTCGTCCATCAGTGTGCGTCTGTGCCAGTATTAGTTCAATACAGTTTTCGCTTCATCACACGCCTTCTTTCAATCGTCTTTTGTAATGCTGTTGTACTGCAGTTATACCGGTAGTCATTTGTTGAAGTTGGGAAATGGTGACACTGCTGAAGTTGTCCGGTGCAACTTTCTGTTTCCTTAAATTCCAAATAAGTTCGACGGGGTTCAGATCACAGTTGTGGAGTAGAAGGCGTAACACTGTACGTCTTTCCCGGCTTCTTTTAGTACTCTATCTGCTGTATATTCTGGCTCTTGTTAGCGCGTTAAATCTGCACCGAGCGGAAATTTATGCTTAGTATTCTTTACGAGAAGAAGTCTTTGTTAGGCGCTTAATGTTCCTGAACACAGTGGTAGGGTGCTTTGCCTAATACCACAATACTTCCGCCTGGAATATTTGGTATTAAGCGCTCTTGCAACCATTTTATATAATTTTCACTGTTCATTTTGTTGTGTTAATCTTCCGATCTAGATCTCGAATAATAGATGAGCTCTATACCCGCACTGTCCTTACATTCTTCCCTACTACGTTTGCACCTCTCTCCAGAGCTCTTTCTGACGATTTTAGAAAACGTTACCATTCTTCTTCTCGACAGAGCTGAACTACGTTATTAATGAAGACTTTTCCGTCTGAAAGTACTCTTCGATAACATTTATTTGCGCGATCACTGTCAATTTCAACAGACACAAAGAACACAGAGTAGTAGTAATACACCATGGCTATAAAGTGACTGTACTCTGATGTACCACGTGCGTGATTCGCGTAGTGTCGAGATTGTCGGACGGTTTCGGCCCTGCCATTATGTAAACGAAGCTTAGTTCTGCCTTCTGCCATCGGCAGTTGTAAAATGAACAGGTTATATGTGGAAAGAATGACTGCCGGTAAGCCACGTCAGCTCCAGTTTCTCTGGCTTTCTGGTCTTGGTCATTTCACGAGACATATTATAAAGAAGGAGGTAATACGTTTCCTGTTGCTTCTTCGATTGTACACTCTCGTACCCTGTGACACAGTAGTTTGCTAAGCATCTCCATAACGCTTTCTCACCGGGTAAATGATGCCGTAATGACGCAACGCGCTGTGCGTTGGGTCTTCTCTAGCTCCTCTCTTAGCCCTACTTAGTATATGCCCCAGACTGATGAATGACACAAAGGAATCGGTCAAACGAGTGTTTCGCAATCCACTTCTGTCGTGAGTTGCCTCCAATGCAGCTCAGCTTCGTGTATGCTATCCATTGCATTAGTTTACTGGGGCCTGTGCAATTTAGACTTCCCCGAACGGCTCTTCTTGTTTCCTCATTCTGTTTCCTGCGAAATCTTCACAATAGCTATTTACTCTTGCTTCCTCATTCTGTTACTTGCAACATTTTGCCAATAACTATAGATCTCTTTGTTTATTGATACGGTATGCGTTACATTTATTTAGGTTCAAGGCTATTTCCATTCTCCATACCAACCACTAGTGCCCCCCCCCCCAGATCTTTTTGCATTTCACACATTCTTTTGGCGTTGTAAAATTTTTATAGACAACATCAGATTCCACGAACAACCTAACAGAACTTCCGACATTATCCACTAGCTAATTATGGATCATATACAAACTAAGACAAATCAAAATACGCTCCACGAAGGAATTATCCGAATAGGAAGTAAACCGGTAGATGTCATGTACATGTACATACAAACAAATGGCTACAATTTCAGAAAATCTTGGTTGATTTACAAGAGAAAGAGCATCACATATTGAGGAAGTCAATAATGAGTTGGTCCTACCCTGGCTCGTATGCAAGCACTTGCTCGGCTTAGCATGAGTGATACAGAATGAGATTTTCAGTCTGCAGCGGAGTGTGCTCTGATATGAAACTTCCTGACAGATTAAAACTGTGTGCCGGACCGAGACTCGAACTCAGGACCTTCGCCTTTTGCGGGCAAGTGCTCTACCAATGAGCTACCCAAGCACGACTCACGGCTCGTCCTCACAGCTTTACTTCTGCCAGTATCTCCTCTCCTACCATCCAAACTTAACAGAAGCTCTCCTAACAATCTTGCAGAACTAGCACTCCTGAAAGAAAGGATATTGCATAGACATGGGTTAGCCACAGCCTAGGGGATATTTCCAGAATGAGATTTTCACTCTGCATCGGAGTGTGCGCTGATATGAAACTTCCTGGCAGATTAAAACTGTGTGCCGGACCGAGACTCGAGCTCAGGACCTTTGCCTTTCGAGGGCAAGTGCTCTACCAACTGAGCTACCCAAGCACGACTCACGCCCCGTCCTCACAGCTTTACTTCTGCCAGTACCTCGTCTCCTACCTTCCAAACTTAACAGAAGCTCTCCTGCAGAACTAGCACTCCTGTCCGGCACACAGTTTGCCTCTCCAAACACGTTTGGCCTGGAATCTAATTGACTGAAGTAGAACTGTCTTATGAATCCCTCTTCTAAATTAGCCCCGATGACCAGAAGGCGGGTGTCGAGACGCCCGGACATCAGTGGGATACCGTCTAGACTGTCACGAGCCATACGGCCCAAAAACCAGCAGCGACGGTCTGGAGTGCCATTTCGTTTCTTATCAAGTCCGTTTCGTTGTTATCCGCGTTAACCTGACAGCACAGTGGTACGTCGAGGATATTCTACGCCCCGTTTTCTTCATAGCAAGCCATTCTGCGCTCACAATTTCGCTCTTCATAGTCCAAATAACTGATTCCATAAGGGTTAGAAATGGACCAAAGCATTATTCAGTTTCATATCTTGTGAAGCTCTTTCTCTTGAATAAAACATCCAGTTTTTTACTGAAATTATGATAATTTATTTCCCTGTATGTGTACATCTCACTTCTCGATTTTCTACCCATTCGACTAATTCATTTGTGGTGCGTCGCTTGTTTAGGATTTATTGCAAATACTAAAGGTCTTTCGGATACTCTCCAAACTACTGTTATATCTGCCTATTTCGCCGCGTCAAGGCCAATGTTGATACATTACTATCGATATTTTGGTAAGCAAGCGGTGGTGATTTGACTTCGGGTGTCGGGAGATTCTGCGACACGCTGCGAGAGGACTTGACATGTTGCATGTGCTGACGTTGAGACCATGCGCAAGCGCGTTACGGATAAAGGGGCTGGCAGTTTAGTGATAGCGAAGCACGTCAAGTGTTATATGTGGGTGCAGGCTTTCTCGACGAATTTCATATATGAAGTCTTCACCGTTTGTCAGCCGAGTAGTGTCGTCGTCTCGTAGCAACGTTTCGATGGAATGCGTCTCCATAATCTTCAGGCGAACATCATCCGAGTAGTGTCGTCGTCTCGTAGCAAAGTTTCGATGGAATGCGTCTCCATAACTTTCAGGCGAACATCATCCGAGTAGTGACGTCGTCTCGCAGCAATGTTTCGATGGAATGCGTCTCCATAATCTTCAGACGAACATAATCTTCACCTGAAGATGATGGAGACGCATTCCATCGAAACGTTGATACAAGACGACGACGCTACTCGGCTGACAAACCGTGAAAACTTCATACACGTCAAGTGTGTCCAGTACAGCGACGAGTGCCAACTCGAAAAGGCAGCGTGTTTTCTTATGCGGAGGTGGCTGTACGTTTATGAGCCACATATAAAGTCGTCAGTTCCTCCAGGGCTGGTATGGACTGATTTTGGAACATTTCCATGCAATGAATCCAGGTTTTAATTTTGACACGGGCGCACTTCATCGGGGTGTACCTGCTGCGAGACCATTATGACAGTCATTATGAACATACAGTGGAAGTGAATGGTGAGTTCCTGTCTGCTGCACTGCCTTGTTGCAGCAAAAGCGAGTGATATACTGCTCGCGTGAATGAATCATGGTAGTGCTCGTGGGAGCTCAGCTCTCCTAGGATTTACATTTCTGTTCCTGTAGTGGCCGTTGAGAAATAGGTAGCAACTACTGCAGTACAAGGTGTTAGATTTATGTGTTATTTTTATTTAAGATTTCAAAGGCAGTCCCAGTGTTAGTATATGTGTGTTCTAATGGTTCAAATGGCGCTGAGCACTATGGGACTTCACATCTGAGGTCATGAGTCCCCTAGAACTTAGAACTACTTAAACCTAACCCACTTAAGGACATCACACACATATATGCCCGAGGCAGGATTCGAACCTGCGACGTAGCGGTCGCGTGGTTCCATGTGTGTGTTCCTGTGATATAAATGTTGTACCTCATGGATGGTGTCTTGTTGTAAAATACTTTGCGCTGAACCGCCTGCAACAGAACTCTGTTTCAAAATGTGTGACTCTGTCAAAGGACCCGTGTACTTAACTGAGTAGAGAACAGAGATTTCATAGATTCATTTGTTGCGTTAAATTAAAGCAAAACTGCAAACCTATATCTTATTCATCAAAGACTTGTCCACTCAGGATTCAGTAATCATATCTGGTGTTAGATCACTTGCTAAATCAGTTTTACTTAAATTTGTGCGCCAGTGCACCGAGGAAGGGAAGGGTTAACTGCTGGTGTTGTCTTGACCGTGGAGCGCCTGTTCGAAGCAGCAGCCGGAAGGACAGCCGGGTACAGCCGAGAGTTGCTGGCTCCCAGTCGAGGCCGGGGGTCGGTCAGGCGGAACGGTGCTGCTCTGGCCACACCGGGGCGAGCCGTGTGCCGGCCCCACCGCGGGACTGCGGCACCAGCGTAGCCAACAACTCCTCTACAGAAATGTGTTCCATATCAACCGTGTGAACTGATACTATACACTAAGATGGCAGAGGTCATGGGGTAACAATCTGCACATATACAGATGGAAGTAGAAGGTCGTACATAAGATGTAAAGGGGCAGTGCAGTGGCGCAACTGGCATTTATGCTCAGGTGATTCACGTGGAAAGGTTTCCTACGTGATTATGGCCGCACCAGGAGCATTAACATTCTTTGAATGCGGAATGGTAGTTGCAGCTAGACGCATGGGGCAATCCACTTCGGCAATCATTGGGGAATTCAATGTTTCGAAATTCACTGAGTCAAGAGTGTGAGTAAAATACCATAAATCAGGCAATATCTCTCACCACGGACAACTCAGTCGTCGACGGCCTTCACTTAACGACCGAGGCCAGTGGCGCTTGCATACAATAATAAGTGTTGACAGACAAAGAACATAGCGTAAAATGACCACAGAAATCAATGTAGGACGTACGACGAACGCATCCGTTAGATCAGCACGGCGATATTTGTCGTTATTGGGGTACGGCGGCACACGATCGCCGCGAGCGACATCGCCTGCAGCGCCTCTCCTGTGATCATGAGCACACCTGTCGCACAATAGATGACTGTGATGAGTCCCGATTTCAGTTGGCAGGAGCTGATAGTAGGGTGTGAGAGTGGCGTATACCCCAAGAAGCCATTCATCCAAGTTGTCAACAAGGCACTTTGCAAGATGGTGTGGGTACCGCGAAAGTGTGGGCTGCCTTTACATGGAATGGACTGGGGCCATTGGTCCAACTGAACCCATCACTAACTGGAAATGGTTAGGTTTTGCTTTTGGGAGACTATATTCAGGAGAACAACGATGGAATTTATATGGATACTAGTGCGTCACGTCGCAGCACCACAGGTGTTTGCGATTGTTTTCAAGAACATTCTGCACATTTCGAGCGAGTAATTTGGTCCCCCAGCTTTTCCCACATGTATCCCATCGAAAGTGTATGGGACTAATCGAGAGATCAGTTCGTGCACAAAATCCTTCACCGGTAACACATTCACAATTACGGACGCCTATAGAGGCTGCATGCCCCAGCTTTCCTGCGCTGGAGCTGCTGCACAAGACGGGGAAAAAAGGGGCAAGGACACGGTATTAGGAGGTATCCCACAACTTTTCACACCAGTGTGCTTTGTTCGTCATAAGAACAAACCTGATGTAAACAACCATAAACGCGACTGGTGAGCAACCTAACACACGTACATTGATGTTATTACAGTCTTGGAAATAGGTCCTCCTTACGGATACGATATCTCATTACTAAGTTACGGTAAAGAAAACTGTAAGACATTCTGATATATTAATAGCCGTCAACCTTTTCCTTGATCATACTTCAGCCATGAACTCTTTTATTTCTAAAATCGTTTATAGTCGCAGTTTCTGTGCTGTTGTGCTCTGATTTTCGTGCTATTTATAGTTAGTGGCAAAATGGCTGACGCTACTTTCTGCTCCGTGAAATACTTGCGTGGAAATAGTTCTCAAAGTTTTTCAAAGTTTACAGGAAAAAACTGGTTCTGAAGCGTTCCCTAATAAAATTAAAACATTCTTCTAAAAGGGATGTATAGCTGAATTGTAGCGTTGTAGAATAATAATCTGGTCAGCTAATGAATTACTGGCAAGATCTCGCTTTGGTTCCTTTTCCGTTCAGTTTGGAGTAGCTACATGTTTAAAAAGACAGTCACCAAATATACGATAATTAACAGATGTACGATCATCATTATTATGAAAAACTCACATCTTCTTTTTCTATTTATATATTGCACGGAAAATTCCAATTTTCATTGCAGATATAAATTCTTAGTTGTCGATTTTGTATAAAACATTATTAACAAAGTTTGTTAAGGGACAAAAATGAAAAATCAAGTAGGCCTCCTACGTTTATTTTTATGAAACACACATTGTCTCACACAGCTAGAGTGACTAGCGTCGTGGAGACATGGAAAACAATTTTCACGGCTTCGAGCACAGCGTATAAATGCTGCATTTTTACAGTGTCCACCGTACCACTGCAGTATGAACACAACTCAACTGGTCTGGGGGCAAGTTAGGGGATTTGTCGCGAGAAGTACCAAGGCATTTAAGCTTCCTGCCAGCTGCCATACTGGAACTAATCCACGAAGTCTTGTCCCAAGTCACTGCTCACTGCCGAATGCTTGCAACATACAGGACGATACCTCAAAAAGTAAGAGGGAAAATGTGGCTCTTGGATGGATTTGTAGATTTTTTTATTGATCGACTCTAATCAACCTAGCAGATGAACGTTCCAGAACTGAAATGTGTTTTCGGATTCGCATATGGAAGTAGTTCAGGGACTGCCAGATCACTGACTGTAACTAATACCTTTAGTGGCTTCAGTATTCAACTATACGATGAGGTACGCTTTTCAGTCACCCATAGCTCGCGCAGCAAAATTACGCTTTTTTTAAGTTAGGAATTTTCATAGCTCCTGTTTTTAATTACAGTACTGTGTTATTTGCGAACGAAAGCTGTTTAAAAACTGAATGACATTCGAAGCTATTTGTTTCTTTGCTCGTCCATTCTTACGTCTTCAATGCAGCTGCCCACACCGCTGCAGGTTACTTGAACCAGATGGCTGGCAAGTGGTTTCCAAGTTCAGTGCACTGCTAAAGTTATGGTCCCGTATTTCCCCTCATTCGATGTGCGCCTAACGCACAGAATAACTCTTAAACCTAGTATCGTAGTTGACTTTACAGACAGCTTTACCTCAGCTCCACGTAAAACGAAAGCCAATGAAATTTCAGGAAACGTGGAAGAATACATGGTATAGTGTTTACATCAGGGTTATTCTTATGATGAATGCAGATTAGTTCCTTTATTTACCATATCCAAAAGACCCTGTATGGCTGATGTCTAATCTACGTCGCGTTTCTCCTCTTGCACCAACTTGTCGATACAACTCTGCACTACTACCTGGTACGCGATATGTGAAACACACTACTCGCCAATACAATAGCAGCACTACGAAGGTGGCACGAAACAAACGTCTAAATGATATGAGCTGTAATGTATATATGGATATGAGAATGAATAACATTTCAGTTTAACAACACAAAGCAGGTAGGAGTAACGCCATCTAAACTGGGTACAGCGGGTTTCTCTCTCTGAAAACGCCATAAAATGTTGGTTGTTTGCAAGAAGGTCGAGTTACACCTCTGGTTTGAAGGAAAACTGTCTTCCGGCAAGTGTCGGAGTTACAAAGCGGCTGGTTCGCGATTTGTCGAGAATGAGTTAAGTCGTTCCGTGACAGCGGTGCTCTCGTTAAGACAGGTGGCTGTGCCCTTTCTTTCACCAAGATACTGGACACTTACATACTGCCCGCGCTGTCCTAACGTACCTCGACGCAGACGGTGTTCGGGTATTGCGCTGCCCAGCACGTTCTCCAGATCTCTCACCCAATAAAAACATCTGGTCATGGATTGACGAGAGACAGGTACATTATCTCTAGCCATCCACTAAGATTTATTAACTATCTCATGGAGTTCAAACAACGTGGGATCACGTACTCGTGTCTGTCATCCGAGGTCAGTTTCACTTGACACCCAGCCAGTTTAGAGCTGTTTTGTTGTCAGACGTACCAGCTCCACGTACCGAATTTCGCACTCTGTGTACTCCCATATTGTATAAAAATTTAGTTATATCTTTTTTCTGCTATACTTTACACGTACAATAAGAAAAATTTCCTTATTTGGTATCCTTCCTGACGTTACAATTTTTTTAGCAATCAGTGTAATTCTTATACGAATTATATATAATTATGTGCATGAACACAGAAACTTTTAAAATTTGCAAACACAGGTAAACCATCTCTCTTACATATTCTCACAAGATAACATCACAAGGTGTCAGATCAGATCTAGTACGCCAAAACGTAAGAGGCAGATCCAGTGATAGCTTCCGCCATTTTACGAATATGCTACGATATGGTGCCTTATAGACTTTTGACTTCGTATTAATCGTAATCAAACTGAATATATTAATTTGCCGTACATAAACCGATCTGTGTAAATATATTTAAATTTTGTAACTAAGAGTTAATTAAGGAGAAGGATACATTTTGGGACACCCTCAGCGAGACTATTGAAAAAATCCCAAGAAGAGAGGAACTGATTATCATGGGAGATCTGAATGGAAGGGTAGGAATTAGAGAATCTTATAGAGTAGTAGGAAAACATGGAGAGGACGAATATAATGACAATGGGGAACGATTGATTGCAATTTGTGAACAATTTGATCTAAGAATTACCAACACATTTTTCAAACATAAGGACATTCATAAATATACTTGGTAAAAGAACACCAAAGAACTTCGTTCTATAATAGATTATATTATCATTAGGCAAACAAGTAGTTTCAAAGCAGTAGACGTCAGATCTTATAGAGGAGCCCAGTGTGGATCAGACCACTATCTAGTTAAAATGAAGTCTTTCTAGCCATGGAAGAATGCAAGGAGTGGTACAAGTAACATAAATAAAACGAACCAGACTGAGAAAGATGAAAATTTGCCTTTTAATATTGACATCCTACAAGACGAAAGTATCAAAACACTCTTTGCGGCCAGGATGGAAAGGAAACTGGTTGAATCATTTGAAGAAAGTACAGAGGAAATATATGACTATATGAAAGCTAATGTGAAAATCATAGCAACAGAGGTGTTGGGTAAAGAAGATAGCAACCACGACCGTGCAGCATAGTGGTGGTCAGAGGAACTACAGGTCCTCGTTAGAGAAAAAACGAAATGTGTTCCTTCAGTGGTTGAATGATAAATCAGAAGAAACAACATCAATATACAAGGAAAAGAAGAATGAAGTGACGAAAAAAATAAGGAGGGCAAAAAATGAAGCATGGGAAAGAACATGTGCCAAGGTGAATAGCAAATTAGGATTTGGGAGAGCAAAAGAAGCATGGTGAGTATTGAAAGGGCTTCGACAGGATACAAAAAGCAAAACTAATCTCCAACTGATAACACAAAAGGAATGGGAAGAGTATTTCCGAAAATTATTAAATGAGGGCAGAGAAGAATATCTAGAAGAAGGATCAGGGGAATATAAAGGACATGAAGATGATGAGATCCAGATTTTAGAAATTGAAGTACTTCAGGCGTTGAGAACAGGAAAGAATGTTAAATCACCGGGACCAGGCAATATCAATCTGGAGTGTCGGAAAAATGGTGGTGACAAAATTGTGAAACTGGTAACACAGCTCTTCAACAAAATGATACATGGAGAGTCAATACCCAACGAGATGAAGCTAGCTTACATTAATACAATATTTAAGAAAGTGGATAGCAAAATTTGTTCAAACTATCGAGGAATTTGTGTTACAAACACATTAATGAGAATTTTTGCGTAAGTAATTAAAAACTAACTGGAAAAAGATTTTAGAACCCAAGAAGAACAATGTGGACTCACGGCTGGGAGATCATGTGTAGACCATATTTTCACATTACGACAGATTTTGCAGAAACATAGGGAAAAATCAAAAAATATAGGATTAGTTTTCATAGATCTAGAAAAAGCGTATGATACTGCTCCAAGAAAATTACTTTGGAGAGCACTACGTATGGAAAACAAAAACTCTTCCTTGATTAAAATAATACAACAGATGTATAGAGATAACATTTGCCAAGTGAAAGTTGGTAATAAACTTTCACAGAAATTTAGAACAAGCAAAGGCCTTTTACTGGGCTGTCCCATGTCACCATCATTATTAAAAATCTATATAGCTATTAGCCTTACAACATGGTCTCGTAAATGTAATAGTATGGGATTAGAAATAAGAGACGGAGTTTACCTACATCATTCATTATTTGCTGATGATCAAGTAGTCGTAGCACAAGATGGGGAGGATGCTAGCTATATGTGCAATCAACTAGCAATAGCATACAAAACTTGGGATTTGAAGATTAATTACCAAAAAACAGAATACTTGACTAATGACTCAGATGAGCTACACATTGAAGGAATGAAAATGAAAAGATAAACACTTTCTGTTATTTTGGATCCATTTTGGAAAACGAGGGAAAATCAGAATCAGAAATCAATAAAAGAATTAGTAGCGGACGGAGGGTCATTGGGATGCTTAACTCAGTCTTATGGAGCAGGAATGTAATGAGCAGAACTAAAAAATTAATATACAAATCCATATTAGAGAGTGTGGTTCTGTATGAAACGGAGACCTGCACAATTAACATGAAGCACATTAAAAAATTGCAGGCTCTAGAGGTGGACTTTTGGAGAAGATCGACAAGAATCTCCAGGATAGAAAAGATAAGGAACACCGAAGTAATAAGGAGAATGGATATAAAAGAAAGAATATATGACGTAATAGATAGGAAGAAATTACAGTGGTATGGGCATGTACGACGGATGGAGAAAACCAGAAAACCAAAATTGTTACTGGAGTGGGAACCGGAGCGGAGAAGAAGAAGAGGACGCCCTATGACCACCTGGATCCAAAATGTACAGCACACAATGAGGAGAATGGGTGCAGAGGAAGAAGACACAAAAGATCGAAACACCTGGAGAAATATTTTGACAATATAGTTTAAGAACGGTTATTGTTTATATTGTAATTTCCAAGCAAATTATTACGTTGGAGATAAACCTCTGTAATGAGGAAAGCTCAAAATAATAAATAAATAACTAATAGTTCAACATTGTGAGGAATAAAATAAAATTTAAAAAATAAAGTTGGTATCAGAGGGAATAGAGCTCGAACAGACAAATTACCAGTCATACATTAGACTACTTTTACCTGTGGAGCATGACGGCAGGGGTCGCCAGCAGAGGCCTGGCCACTGCGTCGACCTAGTCACCGGTCTGGAACAGTGATCAAAGAGGAAGACACTGATAAACAAAACCCTGCAACAGCGACCACACGGATTGTCCAGGTCGTCATCTCGTGTAATGAGGAGTACTGTCTGCTGAATACACAGGCTGACATTTATCTTTAATCATGGACCATCATCATCTATCTCTTCTCACACCGCAGCGCAGGGTAGCCGCACGGTCTTTGCCGTCTTGTCACTGTTCGCGTGGCTGCCCCCTCCCCCCACCCCCCAATCTGAGGTTCGAGTCCTCCCTTGGGCATGGGTATGTGTGTTGTCCTTAGCGTAAGTTAAAGTTTGATTAAGTAGAGAATAAGCTTAGGAATCGATGATTTCAGCAGTTTCGTCCCATACGACCTTACCACAAATTTAAAAAAAAATTTTCTTCTGGCACCTCGAACATTCCAGCTAGCCGGAAGGTCCTTGAACAACGAACCCACATAGTTGGCAGGATTTCTCCCACCACTGTAAAAATCTAACTAGTCATTGACACCGTCACGGAAGTAGTAGCACAGGTCTTTCCTTTAATTCAGTTGAATGCAATTGTCTTGACGGCTGGGAAGCAGACGGCATTTGCGTGGAACATAGCGTCGGAATCAATCGATGGGGACAGCAGTCTTAAGAGTAGAACTAACATTCGTTGTTTGAGCAGCCAACATACAGGCGCCGTACCACATGTCAACCGAGGGACGTCAGAATCAATTACTACGCAACGTGTACACAAAGTCACGTCGACCACACGAATGGAATGCAATCATTGGCGGTTAGGGTATTTGCCATTCGCCGTTACGTTCCATGAAACCTACACATCCGTGGGGCGAAAAGATAGACGGATGACATTCCATACTTTCTTCCATCGTACGCAGGGTAGCCTCGTTCAACCACGTTGGCGTGGAGGTACCTATTTAATAGGGAGTAACAGCATTCACAGCTGTGGGCGATCGTGAAGTAGACAGAAAGTCCGGCACACCACTATATGCAATGAGGAACGTCTTAACGTCTTTAAATGATGGGGAAATATGACCGACACTAGCTGGAGGATGCAGTGATTGTGGCCTCAGTTCGCTGATCTTGAGTTCTGTCGTGTTGACTTACTCAGAATGCCATAGTAGGCGAATCGTTCCAAGAAACAATGACCGCGCTCTGTTCCTGACACTGTTCAAACCTATGGCACCTTCATGGGTAAGCAATGTCAAAGTGTCGTAACGAATTTTAAAAACAAGGAAAGCACT
Source organism: Schistocerca gregaria (assembly GCF_023897955.1). Taxonomy (NCBI): domain Eukaryota; kingdom Metazoa; phylum Arthropoda; class Insecta; order Orthoptera; family Acrididae; genus Schistocerca; species Schistocerca gregaria. Next base: position 796,735,616 of record NC_064920.1, read on the forward strand.
CACGAAATATCAAATGCAGCTTTCAGTCTCATAGCTGTCGTAACAGGCGGCGGTAGCACATGTGGGAAACAGGTTAATTGTGGAGCTAACTAAACATTAACGTACTGTGTCCTTTGGTACATGTCCATCATATGTAGCCTGTAAAGTCGCACCAATGCACGTATCTGTTGTGACAGCCGACGATACGTGACCGCAGCAATGTGCTGAATATGGTCATTTAACAGCACCTCTAAACTGTTGAATGCGTCACTTCAGTGATGAGCATTGCCGTTCCCAGGGCCATCCCCTACCGACATCCGTATACTTCGTCTTCTGGAGACTCTACCGCCACTGTACCGCATTGTTGAAGCCATCGCCATGCCGTCTGTATGTCATTCCCTGACCTTCCCAGCAGTATGACATCGTCGCCATATGCACAACATCGGAATATCGCGGTCAGTAAACAAACTCCTCTCGAGTGTCGGCTCGAGGGCTATTACTGCAAATAAAACGGCAAACAATGGGCATCCTCACTCAGGGAACGCTCGATACAAATATTTTTTGATCGATAACCTTTCACAATTACCCGGGAATGTGCTGCTTGAATCAAGTGTAGGACTATACCTACAAACATGCGGAGACGGCCCAATCCGTTCCAAGTCTGCACTCAGGAATCGGTAGCTCTGGCGGTCAAATCCACAGCAACTTGGGCACCATGGAGATTGCAGGCCTCCATCAGTGCGATCACTTCCTTATACAATCCCAACCCATGTGCAAATTTCTCTTTTCACCAAAGCGTGTCTGATAGGAATGTATTGCATTCTTGATTGTAACGTGCAGACGGGCGCGGAGGATGCGTGTAGAAAGCTTATAGCCAGCGTATAACGAAGTAAGCCGTCGATAGTTTTGTGGGTGCTGCCCATCACCAGATTTAGGCATAGGGATCATGATGCGTCCAGTAAATTCGGTGGGGACTCGGAAGACCGGCGTCATAAGTTCTTCACACATTCTGGTGTTCTTGTACCGATGAGACTGGAGACGGAGTGGTAAAACTCAATTGGGAGCCCATCAGGCCCAGATGATTTGTTCAACGCGTTGCTCATCAAGACCCTACCCAGTTGGTCCCGGGTCAGAAATGTGCTCTTTATTCGCACGAAGTAATGGCCGCTATCGACAGGGGATCTCAAGTTGATTCCGTATTTCTAGATTTCCGGAAAGCTTTTGACACCGTTCCTCACAAGCGACTTCTAATCAAGCTGCGGAGCTATGGGGTATCGTCTCAGTTGTGCGACTGGATTCGTGATTTCCTGTCAGGAAGGTCGCAGTTCGTAGTAATAGACGGCAAATCATCGAGTAAAACGGAAGTGATATCAGTTGTTCCCCAGGGAAGCGTCCTGGGACCTCTACTGTTCCTGATCATATAAATGACCTGGGTGACAATCTGAGCAGTTCTCTTAGACTGTTCGCAGATGATGCTGTAATTTACCGTCTAGTAAGGTCATCCGAAGACCAGTATCAGCTGCAAAGCGATTTAGAAAAGATTGCTGTATGGTGTGTCAGGTGGCAGTTGACGCTAAATAACGAAAAGTGTGAGATGATCCACATGAGTTCCAAAAGAAATCCGTTGGAATTCGATTACTCGATAAATAGTTCAATTCTCAAGGCTGTCAATTCAACTAAGTACCTGGGTGTTAAAATTACGAACAACTTCAGTTGGAAGGACCACATAGATAATATTGTCGGGAAGGCGAGCCAAAGGTTGCGTTTCATTGGCAGGACACTTAGAAGATGCAACAAGTTCACTAAAGAGACAGCTTACACTACACTCGTTCGTCCTCTGTTAGAATATTGCTGCGCGGTGTGGGATCCTTACCAGGTGGGATTGACGGAGGACATCGAAAGGGTGCAAAAAAGGGCAGCTCGTTTTGTATTATCGCGTTATAGGGGAGAGAGTGTGGCAGATATGATACACGAGTTGGGATGGAAGTCATTACAGCATAGACGTTTTTCGTCGCGGCGAGACCTTTTTACGAAATTTCAGTCACCAACTTTCTCTTCCGAATGCGAAAACATTTTGTTGAGCCCAACCTACATAGGTAGGAATGATCATCAAAATAAAATAAGAGAAATCAGAGCTCGAACAGAAAGGTTTAGGTGTTCGTTTTTCCCGCTCGCTGTTCGGGAGTGGAATAGTAGAGTGATAGTATGATTGTGGTTCGATGAACCCTCTGCCAAGCATTTAAATGTGAATTGCAGAGTAGTCATGTAGATGAAGATGTAGATGTGCTGTCTTCCTGCACAGCCGCGACTGCTTGCATGTCGTGCAGCACGTCTGCCAGTCGTATGTCGTTGCTTGGGCCCTCGGCACAGAAGTTGTGTTAGTATTGGGTGAACCCTCAGGCAATATCTGTTTGCGTCACAGCTTACCTCCCCTCCGCCATTTCGACTGCTGTGATGACTGTGCGTTTGCGATGATTTGTCATACTATGATGTTCAGTGATGCCATGAAGACCACCTTTTATCCTCACAAAAACTCTTCTGGCGCCATTCAATTATAATACAGTGAGCTGGAGTAAGCAGGCTTTGATGCATTGGACGGTCCGTTTATGGTCTGCTGATGGTGGTTGCAGAGCCGGTTCTCATAATACCATGGCAGGTCTGACACAACCAGTCTACCACAGCAATATGGAACTGTAAACCCACGGAGCTGTAGGCATCGGCGCCAGGTATCCTCAATTTCATGGCGATAGGCCTCATCTTGGATGTGGGAAACCTTTAGTTTGCATGGTCCCTCACTACACCTTCATGTCTCAACGCCAAATGTCACCGCACAGAGCCCTCACTGTAGGTACACGCTATCTAAGTGACTGTTCAAGTGGCTGGGAAGCTACATGTACCCACGATTGTCGCCGAGTTGTAGAATCCAGGTGTCTTGTAGCGCCAGGTGTCGTACCAGTGCATGGAAGCCGGCAGTGGACGAAGTGCGGGTATTGGTCTTTGGGTTCAGAACAAAGTTGAAATCACTGCTTTCTATGTAATACTCCATATTTCCTTGAAACAACGGGGTCACCTCCTCGGAGTAGGTGTCTTGTAGCGCCAGGTGTCGTACCAGTGCATGGAAGCCGGCAGTGGACGAAGTGCGGGTATTGGTCTTTGGGCTCAGAACAAAGTTGAAATCACTGCTTTCTATGTAATACTCCATATTTCCTTGAAACAACGGGGTCACCTCCTCGGAGTAGAAGACAGTCCTTTCTCGTCGTTTCGACGAGCCTGATGGCGCGTAAACGTTCATCAAACAGACCGCACACGCTGTAAGAACGACACCAGTCACCGACGGAAGATAATTCATGTCCGAAACCTCACTCGCTTCCCTTAGCAGTATAGGTGTGTCACCACTACCGTCGCCAGCCGATAAACTATAACTGTAGAAGTCAAATAAGTTATTTTGCACGCCTCGGAGGTAAACGGTATAGAGGTCTGCCAACCGTAGCGTGTCTCTTAAAGTATGTAGCTTCACAAGGGCACGAATACCGTTTATGATAAGCGTACCTATGCGGTGCACTTGTTAAGATGTCTGGCTCGGAATGATGATGGGATCGCCATTACTGTGGACTGACCATCATTCCGTCACTGGGGTAGTTAACACACAAGTTAAAGGTCACCTAGCGTGTGGGACATCCCCAACGCTGCAGCAGCGGGAGGCATCAATGGATCAGTTGTTTCCTGAACCATAGCATTCAGTTCCAGCCAGTCTCCCAATGGGTACTGTCGTGGTACAGGTTCTATTGGTTGACATGTGGCAGTCCCCCCTCCATGCTAGGATCCATTTCATCGCCATGCGTTTGGTGCTCCAGGTCGGTCAGTGTCAGCTGCATGATGGGAGGGGCATCACCTAAACCAGCTGGCAGTGACATGTTGGAACCTTTCTCGTCCTCTGGCTGTGCACCTCCCTCGTATGCTCTTCTTCTGAGAACAGCCGCCTCTTCTTACGCCATTTTGGGGACTTCTGTTTGTGTCGTTGCGTCTTCGCATCGGGTCGAGCGTTGGTATGATCCTTCTGAACTCCCACTTCCTCATCTGGAGAAAGGGTTGACTGTGGTGTCACTTATTCATGATCCCAAAGTAGTTTCTGGCGATGTTACGGGATTCTACTGGATAAAATGTGAGAGCAACAGTATAGGATTGGAGGCAGAACTCACACTCACATGATATAAGGACCAGTCGTGGTCGACACCCACATCGTTCCTCGATGCCTCCTAGGGAGGGAAGTGATCTGTGGCTTAAGGAGAAACCTGCACGAGACGTCTCTGAAGGCAGTCAGAGAACCTAACATTTTTCCTCCTCATGGGTAAGAATTGTGCCATATAGCCGTAAAGCGTCTAAGATCAGAGCAGCGTGGACTTCAGTCAGCAAACTCACACTGTTGAAACTCCCAGACCAGCTTGATGAACCACCACCACACTTATGTCCCATCAGAATCGCAAAAACGGAAGCCATCAGCGGACCTGTACAGCACACTGTCACAAGTCGTTTAATCTGTGAGTTTGAGGTAAACCGAGCTGGAGACAACGGATAGATGAATTCCTAGCAGACCTGAATTTCTAAGTGCACCAAGTCAAACAAAAACATTCAAATTCGTGAGATTTAGGTCGTGTGCACTGTGCATTGAACAAAAGCTTCATCGTCTCCTATGGGTATGAAAGAGCCATAATTCTTCTAGTCGATCTAAATAACACTACAATACAACGTCGAGCGCAAATAATAAACACTCGCTAGCGGAGCGCAGCTTGGAGCCCTGAGCACGTCCACACGGCTAAAAAGCCTAAGGCTGACTAAACAATCGTCCATGGAGCCATCGTCACACCGGCTGCTCAAAAATCATTCATGCTGTACAGCTGCACAATATGCTACACGCAATTTCAAAGATAAATACTGATGTGGTGCTGTAAGCAACTTGTCATACCGAAATGGATGACGGGATATCAGGACATGTATGGCTCAAAAGAGACAGCTGTGTCCTTGATAAGAGTTGATCGTTGCTCAACTGAACATTATTTCACCACTTGACACTGGTTTCTGCTTATTACGGAGAGAGCGCAATATCATCTGTTTTATTTGCATAGCAACACATATTCGAAGAGAAAGTTTGTAATGTTTGTCATATAGCTGAGAGAGAGAGAGAGAGAGAGAGAGAGAGAGCGAGAGAGAGAGAGAGAGAGAGCGAGAGAGAGAGAGAGAGAGAGAGCGAGAGAGTGAGGGGGGGGGGGGGTGAGTAATTTTTATTCTTCCCACATAATGCACAGCTGAAGTGAGCTGTGAAAACGCAAGTACAGCCAAGTACGAGGTACTGATACTGTGTTCATTTCCCATGTAAATGTGGCGAATATGATATTCTGGCAACTATTTCCATAATGAAAGCAACACAAAAGACGTCCTAAATCAATAAATAAAATAACTACAGATAAGTAGCTTTCAGGGATGCTAGCTATAGTGCAATGCCATAATCTGAGATGTTTGTTGAAATCGCATGAAGGGTTTAAAAGTTGCTAATTCAGAGATCCATTGTGAAAATTTTTGTTCACTATGAAGTATCAACTTCTGTAGTTTTAAAGATATGGAAATATCAGATATCGCTAACATATTAATACTTGATGTGAATCATTATAGACTCTCAAAGAGGTGTAGGAAGCTACCTTTCAGATTGTCTGACACTCCGCCGTGTCTTGCAGTATTGTCTCCTGCACAAAGGCTATGAGAGCGACAGAAGTCTAAATTCCTTGTACTGCGATTTTACATATTTCTGGCGACGTTGTTAGTCTTCGTAGCTAGACTCGTTCATGCTGATCACCTAGCCGAAAGCCGGAAATGTCGCGGCGCGCCATCTGATCTAGGCGCCCTAGCATTCAGCCCCGCAACGATTTCATCTCTCCTCAACAGCAGGCGTAGGTACTTTGACTCGTCCACATACTCGTAACGTTACACTTAGCATCTGATCAGTTCATTGTGTCCACTCCATATGGATCTAAAGAAATAATACTAAATTTTATTCGATCTCTTTCATACTTCATATACAGACTTACATTGATTTTTATTTATTTATTTTATTTATTTAGCGTATGTCTCATAACATCACATTATATTGATAATACATCTCTACTGTAAAAATCTCAGTTCATTGACTTCAATACTTTCTTAACTTAAAATAATACCTAAAAGTCATAATAACATATCTTGTACCACAAAACAGAGCTAAAGCTTCTAATTTATTAATGTACAGTCTCATTTGAAAACATAACGGGAAAGATGAGTTCACAAATACTGATTGACTACAATTTTCTTTGCTTTTGTTACAATAGCTTGCTGACGTAACAGTAATCACTTCAAACTTTTGATTTAATTATGTGTTATTGTGTAAAATTGTGGAGACACAGTGAGTGAACGGACGGCATATGTAAAGTACTGATGTTTTATTTTGTTAAAAACTGTATAGCCTGTATGCATAAACAGATTCTTCTGCAATTATAAATCATGTGGCGTATATAACGTATGTACCACTGCGCATTATTTTGCATAAAAACACCCAGAAGAGGTGTCAGGTCTTAAATCAAATTGTATTTCATTTCTGGGTATAATACGTACTCTTTTTATTTAAAGTAAGTTTAGTTTCGTAAATTTAGAGTTTCTTTAATAGATATGGTTTCTTTAATTTTGTGATCGGGATTACCGCTAATTTTTAAGGGCTGGAGTTTCTCTGGTAGGCTGCTTCACTCATCAGTCAGTAACAATTGAGCCTTTCCCGCGCTTTCGATTGTGCTTTGTACAACATTTCTCTATCTCTAGGAGTAGCTCTGGAGCAGTCTTACTGTACAGATCCTTGTAGAGCTGCGCCAAATAAAGTTTCGTACGGATGAGGAAAATCCTACATTTTGCATTTCTTTTATTGTGATTTTTAACTGACTACAGTTCTGAACATTTCATTAAAAATCTGAGAATTATTAATAACTTAGTTCGGAAGTTATTTGTGTGTGAACTTTCTTGTCGTATTTGAAACCTCGTACGGTGTGTTTTGTGAATATTTGAATACATTAAGACCAGTATTTCTTTCTAAGATGCCCACTGAACGTTCTGATGTAAGTCGCGAGTAGGTGTGGGTCTGTGACTATATAGGACGTGAAAAGTATTCGGGTCAGACTTGTGTTCTTCTGGCTGATTCCCTGTGACAAACTGGTAGCGTGAACACGTAACCAGCTTGCGTTAGTAATAGCTTAACAATAAATACGGGCTTCATAGCCATTTACTACTTCTTTCGGTGACAATAAGCCAAATTAGCTGAACTTATATAATTTTCAAGCAAATTGTTTAGCAGAATGTCAGATAAACCGTCACTGACAGTGCAACTCGAGTTCCTGCTGCTAATAGGACGAGAACACAGTTCGTTTGTTATGTATTTTTAAGTTTCCAACACGAGCGACTTATATTTACAGTTACCTGTTCATTTCTGTAATTTCTTGTGTGTTTGAGTGCTTACTAGGCACAACCCTTTATTTTGATAACAGTGTAGCGTACAGTAGCGCCATTGTTATGGACCTTTATATCGACCCTTTCATCGCACAGGCATTTGTTTGTTTTGGTTAGTGCAGCTCATTGTTGGACAGACCATCAGTGAGAGAGCATCTCGAGTTCCTGCAGATAATAAAACATGTACACCATTCGTTTGTTACATTTTTGATGAGCCTCCAACAGGAGCGACTTCTTGAGTACAGATGTGAGCAGAGTTGGCGACCCTTCGCTTACATCTCCAGGCAGTGTTGGCTTCGTCACACAGCTTGAAGCTGCTGCCAAAGGGCATCATTGTGGGGGGTCAGACGCGGGTATGTGAGGGACGTTGAACCCGACCCACTTTTCCCTCGATCAGTGCTCTACTGTTGCTGCCGCAGATAATGCCTACACTTAGGTTGATCCGACACTCATTGTGAAGTAGGAAATCATTCCAAAGTTCGGCAGGCAGCTAAAGACATTCCGAGAGACCTATCATAAGGCCTCCCCGGTTCCTTTGACGAACATGTTTCGGGAGTTATCTGTGGCTGACGAAGTCTCTGAGCCGGATGCAGTCATCCACCCCGTTCCAGAGGAAGCTTCTCAGCCTGAAAGGTCTGGGCATTCACAGAGGGTGTGTTTGCTGGCAATTGGGAGCTTCAACGTTAGGTGCGTAATGGGGTCCATTAGGTACATGGCTGCAAATGAGAGGAAGATTCCCTATGGTTTCGGGCGGCTAGCGGAAATGGTAAAGACTGCCAGTCTTGCTGACGAGATTAAGGAGGAGCTCAACATCTACAACATCGTCGATAGAACCGACTGTGCTCCTTTGGTGCAGAGCCGAGTGTAGGGTCTGAATCAGAGGCTCAGGCGGTTCTGTGACAGCCCAGGCTTCAGATTCCTTGACTTGCGCCATCGGGTGGTGAGTTTCCCAGTTTCACTTAGTAAGTCACGAATCCACTACACACAGGATGCCGCTACCCGGGTAGTAGGGCTGTGTGGAAGGGACTGAGAGTTTTTTTTTTTTTTTTTTTAGGTTACAGGACCTCAGGAAACCACAGGAAGGGTGTCTGTTGTCTGACTAAAAGGGGGCAGGTAAAACACAGTAAGGTAGTTGTAGAAACGATCTGTGTAGTAGTTGTAAATTGTCGGAGCTGTGTTGGGAAAGAACCAGAGCTCCAAGCCCTAATAGAAAGCACTGAAGCTCAAATAGTTATAGGTACAGAAAGCCATCTAAAACCGGGATTCAGCCAATTTTTTTTCAATCTAACGGTATTCAGAAAGGGTAGATTAAATACAGTTGGTGGTGGAGAATTTATTGCTGCCAGAAGTAGTTTACGTTGTAGTGAAACTGAAGTAGATAGTTTCGGCGAAACATTATGGGTAGAGGTTATACTTGACAGTTGGAATAAACTATTAATAGGATCGTTTTACCGACCTCCACACTCAGAACATATAGTTGCTGAGCAGTTCAAAGAAAACTTGAGTCTCATTTTAAACAGGTACCCCATTCATACAATTATAGTGGGTCATGACTTCAATCTACCCTCGATATGCTGGACAAGTTATACCTTTAAACCCTCCTCCAGGCATAAAACTTCATTCGAAATTGTACTGAATGCTTTCTCAGAAAATTATTTTGAACAATTGGTTCATGAGCCCATTCGAAGTGTAGATGGTTGTGAAAGCAAACTTGACATCTTAGCACCAAATAATCCTGTACAGATAGGGAGTATCGAGACAAATACAGGGATTAGCGACCACAAGGCAGTGCTGCTAGCCTGAATACCTTAACACCTACAACCATCAAAATCAAACGCAAAGTTTATATATTTAAGAAAGTTGATAAAAATACTCTTAACGCAATCCACTCCATCCGATCTGATCATGTGAAAGTAGAGAAGAAGTGGAGTGATTTCAGAGAGACAGTATCGACGACAATTGATAGGTATATACCGTGTATCTTAATAACTGGTGGTACTCATCCCCCATGCTACACAAAACGGGTGAGATCGCTGTTGTAGAAGCAACGAAAAAAACATGCCAAATTTAAAAGAAGGCAAAATTCCCAAGATTAGCAAAGTTTTGCAGAAGTTACAAATATAGCACTTACTTCAATTAGACATGATTTAACAGTTTCCATAACGAAACTCTGTCTCAGAGTCTGGCAGAAAACCTAAAGAGATTCTGGCAATACATAAAATACACCAGCGGCAAGACGCATTCAGTACTTTCACTGCCCGATAATAACGGTGAAATCACTGAGGACAGTGCCACTAAAACAGAGTTTTTAAACACTGCTTTCGGAAACTCCTTCGCCAAAGAAGATGAAGCAAACATTCCTGAAATCCAATCAAGAACAACTGCCACGATGAGAGACATAGAAGTAGATATCCTCGGTGCAGCAGAGCAGCTTAAATCTCTTAATAAAGCCAGCACCTCCGGTCCAGATTGTATAATAATCCGGTTCCTTTCAGAGTATGCTGATATAATAACTCCATATTTAGCAATTATATACAACCGCTCGCTCACAGAAACATCAGTACCTAAAGCCTGGAAAATCCCGCAAGTTACACCAATACACTAAAAGGGAAGAAGAAGTAATTCTCTGAATTACAGGCCCATATCACTAAGATCGATTTCCAGTAGGGTTTTGGAACACATACTGTGTTCGAACATTATGAAGTACCCCGAAGAAAACGATGTATTGACATATAGGCAGCAAGGATTCAGAAAATATCGTTCTTGTGAAACACAACTAGCTCTTTATACTGATGAAGTAGTAAGTGCTATCGACAGGGGATATCACATTGATTCCATGTTTTTAGATTTGAAGAACGCTTTCGACACCGTTGTTCACAAGCGTCTTCTAACCAACGTGCGTGCCTATCGACTATCTTCTCAGTTGTGCGATTGGATTGGTCATTTCCTGTCGGGAAGGTCGCAATTCGTAGTAATGGACAGGAAGTCATCAAGTAAAACAGAAGTAATATCTCTAGGATGTATTACAGGCCCTCTATTGTTCTTGATCTACGACGGCTATTCGGAAAGTAAGGAACGACATGTCGCGAAATGGAAATTTCAATGAAAATCAAAACACTTTTATTTGCAACAGTTAGCTACAACTTCCATCTACTTGTCTCCATAGTCTCCGATCCAACACTTAGACGTTTATTGTATCGTTGTACCAACTTCCCAATACCCACGTTATAGAAGGCAGCCTCCAGTGTTTGCTGCCAGTTCTCAACGCTAGCCTACAGCTCGTTGTTTGTGCCAAAATGTTGTCTTCATAGCTAGCGGTTCATGTGAGCACAGATCAGACTCAGAGGGAGACAATTACTGGCAGTATTGTGGGTAATCAAACACTTCCAAAAGAAAACGATGCCGGTGCATCTTCATTGCCACTGCAGAATGTGGCTGAGAAATGTCTTGAAGAGGAAACCGCACGTCAGTTATGTAATGTTGGCTGCTTAGTTATAGGCTATAGGATCTTGATGTGCTCCCTGTGTGCTCAGAACTAAAAAGAACGACCTAACGTGATCGATGGACATACTAGAGACACTGCCCAACACACTTGTGCAAAACCTCATCAGGTTTTCACTATGGTTTCCCTTTCGAGACAGATCGTTCCTTATTTTTCGAATAACCCTCGTATATTAACGATATAGGTGACAATCTGAGTAGCCGTCTTAGATTGTTTGCAGATGATGCTGTCATTTACCGTCTTGTAAAGTCATCAGATGACCAAAACGAATTGCTAAATCATTTAGATAAGATATCTGTATGGTGTAAAAAGTAACAATTGAGCCTGAATAAAGAAAAGTGTGAAGTTATTCACGTGAGTACTGAAAGAAATCCGCTAAATTTCGATTACGCGATAAGTCACACGAATCTGAAGGCGGTAAATTCAACTAAATATTTAGGGATTACAAACACAAATAACCTAAATTGGAACGAAGACATAGATAATGTTGATGGTAGAGCAAACCAAAGACAGTGAGTCATTGGCAGAACACTTAGAAGATGCAACATCTCTACTACAGAGACTGTTTACACTACGCTTGTCCGCCCTAGCCTGGGGTACTGCTGTGCGGTGTGGGATTCATGTCAGGTTGATACCGAAAATGTACAAGGAAGGGCAGCTCGTTTTGTATTATCGCGAAATAGGAGATATACTACCACAGACATCATACGTAAACTGTAGTGGCAATCATTAAAACAAGGGCGTTTCTCGTTCTTATCATAAAATTTCATTCACCAGTTTTCTCCTCCGATTGCGAAACAGTTGTGTTGGCACCCACCCACAAAGGGAGAAATGATCATTACGATAAAATAAGAGAAATCAAGTCTGGCACAGAAAAATATAAGCGCCCGTTGTTCTAGAATAGAACGGTAGAGAGACAGCTTGAAGATGGTTCACTGAACCCTCTGCCAGGCACTTTACTGTGAATAGCAGAATAACCACGTAGATGTAGATCCCAAACGCACGATATTTTTACGAACCTTCAGGTGCTGTCTCCAAGCTTGAGTTATGCCGCGTTTGCGTGGTAGATATTAAGTCGCATTTTCTTCAACATTGTTTTTGTCAGCTGAACAAGTACATTCCAACGCAATATGAAGGGCCATATAACAAGACGCCTACCGATATAGGCAGACAGAAGTGTTAGAGCTGATGAGAAGATATAATCCGCCGACCACCAAAACACGCATATTTCACCATGTGGGGTACAGAATGTGATAGGAATAATACCGAAGGCGGCATGAGTCGCAGTGAAACAAAGAGAAGACACTGAAGCAGTGACCTGAGAGAGCTAAGGGCAAAATGAGGGACGGCGCCATTAGCGAGCACGCTGGCCGCGGCATATGGCCACCTGGCGGTCAACACGCCGTTAAGCACATCCATCAGGCCGGGGGCCGAGCTCTGAGCTAATAGCCGGCGGCGGCCTCAGGAGGCCACTGATCAGAGGCGTGCCGAGCTGAGCCCTTGGTCGATACGGCGGGTGGGGGCAGAGAGGCGTCGCCGCGTCCCGGCTTACAGCAGCTTAAGAAGTGCCGCGCCGCCGCAACGGTAGGCCATTATGCGGATCAGCTCCTCAGGAGTCGACCTCAGTGGCCGGAAGGCCACCGATTTGTTCACTTTGACGCACTCGCCCTCTCATCATGAAATTATAAACATTCCACTTGCTTTTGGGTCATATTGGTGGTTGGTATTAAACTGACAATCAGGATTTATGGCTTCATAAATTCACGCAATAATTGTTTTGTGTTGATGTGTCACTTTTGAGCGATACGCATTTTACTTTTTATAAAGAACTCCTTTTTATTAACACTTTTCCAAGAGAATTGTAACGTAACTTTTTTCATTAACGAAGTTAAAAATTTTAGTGGTTCCATTCTCGATGCAGCTGAACAAAGATAATAACTTGACCTTTAAAATTAGCACTGACATTAGCACTAAATATACAACACTGAAATTCACTTTATAACCCCGTTTACTTTTGAGAAGCCTGGTGGCGGTAGCCCCATACATTTCCAGACCGACTGCAACTCCTCTCACACTACTGTCACTTTGTTGGTAGTAACTGCAAAACCACCTTCGTCGCATCTCATCCATAAGTCTATTGCGAATTATTTCTGAAAGGAGCTGCACAAGGCTGATCTCACAGTACTGTCACATAGTTGGTATAGTAACTGCAAAGCCACAATCGTCACATTCCAGCCAGCTTGGGGTCTCGTGCATTCTCATTCGGCTGCACCACCACGTTTCGGTTCACAATGGTACAAATGGCTCTGAGCAATATGGGACTTAACACCGGAGGTCATCAGTCCCCCAGAACTTAGAACTACTTAAACCTAACTAAGCTGTGGACACCACACACACACACGCCCAAGGCAGGACTCGAACCAGCGACCGTAGCAGTCGCGCGGTTCCGGACTGAAGCGCCTAGAACCGCTCGGTCACAGCGGCCGGTTACCACGTTTCGGTCTCTGGATGCACGAGTGAATGGGGACCACATATGAGAGGTTTAAGCGGACTAGGATTCAATTTATCTAGTTGGGTGTCAACATCAGTTCCCTTTTCTATTCGAACTCATTATCTCTCAGTTTCATCAAACGTCTCAAATTCCGTTCTTTGTTGATCGTTTACACTTGATTTGGCCAATATTCCGTCGTTTTACGTGTCACTTCTGAATACCTTTGTATCGGTCAGGCTGGCCACCTTCTTTCCGCATTCCATAGTCCAGTTCAGAATAAAAGTCGCTTTCGCCAGTCGCTTTTCAGACATTCTCGAGACGCACATGCACCAACGAAGTAATCGGCCCATTAGGTAAGCTTCAAATTCAGCTACTTTAGCTCTTTGAATCATCTCCGTGTTCCTGACTCTGTATGACAACTTGACTCTCATGATGCTCCTTGGACACTATAAGAGAAATCGTTCCGTCGCAAAAGAGAACAGTAGATTTGAGGACATTATTGCCATACTACAAAGAGAAATTTTCGTCTGGGGTAGAATATCGGGGAAGAGAAACATTCACCAAAATCTGAAGATGCAACTTCAACCCTGTGATTTACTTCATCATTTAAGGTTTTTGTGGTGTTAAGCTCATGCCCAAGTATTTAAACTTATCACTTTGCTTGAAACTCTGTCCATCAAGATGCGTATTAAGGGGCACAGTGCTGTGAAAGACAGTCTTGCTGACGTTAATTTTAAGCACAAGTCTTCTAAAATACTCAACAAATGTAGATATGAAATTTTTGTAGTCGTTGTTAGTCAGCTGTAGTGGTCGTACATTTACATCTACATACGTACTCCACAACCCACCCTACGGTGCGTGGCTGCGCGTATCCTGTACCACAACTAGTTGTTTTCCCTCCTGTTCAACTCGCAAAAAGACTGAAGGAAAACTGACCGTCTATACGCCCCCGTAGAAGCCCTAATTTCTCTTATCTTCATGATCATCACTCGAAATCTACGTTGGCAGCACTAGAATCGTTCCACAGTCAGCCCAAATGCCGGTCCTCTAATCTTTTACAGTAGTGTTCCGCGAAAAGAACGTCACCTTCCCTCCATAAATTCCCATTTGAGTTCACGGAACATCTCCATAATACTTGTGCACTGAACGAAACTAACGGTAATAAATCTAACACCACATCTGAGAACAACTTCGATGTCTTCCTTCAATACGACTTGGTGGATGTCTCAAACACGCGAGCACTACTCAAGAATGGATCGGTCTAGTGTTCTGTTCTCTTTTTATAGATGACCTACACTATCTTAAAATTCTCCTTACGATCCCAAGTGGACCATTCGCATTCCCTACCACCGGCCTTAGGTGCTCATTCCACTTCATACCACTTTGCAACGTTAAGTCTGGAGGTTTATTCGACATGACTGCACCATGCAGCACACTACTGATGCGGTACGTTACTGCATTGGTTTTCCTAACCATCTGCATTAATTAATATTTTTCTGCATTTAGATCAAGCTGACTTTCATCACGCCAAGTAGAAAATCTTTCGGTCACACTTCCATGGGGCTCTCCTGACCTCACCCTTTCCTGTGACGAACACTCGTCGTCAACGACAACGTGATGGGTTGAATTGACCCATATAATTCGCATGCTCGGACTTCCGTTAACAATTTGCCGTGGGGCACCGTGTCAAACGCGTTCTGGAAATCTAGCGACATCCGCCTATTGCCCTCCATCCATGGTCCTCAGCATATCATGTGAGAAAAGAGAAGGCTGAGTTTCCCATACTTTCTGAATCCGTACAGATTTATTGTATTCGAACTGGGAATATGTTCAGGGATTCTACAGAAAACCGATGGATATTGCTTTGTAATTTTGCGAGTCCGTCGTTTTAATCTTCTTATATACAAGAATCAACTGCAGTTTGTTTTTCAGTCTCTTGGGACACTGTGCTGAGTGAGAGGTTCGCGTTAAATGGAAACTTAATGGATGACCAATGCCGCCATGTACTCATTGAAAAGCCAAATTGGGGTTACGTCGAGACCTGGAGATTTATTTGTTTTCAACTCTTTTAGTTGTTTTTATGAGTCAGGGATACCTATTTCTATGTCCTGTTAAACGGCGGCATGTTTGATAAGGTCCTTCCGCGAGAAAAATTTCTTAAATGCGAAATTTAAAATTTCATCTTTCCTTCAGCTGTCTTCTATTGCTTTACCAAACTGCTCGAGGAGTGATTGGATATCAGTCTTCGAAAGGTTTAGTGATTTTACGTAGGACTGTAATTTTCTCGAGTTCTCACCAAGATCTTTCGCCGGGGTATAATGTCGATGTTGCGTGCCTTGAGCGTTGATGTTTTTACAGACGCAAGGATTTTTACTCACCTTTGCCTGTCGTCATTTCCGTGATATTTTTGAAACGAGCGTGGAACGATCTCTGCCTCTTCAGCATTTTCTCATTTTTGTTATTAAATCACGGCCCTTATCCAACTTACTCGGCACATACTGCGCGTGTGTGTGGGTGTCTTTGTGCCCGCGTCGAAGGAGATGTCGACCCACGCGAAGTGTTATAGGGTCAATATTTGTCCGCGTCAGAGTATGCCTGGTTCATTCAGATAACGGCGAGTTCGTTCTTTATATGCTATCCACGTCGTAGTGTTTTGGGACTGCCAGCAATCTTTACGGGATTTGTGTTAATTCTGCGGCTGTCTGGCCCTACTGCACGGGAGAAACGATGGGAGTCTATTACTACTGTCTGCAACAGACACTGGGCACAATACCTAGCCAAATGGTAGGTGATTAGATGAACAGCTGACAGCACAGCTAAGCGTTTTCGTTAAAGTGTTTTCGTCCAAGTTATGTTTTAGAAGTTCGTTACTGGACGATATACAGCCCAGAAAAGCCTTGACGTTAATCCTGATTATATACGAGGACGCATTATTCACATGACAAGGAGTCAAGGAGGCTTCATCATTCAAGGGGGAGGGGGGGGAGGGAGGGGGGCGATATATAGTATCTATATTTGATGTGTTTACTAAACATCGCAGACTGTGCGCACTTATGAGAGCTATAAGTGCTCAAATAATAATGAGACTTACCAACGGTTGTACTCCGTGTACTGGGAAGCCTCGTACTGGGAAACATGAACAAATTTTGGCTGACAATGCAAAGAATTTTGCTAGTACTTGTTGGCGAACATACAAGTAGTTGCGTGAGATGGCAATAACGCACTTGGTACTGTAAACGTAATTAAGATTTTTTTGTTAAATGTTACTGTACGTGGACTAGGAATGAACGCCAACTGCTCTGTTGAGGGTATGCTGAGACGTTTAGTAGTATGTCAGGCATAAGGAGAAGTAACGATGTATGTAACCGATTAAGTGAACATTCTAGTACATATTGCGTATATGTTGATGGAACAGAAGAATTGTGAGAAATTTTAAGTTGTGCAAGACGGCTCAGAACAGCCCTCGAAACTAACCCAAGTGTACCGGATGTTTTTCTAATTAAAATCTTTACCTAATGGGTTAAAGGTCGCCTTGGCAAATAAAGGAAGCCTCATACAAGAGGATCTAGTATGGTAAAGGCCCTCTGAGTTGTCAGTGTCTGTGTAAATGCTTTAACTAGGACACAATGTTGTGCATCTGGAACGTGAGGCCGAGGTGCACAGAGGGTTTAAAAAAATTTAAGGAAATTTTCAATTCATGTTTTGATTTGATATGTATAGAAATTCTTTTCTAAATGTAGGTTGATCTGCGATCATATGAGTGTAGAGAAAGTGGTCTAAGGAAATCATATTATTCTCTTGAGATATATACCATTGTAAATAATACACTCTGAAAATTAATATCAATATCTCATTACAAGTGCTTGAATTACTGGAAAATGAATTAAATTTTCGAATACAAACAGAATATGGAAATTTTAAAGAAACGAACAAAGGACAGGACTATGGAGGTTGTGGTCCTCTGATATGTGCTAGCGCAGAATAACCGGTTCCTTATGTGAATGCTAAAGTAAGAGTGCGCCAGTAGAAAGCTGCACTCTGCGCGAGAACAGCGCGTAATCAAACGGAAGTTGTATGGCGTCGGCGCAGGCGCACAGTAGCTCACTCTGAGGCGATATTGTTGGTGGACCAATATAAACTGCGGCCCCTCACAGTGTTGGCAGAACTCTGGTATTTGGAATTCAGATGAAATATTTTAATTACAAAGACGATATGAAGTGCTTGTGGTTCGTGAATATTAAGGTCTCACGCATATTGTGTCCACAGCGAAGACTATAATGAAAAGGAATGGATGACTTTGTAGCAGAAAGAAAAACAATACAGTGAAAAGTTACCATATTCATTTTTCCGCAAGGGTCACCTTTCTCCAAACTTAGTCATATCAGCTCATGATTTAGAAATAAAATATATTCAGGACAGAAAGAATAAATCTGCACCTGATAAATGCTTAATATATTTTGCACCTGATAAATGCTTAAATATTCACCTCTTTTTTGCGTCAGGGAGCGTGAAAGCTTTTCACGTTTAGTAATTAGTGTTTATTTGGTTATTACATGTTCACTAACATCCGATGACAGATGACGAGATAAATCGTAGCAGGACCTTCTCTTACGCTGAGCCTAAGAGGTATGCCATTGCCCTTTACTCCTGTTTGAGGCGAAAACCACCCATCTGCTCTATCTGACAATTCAGATATCTTCTGATCAAGATTATTTCGAGATAAGACAGTTCAGATCAAAATGAAGCCAAAATTTCAGAAACGTATTGTCTAAATATCTGTAATGTAAATATGAACGAACAAAATATGAACTACATCTGTGAGTATCACTGTCCACTCAATCGATAAAATAGATAATGCGTAATTACAAAATACAAAGAAGGGGAATTTTCTAAATATTTCGAGAAACATGAACATTAACCAAAACTGTTGAACTCAAACAACTTCTCTGTTTATTTAGACACGATTTAATAAACTGTAAACTTCACAAAAAGTAATTCTCGAAATTACATATGTGGATTAAATGTCTTATGAGAACGGAGGCCACTTTTACAGTCTTCCGTAAAACTTCCTGAATGGCGAGGAGTAACTAATTTGTTTCGGAAATAGGCAATCTTCCAATCTCACTCGTAGATGAAGCAGAAAAGCGATAATACTAATATCACTGTAAAGCAAGTACGACTAAATATAGACAAAGAAGATTGCCGCCATGAGTGGGGAGTAAATCTCCGACATCGCTGCGGCCGGAGAAAGACCCTGCAAGAACGGGACCAATGACGACTGAAGAGCTTGACAGAAGTGCAACTCTTCCGCAAATTGATCCAGATTTCCGTGTTGGGTCATCAAGAAGTGGCAGCCTGTGAACCATGCGAACCATTCAACGAAACATCATCGATATTGGCTTTCGGAGCCGAGGTCCCACTGGTGTACCCTTGTGACTGTATGACACAATGGTTTACGCCTCACCTGGGCTCATCGACACCAACAGTGGACTGTTGATGACTGGAAAATTGTTGCCTGGTAGGACGAGTCTCGTTTCAAATTGCATGGAGCGGATAAACGTGTACGTGTATGGAGACATTCATGAATCCATGGACCTTGCATGTTAGCAGGGGACTGTTGAACCTGGTTGATGCTCTGTAATGGTGTGGGGCGCGTGCATTTGGAGTGATACGGGACTCCAGATACGTCTACATACGATTCTGACAGGTGACACGTACGTCAGCATCTTGTCTGATCACCTGCAGCCATTCATGTCCATATTGCATTCCGACGGACTTGTCCAAATCCAGGAGGACATTGCGGCACCACACACGTCCAGAATTGGTACCAAATTGCTCCAGAAACGCTCTTCTGAGCTTAAACACTTCTGCTCGCCACCAAGCTCGCCATCCACGAATATTATTCAGCTTATGTGGGATGCCTTACAACGTGCTGTTCAGAGATCGTCACCCCTTCGTATTCTTACGGATTTATGGACAGCCCTGCAGGATTCATGTCATGTCCCTCCAGCACTACTTCAGGTATTAGTCGAGACCATGCCACATCGTGTTGCGGCACTTTTGCATTCTCGTGGGGGCCCTACACGATATTAGGCAGGTGTACTAATTTCTTTGGCGCTTCAGTATATGTAGTGCCAACAGTGAAATATGGCGGTGTTTTTCTTGTTTAGTGAGTGGTCCCCTTGTTGTGCTCAAGGAAACGATAAATATGGAGGAACACGAACACATTTTACAGCATAGTGTATTGCGTGTACTAGTGGAACAGTTCAGACACGATGATTGCATCTGCATAAAAATGCACCATGTCGTGAAACAGCATCAATGAGACAATGTTTTTTGGACAGTATTATTCCTGAAATGGATCGACCTGGCCGGAATCCCGACCTTATCCCAATGCAACCTTTTTGGGATGAGGTAGAACATCGACTTTGCTAGAGACCTCGACTTCCAACACCGCTACCTCTTATAGAATGGGCTGCCACTCTTCCACAGACATCAAACACCTCACTGAAAATGAACCCAGCGGAATTCAAGCCATCGTAAAGGCGGGGGGGTGCCACGCCCCTACTAATGTCCACTAATACTTCTTATCATTTACTGCATAAAGTCTAGGTCCCTGGTGGGCATGAAATACGCGTGTGTGTTATACACATTTACTCAAGAAAACCTATAAAACTGCGTGAAACTACGTGACAGAGGTTAGCTTACTTTAATTACAGATGCCCAAAGTTCAAGGTATTTCTTAGTATAATTTCTAGTTACACATATACATCAGTAATATATTTAAACGATTTTTTTGTGCGGAAAGGTTGTCAGTTGCACACATTTAATGAAGTTCACGTTTCATGCATCATTAAACAATGTGAGGAATGAAATATTTCACAGGAGAATACATCGCAAGTTTCAGAAACTAGTGACATTTATATGGAGAACATAAAGGAAATGATTAATATTGGTAGTCGTAACCCTATAAACAAATGTTGTAAAATCGATCGACAGTGTAATATATGTGGCATCATCTTGTGTTATTTTGAAATTGCTTTCCTGATCACTGTGTATGATAGAATTATATCAAAATCTTCTCTTAGACTTATAGTCATTTGGTACAAGAAGGACGTATCAATTCAATGAAATAATAATTTATAGTCAGTTGGTCTCACGGCAAGGTTCGTTTCTTTTATTTCGTTAATTTGTGTGAATGTAAATAAAATCTGAATACACGTGGACGCTATCCTTCTGTTATTTCTGTTCCTCTCAACTTAAACTGAAAAATCGTTCGAATGAGGTCTCCATAATGACACATTCAAATTACCAGTCATGTCAAAGAGCCCTCAACGAATCTACTGGGAATTTAATCTTATTTTGCTACTTTTTTGTACCTTTCAAATGTCTTTTGACATCTAACACAGATGTCATTTCTTATGTAGTAGGAATCCCACTAATGTAGGAACCAGACCGACGGAACTCTGTGTTACCTCTAGTACATCATAACGTCCTTAAATTCTTTTTGATGTTTCACATTTCTAAAGAACAGGAGACTACACCCGTTCTTAAACTCTCTAGACGTGTGTATCGAGTGGACTGCCCACAACTACTCAGTGTCTGTTACATCCAAAGTTCCACCGTTCCTTTCACAAAGTTATGCAATCAGAAATTTTAATTAATGAGATACTACTAATGATGAGTTACGTCAGCTGCACGTGAAATTTTTAATTACTGTGGAAGAGGAAAGCAGGTAAAGGACAGCCAAGGTGGAAAAGTATCTTCAGAGGAGACAGAAAGAAACAAACGAAAAAAGGTATTGGTAAGACTGAAAAGGAAAAAGCAAACCGATATAATAAAGCCGCTGGCCTCAAACGAGGAAACGGAAAACATTACTTCCTTTGAAGTTAATTCTTTGGCCCTCTGGTGAATTTCCTATAGAGATCTTTAAAGATGTTTGAGCAGTTTGGCAATTGTCAAGAATTATTCTTAAAGTAGTATAAGACTCGTCTTGAAAACACACTGCGTCACTGAATTTACTACAAGGATTTGTTTTGAGTTTATAAAACTTCACACATGAGTTTCTTAGAAGTAGATACCGTAGGGGTTGCGAAGCAACTCAAATCGCTTGATACGGGCAAGTCTTCAGATCCAGATTGTATACCGATTAGGTTCCTTTCAGATTACGCTGATACAATAGCTCCCTACTTAGCAATCATATACAACCGCTCGCTCACAGATAGATCTGTACCTACAGACTGGAAAATTCCGCAGATCGCACCAGTGTTTAAGAAGGGTAGTAGGAGTAATCCATCGAACTACATATCATTGACGTCGGTTAGCAGTAGGGTTTTGGAGCATATACATTATGAATTACCTCGAAGGGAAAGATCTATTGCTACATAATCAGCACGGTTTCAGAAAACATAGTTCTTGTGCAAGGCAGCTAGCTCTTTATTCGCACAAAGTAATGACTGCTATCTACAGGGGATCTCAAGTTGATTCCGTATTTCTGGATTTCCAGAAAGCTTTTGACACTGTTCCTCATAAGCGACTTCTAATCAAGCTGCTGGCCTATGGGGTATCGTCTCAGTTGTGCGACTGGATTCGTGATTTCCTGTCAGGAAGGACCCAGTTCGTAGTAATAGATGGCAAATCATCGAGTAAAACTGAAGTGATATCAGGTGTTCCTCAGGGAAGCGTCCTGGGACCTCTGCTGTTCCTGATCTATGTAAATGACCTGGGTGACAGTCTGAGCAGTTCTCTTAGGTTGTTCGCAGATGATGCTGTAATTTACCGTCTAGTAAGGTCATTCGAAGACCAGTATCAGTTGCAAAGCGATTTACAAAAAGATTGCTGTATGGTGTGGCAGGTGTACCTGGGTGTTAAAATTACGAACAACTTCAGTTGGAAAGACCACACAGATAATATTGTGGGGAAGGCCAGCAAAACGTTGCGTTTCCTTGGCAGGACACTTAGGAGATGCAACAAGTCCACTAAAGAGACAGCTTACACTACACTCGTTCGTCCTCTGTTAGAATATTGCTGCGCAGTGTGGGATCGTTACCAGGTGGGATTAACGGAGAACATCGATTGGGTGCAAGAAAGGGCAGCTCGTTTTGTATTATCACTTAATAGGGGAAAGAGCGTGGCAGATATGATACACGAGTGGGGATGGAAGTCATTAATGCAAAGAGGTTTTTCGTCGTGGCGAGATCTATTTACGAAACTTCAGTCACCAACTTTCTCTTCCGAATGGGAAAATATTTTGTTGAGCCAAACCCATATAGGTAGGAATGATCATCAAAATAAAATAAGAGAAATCAGAGCTCGAACAGAAAGGTTTAGGTGTTCGTTTTTCCCGCTCGCTGTTCGGGAGTGGAATAGTAGAGAGATAGTATGATTGTGGTTCGATGAACCCTCTGCCAAGCACTTAAATGTGAATTGCAGAGAAATCATGTAGCTTTAGATGTGTTCAGTTTCAGTAACAACGTAATCTTTCCTTTCCATTCGCCAGCTATATGGTGGCCCTACCGAATGTTTCAGTTGCCATCGCCCCTGTCTACAGTGGTTTTGGCAGACACACTTTAGGAATGGCAGCACTATACGATGTCGTATGTCGATTGTAGAAGCCGGCACAGTCCATCGGACAATACGGAGCTTGATTCTGAAATACAATATTAAACTGCGACTAAATGATAGTCCAACATCGTTACCGCGAACCTGCCATGTAACCACGGTAATAACGACTCAAGAGCCTAGGTGTCATCACCTTCATTAATCAGTAAAATAACACATGACTACAGAATAGCACAGCTAAAAATGGCATTCATCTTTAAAAGAAATCTACTACTACAAAATATTCTGTAAACCTTAATTTTAGAAAGATGTTCGTGAAACTGTGGGTATGGAGCACAACATTGTACAAAATTGTGTCACAGACTAGGTGAAAAGGAAAAGATCCAAAGAATCTGAGAGGTTAAATTACAGAAAATGCGAAAATTAAATGGATTCAAGATAAAAAGCGAAGTCTTCGCAAAATTTGGAGAGGAAATCAGTAATATATAATAATATTCTTGTCGGGGCTGCAGCCAGGTCGTGAAGTCATCCTGAAAAAATATTTCCGCGGTCCGCCATCTTCAGGTGTGTGAGCTGTTGCACAAAGTTCCCGGAACTAAATTCAGGCTGCGAGCGGCGGCTCCCTTTGTGTGTGTGTGTGTGTGTGTGTGTGTGTGTGTGTGTGTGTGTGTGAGTTCGATTCCGGCGGGGTCAAGGATTTTCTCTGCCTCGTGATGGCTGGGTGTTGTGTGATGTCCTTAGGCTAGTTAGGTTTAAGTAGTTCTAAGTTCTAGGGGATTGATGACCATAGCTGTTAAGTGACATAGTGCTCAGAGCCATATGAACCATTTTTGAACCTTATACCAGGTACCACACAGCCGACATATTCAAGGTACCTGCTTGTTTCTTATAATGCTTCAACCTTTTTGATGAGTTTCATAGTGGATATCCGAATCAGTTCCCTGAGGAGCGGCATGGCAATTTCCCGATAGTGGTTCTGAATCTGGGCCCAACAAGGTTCATGGAGAATTGCCTGAAAGCATCGATTCTGGGCTGTCTGGATGAGGCGTACGTAGGAGGGGCAAACTGTGCCCTATATCGAGCAGCCGTAAAGAAATACAGAGAGGACTGTTGCAGAATAAAGGCGCAGCTTCGTTCTGTTCCATAATTATGTGCTGGCCAGCACAGAGTAGAGCTGTTGGAGAAGATGTAGCAGTTTGATTCGTTTCTCTCGTACATGTGTGTTAAAAAGTATCTTCTTATCGAGGATAATACCATTATATTTAACTTCGTCCTTTCAGTTCAGTGGATGATTGTGGAGAATAGGGCGATCACGGAGATCAAGGCGTCGTCGTGTAAACATCACGGTCTTCGACTTCTCTGCATTGAGTTTAACACAGTTTTGCGCCTCCCATTGTGCAGATAAGGTCAGCTGTCGCTGGAGGCGGCTCATGACGACAGTGACTCGTCGGCTACTCGTCACAAAAGACGTTTCATCAGCAAATTGGGCAAACACCAATCGCGTCAGAACGGGAAGGCCGTTTACGTAGTTGACAAAGAGAAGTAATGACTAATACTAATTCTTGTGGCAGACCTTCCTAAAGGTGTTCGAGGCTAGACCG